>NW_027412088.1:189306832-189508075 GCF_047663935.1 Musca autumnalis | reverse complement strand
CTTCTTGAGACCCTTTCCCAAAGAAAGGGTGCTTCTTAAGACCCTTTCCCAAAGAAAGGGTGCTTCCTAAAACCCTTTCCAAAAGAAAGAAAGGGTGCTTCCTAAAACCCTTTCCAAAGAAAGGGTGCTTCCTAAAACCCTTTCCCAAAGAAAGGGTGCTTCCTAAAACCCTTTCCCAAAGAAAGGGTGCTTCCTAAAGCCCTTTCCCAAAGAAAGGGTGCTTCCTAAAACCCTTTCCCAAAGAAAGGGTGCTTCCTAAAGCCCTTTCCCAAAGAAAGGGTGCTTCCTAAAACCCTTTCCCAAAGAAAGGGTGCTTCCTAAAACCCTTTCCCAAAGAAAGGGTGCTTCCTAAAACCCTTTCCCAAAGAAAGGGTGCTTCCTAAAACCCTTTCCCAAAGAAAGGGTGCTTCCTAAAACCCTTTCCCAAAGAAAGGGTGCTTCCTAAAACCCTTTCCCAAAGAAAGGGTGCTTCCTAAAACCCTTTCCCAAAGAAAGGGTGCTTCCTAAAACCCTTTCCCAAAGAAAGGGTGCTTCCTAAAACCCTTTCCCAAAGAAAGGGTGCTTCCTAAAACCCTTTCCCAAAGAAAGGGTGCTTCCTAAAACCCTTTCCCAAAGAAAGGGTGCTTCCTAAAACCCTTTCCCAAAGAAAGGGTGCTTCCTAAAACCCTTTCCCAAAGAAAGGGTGCTTCCTAAAACCCTTTCCCAAAGAAAGGGTGCTTCCTAAAACCCTTTCCCAAAGAAAGGGTGCTTCCTAAAACCCTTTCCCAAAGAAAGGGTGCTTCCTAAAACCCTTTCCCAAAGAAAGGGTGCTTCCTAAAACCCTTTCCCAAAGAAAGGGTGCTTCCTAAAACCCTTTCCCAAAGAAAGGGTGCTTCCTAAAACCCTTTCCCAAAGAAAGGGTACTTCCTAAAACCCTTTCCCAAAGAAAGGGTGCTTCCTAAAACCCTTTCCCAAAGAAAGGGTGCTTCCTAAAACCCTTTCCCAAAGAAAGGGTGTTTCCTAAAACCCTTTCCCAAAGAAAGGGTGTTTCCTAAAACCCTTTCCCAAAGAAAGGGTGCTTCTTAAGACCCTTTCCCAAAGAAAGGGTGCTTCTTAAGACCCTTTCCCAAAGAAAGGGTGCTTCTTAAGGCCCTTTCCCCAAGAAAGGGTGCTTTTTAAGACCCTTTCCCCAAGAAAGGGTGCTTCTTAAGACCCTTTCCCCAAGAAAGGGTGCTTCTTAAGACCCTTTCCCAACGAAAGGGTGCTTCTTAAGACCCCTTCCCAAAGAAAGGGTGCTTCTTAAGACCCTTTCCCAAAGAAAGGGTGCTTCTTAAGACCCTTTCCCAAAGAAAGGGTGCTTCTTAAGACCCTTTCCCAAAGAAAGGGTGCTTCTTAAGACCCTTTCCGAAAGAAAGGGTGCTTCTTAAGACCCTTTCCGAAAGAAAGGGTGCTTCTTAAGACCCTTTCCCTAAGAAAAGGTTGTTTTTTAAGACGCTTTCCCAAAGAAAAGGTGTTTCTTAAGACTGTTTCCCCAAGAAAGGGTGCTTCTTAAGACTGTTTCTCCAAGAAAGGGTGCTTCTTAAGACACTTTCCCAAAAAAGGGTGCTTCTTAAGACCCTTTCCCATAGAAAGGGGGCTTCTAAAGACCTTTTTCCCAAAGAAAGCGTGCTTCTAAAGACCTTTTTCCCAAAGAAAGGGTGCCTCTTAAGACCTTTTCCAAAAAAAGGGGTGCTTCTTAAGACCCCGTCCAAAGGAAATCATGCTTCTTAAAACCTTTTCCCAAAGGAAGGGTGCTTGTTAAGACCGTTTCCCAATGAAAGGGTGCTTCGTAAGATCCTTTCCTCGAGGAAAGTGGGCTTCTTAAGACCCTTTCCCAAAGAAATGGTGCTTCTTAAGACCCTTTTCCAAAGAAATGGTGCTTCTTAAGACCCTTTCCCAAAGAAAGGGTGCTTCTTAAGACCCTTTCCCAAAAAAAAGGGTGCTTCTTAAGACCCTTTTCCAAGGAAAGGGTGCTTCTTAAAACCCTTTCCCAAAGAAATGGTGCTTCTTAAGACCCTTTCCCAGAGAAAGGGTGCTTCTTAAGACCCTTTCCCAAAGAAAGGGTGCTTCTTAAGACCCTTTCCCAAAGAAAGGGTGCTTCTTAAGACCCTTTCCCAAAGAAAGGGTGCTTCTTAAGACCCTTTCCCAAAGAAAGGGTGCTTCTTAAGACCCTTTCCCAAAGAAAGGTTGATTCTTAAGACTTTTTCCAAAGGAAAGGGTTCCATAGAAAAAATCTGTTATAGAAGTCTTATGCAGATAGAAGATTCCTAAAGGCGTCTTCTTTGGATAGGGATTATCCAATTGATATAAGATCCCCTATAAGCGTCTTCTATTGATAGGGGATCTGATATTGATAGAAGGCCTCCTAAGGGAATCTTCATTTGACAGAATAACTTATAAAGGGATTTTTTATAGATAGAAGAGCTCATACAGCGGTCTTTTAATGATAGAAAGCCTCCTAAAGATTAGCATATCTATTGGTGGAAGGTCTCCTAAGGAGGTATTTTGTTGACAGAAGACCTCCGAAAGGTATCAATAGATAGAAGACCTCCTGTTGATGGGAAACCTCATAAAAGGTACTTCTACTGACCCCTAACGGGGTCTTCTATTTATAGAATATCACCTAAAGATGTCTTCTATTGATTGAAAACCTCCTAAAAAGTTCTTCTATTGGCAGTAGGCCTCCTAAGGACGTCTTCCTTTGATAAAATACCTCATAAATGGGGTCTTTGTGGATAGAAGACATCCTAAGGGAGTCTTCTATAGATAGCAGGCCTCCTAAAAAGGTCTTCTATTGTTAAAGTACGCCTAAAGGTGTAAAAGACATCCTAAAGGTGTCTTTTATAGATAGAAGATTTATGAACAGGGTCTTCTATATCCTCTATATCTTAAAGATGTCTTCTCGCTAACAGGGTCTTTTATTGACCAAAAACCTTCTAAAGGGTACTTCTATTGATGGAAGATGTCTTATATTGATAGAAGACCTCCGAAAGGGGTCTTCTGTTAATAGAAGCCCTCATAAAGAAGTCTTCTATGTTTAGGCTGATCTTCTCTATTGATGGTGAAGACTTCTTTAAGGGGTCTTCTATAAATAAAAGACCTCCTAAAGGATTTTCCATAAATAGTAAACTTCCTAAAAGGCTTTTCTGTTTATATTAGACCTCTTTATAGATAGAAGACCAGCTAAATGGGTCTTTTCTATATAGGAGACCTCCTAATGGGGTCTTTGTAGATAAAATACTTCTTGAAGGAGTTTTCTGCAGTTGGAATGACTTTAAAGACTTCCTAAAGGGATCTTTAATAGGCATATAGTTGGATACTCTACAGGAAAAATATTCTCAACATTTTCATGGTGCTCAAATTTATTTTAAAAATATTTTATTTAATTTATTTAAAATTATAAAAATATTCGAATTAAAAAGCCTCCAAGAAAAGTTCACACGGTTCTCTCGTATTTTTCTATTTTTATTTCTTAATAAAAATTAATTAAAATTTTACAATTGATGTGGAGCATTCATTCCATGACTTTTTGGCTCCATATTTGTTTGGCATTCATTGTTGACATTTCAATTAGAATTTTTTTTCATGAAATTCCCATGATCACCTTTGTTCACCTCTCACGCTTGACATGGCTTCAAGCAACCTTCTCAGCGGCCTTCTCCTCCTCCCACCAACATTCATCTACCCACAAATAATAAGGATAATTTTTTCTCCCATGGGTAATGAGGGACTGTTGTAGATGATTCATATTATTTGAAAATAAAACAAATGTCTCCCTGCCACCAAACAACAAATATTACTTACATATAAAAATAAATATGTATGAAAAAAACTTCGTCTAACATTTATCATAAAATGATGAATATGTCCAAGGAAGAAAGGAAAAAAACTTAAATGCCATAAAACATGCGTTGCCTCATTGCCGCCACCACTCACTCATGGCAGCTATACAAGAAAGTTCCCAAGCCCTTGGCACATGCGCCACAGTTTGTTATGAGAGAGGGGAGCCAAAGACAAAGCCAGGACATGCCGTAAAAGTAAGTATAACACAAACAAACACAAAACACACCATTCTGAGGCACTCGTGAAATTTGCATGTAAACCTCATATGTGAGGTATTCCATAATCCCTGTTTAAGGCGAGAGAGTGTCTTCAAAAAGTGGTGGAGGTGGAGGAACATTAGTGGCATTTAGGAGGCATTTTGTGTGGGGACAGAGACACTCCATTGAGTATTGTGAGAATAATATTCGCTGCTTATTAATAAAAATATTAACAGCATTATTCCCCTGAGGTAACAAAGAAATTAATAATAATTACCTAGTTAGGGAAAGTCTGTTTAGTTTGGAATGATAGATAATTGCAATATTATTAAAAATACAAAAATATTATTAAAAATACAAAAATATTATTAAAAATACAAAAATATTTTTAATAATAATAATTGTACTACAAACATGACTGAAGGGACAAGGGAGACTTCTCCCATGACCTCCATATGGGTCTTTTATAGATTGAAGTCCTCCGATAGGAATCTTTTATAAATAATACATCTTCTAAACTAGTATCTTATAGAAAAAGCCTCCCATGATGATCTATGATATCTAAAGACAGTCTTCTACCGATAGAAACCCTCTTTAAGTGATCTTCTATAGATGGAAGACTTTCTGAAGGACTCTTCTGTAGATAAAAGTCATGCTAAAGGTAGAACACAAAGATAGAACACCCTCTAAAATGAGTATTGCTCAAAGATTTTTCATATTTCTATCATTTTCAATAAATATTTTCCTTCATTCTATAACATTCAAAATCTATCACTCCCATTGGGAAAGCCACCCTACAAATCAACATAGCTTACATCTCTTCCAATACATGTCAGACGCATCGAAATAAAGTCCTGTGTTTTGTAAATGCCCATAATAAAACACGCGAAATTGAAATGAATTTTTTCTGGTGGCTGATGCGACTTTTGTTTTTCCAAAGTTAAATGATTGACCATATGTTCGAAAAAAAATTGTGTGGGAATATTTGTTTTTTTTAGCTTTTCAAAGGATGTAATGAGAGAATGAAATGAGAGCAATGCAGATTTGATTTGCCATTTATCGAAAATTCGTTCAGAACAAGGTCACCCTTAAGGAGTTTTCTATAGATTAAGAGGTCTTCTAAAAAATGAAATAATATTTTGTAGAGAGAAGACCTCTTAAAGGGGTCTTTTGTAGAGAAAAGTCCTCCTAATGGTGTCTTCTGTGGAGAGTAGATCTCCTAAAGAGTTCTTCTATTGATAAAAGATCTCTTAAAGTGGTCTTCTAGTGACGGAAGGCCTCCTAAAGAGGCCATCTGTTCATATCAGACCTCCTAACGATGTCTTCAATTTATCGAAGACCTCCTAACGGTGTTCTCTATTTATAGAAGATAGAAGACCTCATTCTTATATTTATGGAGATCTCCTAAAGAGGTCATCTATTGTTAGAAGTCTTCCTAAAAGGGTGTTCTGTTGATGGAAGACCTCATAATGAAATAAGACCCTATAAAGGGGTCTTCTATACATAGAAGACCTCATTAAGGGTTCTTCTAAGGGGTCTTTTATTTATGGAGACCTCCTAAAAGGGTATTTTTTGATAAAAGACCCTCTTAGGTGGTTTTCTAAAGATAGAAGTCTTCCTAAAGTGGTCTTCTATTGATGGTGACATGAAAAAGGAGGTCTTCTATTGATAGAAGACCTCACAAAGGGGTCTTGTATATATAGAAGAGCTCCTACAGGTATTTTTTAAATATAAAAGGCCTCCTAAGGGGGTCTTCCATAGAGAAAAGACCTAATAAGGGGGTCTTCTATACATATGAAACCTTCTAAAGGAATCTTCTATACACATAAGACCTCATAAAGGGTTCTTCTATGGATAGAACACTTCATAAGAGGTCTTATATTTATGGAGACCACGTAAAGAAGAAAGGTAATCTATTGATAGAAGACTTCATAAAGGGGTGTTCTGTTGATAGGAGCCTCATAAAGGGGTCTGCTATTGATAGACATCTCATAAAGAGGTCATCTATTGATAGAATATCTCCTAAAAGTGGTTTTATTGATAGAAGTTCCCCTAAAGAGGTCTTCAATGGGTAGAAGACTTCCTAAAGGGATCTCTATTGATAAAGGGACATCCTAATTCAACTGATAGAAGACCTTAAAAGGGGTCTTCTTTTGATAGAAACCTTATAAAGGGGTTTGCTATTTATGGAGACAACCTAAAGATGACATCTATCAACAGAAGTTCGCCTAAAAGGATATTTTGTTGGCCGAAGACCTCCTAAAGGCGCCTATACTGATAGAAGACCTCCTGTTATAGAAATCTACTAAAAAGTTCTCCTAAAGAACAGAGGTAATCTTTTGATAGAAGACTTCATAAAGGTGTATTCCGTTGATAGAAGACCTCATAAAGGGGTCGACTATTGATAAACATCTCATAAAGAGGTCATCTATTGATAGAATATCTCCTAAAGGTGGTTTTCCTGATAGAAGTCCCCCTAAAGAGGTATTCAATGGATAGAAGACTTCCTAAAGAGGTCTTCTATGGATAGATGGTGTCCTAAAGGCATCTCTATTGATAAAGAGACATCCTAATTCAACTGATAGAAGACCTTAAAAGGGTTTTTCTCTTGATAGAAACCTCATAAAGTGGTCTGCTATTTATGGAGACATCCATCAATAGAAGTTCGCCTAAAACGACATTTTGTTGACAGAAGACTTCGTAAAGGCGCCTCTTCTGATAGAAGACCTTCTAAAGGAGTCTTCCATTTATAGAAATTTCCTAAAAATTTCTTCTATTGATAGAAAACCTTCAAAAGAATTTCTGCAGGTAAAAGACGTCCTAACAGTTTTTTTATAGATATACAACCTCCTAAAGGCGCCTTTTGTAGACAGAATATCTCCTTAGGAGGCCTTCTATATACAGAATACCTTCTAAAGGGGTATTCTGTAGAGAAAACCTCCCTGAGGCAGACTTCCTTATACAGAAGACTTCCAAAAGGGGTCTTCAATGGATATAAGAACTTCTAAAGGGGAATTTTATAGGTAAAAGACCCCTAAACGAAGCTTTTATAGATAGAAGACCTCCTTAAGAAGTCTTCTATTAATAGTAGGTCTCAAAAGGGGTCTTCTCTTAAAGTGGTTTACTCTTGATTGAGACCTCCTAAAAGTGACATTTATTAATAGAAGCCCTCCCAAAGGGATATTTTCTTGTAAGAAGACCTCTTTAAAACGTCTCTACTGATAGAAAACCTCCAAAAGAACTTCTGTAGGTAGAAGACTTACAGGGTTTTCGGCAGGTATACGACATGCTAAAGGGGCCTTTTGTAGATAGAATATCTGCTTAGGGGCCCTCTATATAGAATACCTTCTAAAGGTATATTCAATAGAGAAAACCCCCCCCTAAAGGGACCTTTTTTATTCAGAAGGCAAACAAACAAGATCTTCTATAGAAAGAAGGACTCCAAAAGCGGAACATCTATGGATAGAAGACCTTTTAAACGGATTTTTTATAGATAAAATAACTCCTAAACTAATCTTCTATGGAAAAAGAGTCCCGAAAAGGGGACTTCTATAGATAGAAGACCTCCCTCCTAAAGGATAATTTCTAGATAAAAGACCTCCCAAATGGTTCATAAGGTGATAGAAGACTTCCTATATGGGTCTTCTGTTGATTGAAGGCCTCCTAAATAGGACTTCCATTGATAGAAGACATCCTAAATGGGTCTTCTTCCTATATGGGTCTTCTATTGACAGAAGGCCCCTAAAGAGGTCATTTATAGATAGATCTCCTAACGGTTTTTTCTTTACACAAAAGACCTCCAAAAGACATCTTCTTTAGACAGAATTCAACCTTCCAAATTTGCGATTTTAAGTCATTACTATTTACTGAATTGTGCTTCGGTATTTTCGATAATCAGGTGATTTTGTAATATGTAATTTTTTCATCAAGCACTTCAAGCAAAGAAAAAATGTTAATGTTAATGGCGCCGTCTTCCCATATTCCAATTCTTCCTAATTTGGAGTAAAGATAAGTCGTACCATGCAAAGGAATGGGTGATGATTGGGAGAAACACCTGAATATGGAAAATTCATCTCCTTTGCCTTAGAGAAATAGAACTACTTGTGACCTTTCATCTTAAATCGATGTCTTCACGCCCATTGTTGAAAAATAGATTTCCAAATCTTACAAAAATAATAATGGAGCCCAATGTAAGATTTTTGCATTTCTAGGGATTTATTATTGTCGCTCTTCCTTATATAAAATATTTTTTAAATTGCCTCCCATAGATAGAAGGCGTCCTGAAGCGATTTTCCGTAGAAATTTGACTTTCTGAAGGAAGACTTCTAAGGACAAGAGTCCTTCTAAAGGACGAAAGAAGTCCCATATGGTTTATTTGGATAAAAAGTCGTCAAAAGTGGTCTGATAAAGAAATTAGGACTCCAAAGTCCAGATTTTACAAAAATAAAAATGGCGCCCAACGTAAGATTTTTGCATTTCTAGGGATTTATTATTTTCGCTCTTCCTCATATCAATAACTTTTTAAATTGCCTCCCATAGATAGAAGGCGTCCCGAAGAGATTTTCCATAGAAATTTGACTTTCTGATGGAAGACTTCTAAGGACAAAAGTCCTTCTAAAGGACGAAAGAAGTCTCATATGGTTTAGTTGGATAAAAAGTCGTCAAAAGTGGTCTTATAAAGAAATAAGGACTCCAAAGTCTAGTTTTTTTACAAACATAAAAATGGCGCCCAACGTAAGATTTTTGTATTTTACTTATATACAAGATTTTCTAAATTGCTTCTTATCATTAGAAGGTGTCTTAAAGTAATTTTCCTTAGAAATTTGACTTACTAAAGGAAGAAGATAGAAGATAACCACATGGGGTCTTATATAGAAATTAGAACTCCTAAGTCCTGCTAAATAGGTTGTATACATAAATATGTATAAAAGAATTCCTTAAGATGTTTTCTATAGAATTACCACCTTCTCTTCATGCCCATTGCTAAGGAACAGCTTCCTACATCTAACAAAAATTATAATGACTGATAATTTCAAAGGTTTTATTATTTTTGCTCCTCACTTTCAGATTTCCAGATCATACAAAACAAATAATGGCGCCCAACGTAAGATTTTTGCATTTCCAAGCATTTATTATTTTAGAAACTCCCAGCTTTGCATTTTCCGGTAAGACCAGTCTAATAATGTACCCACGTAGATTAATAGGTATCTGTGCTGCCCATATCCGGAATTTATAATAACTAACTCGGGGCTACAATCCACGTGTCTACTATTAAAATGTCAATTAAATTGTACAGCAGATGCATTGCCATGATTAACATAGTAATGTGCTCCTTTTTGTGTAGTTTATCCTTTTTCTCTCCTTAGAAGTGTTAATCTATAAGGTATCTCCAACAATTTAAACACCTGAGGTTAATTTTGTATTACTAACACACTTCAACAAACATCATCTTTTTGAAAGAAGTTAATCCTTTAGTATCATATACACACAATGTACATATGTATGTGTGGATGTTTGCTCTGACCCTTTATCAAAATGTGTCTTATCCTTTTTTTCTAATCCTTTCAACCACAACACAACATCACACAAAACAAAACCAAAGCGGCATTACAGGAACAAAACCAAAGATAAATGGGGGAGAAGTTTCTAAAGACGGAACATCTTTAAGAAAATCCTTTTGGTCGTCTTAAGGGGGTTTCGGTCCGTTAAATTTTTGTAAAGAAAAAAAAAAGAAGTCATAATTACATCATGATCATTATTACAATCAAGAGAGGGATACACAACAAGGAAGAGAGTAAACATCAGCAGCTGCAACGAAATGATACGTGCCAAGCAAACAAAACATTCATTGAGAGCTCCATTCTCGGCACATGCCAGATGATGTTAAGGGAGAGAGAGAGTGGTGGCTTTGGAGAGTGGTGGAGTTGTTGTTATTACATCTTTGCAGCCGCCCTTTTTCCATTAATGATGCTGATGGCCTGCAAAATGTCCGTTACAATTTCCAAAGGACCTTGTTTTTTGTTGTTCCTTGCTTTTGTTGTTGTTTTTTTTATTCTGTCTTAAGGAAGCTGATGTGTCCTTTAAGGAAATACATAATTGACTGCACACCTTGGCCTTCTTCTTTTGTAGGTTTTCTTGATTTTAATCTTCTCTCGTTCCTTTGTTTTGTTGCTGTTACTGCTGTCCGCATTGATTTTGATATCAGAAGTGTGCCAAACATTTTTTTTGTTTGTCATCCGATGAGAGTCATAATGGACGACTGTTTGACTCGACTATTGTTCAGAGATTTATTTGCTTAAGCGGTAAGATTTGCAAATAGAAATGAATGAGAGTGCTGCTGTAACGGTCGATTTGAAGATAGTTTGGGTAATATGAATGAATTGTTGGCATTTATTCAGGAGAATTGAAAAATGATTGAAACCCGAATTAGAAAACCTTAAAAGGGGGTTTACAGATAGAAGACCCATTTTCTACAGATCAAATACCTCCTAAAATGGTCTTCTATAAATAGAATAACTTCGTAGCCGGTCAATTATAGATGTAACACATATTTAGTGAGTCGTATATAGGTAGACAACCTATTCTCTAGTTAAAGGAACTACTAACATGGTATCCTACCTCCAAGAACCTTCTTTCTATAGAACAGCACTTTAGGAGGTGGATATTCTATAGAAGACACAACCTATTTAGCAGGACTTAGGAGTTCTAATTTTTGTATAAGACCCCTTTTGACGATCTTCTATCCAAAGAAACCACGTCTTTTGTCCTTTGGAAGGAAGTTTGTCCTTAGACGAGGAGTACTTCTTCTTAAGTTGTTTTCCCTTCAATAGTTAAATTTCTATGAAAATCGCTTTAGGATGCCTTCTATTCATAGGAGGCTGTTTAGGTAGTCTAGTTTATTAAGAAGAGCAAACGAATTAAATCCTTAGAAAAGCAAAAATCTTTCGTTGGGCGCCATTATTATTTTTATAAGATCCGTGGATCTATTCTTCACCAATGGGCATGAAGAGAAGGTTTTAATTCTATAGAAAATGTCTTAAGTAGTTCTTCTATACATATTTATGTATACAACTTCCTTTGCAGGATTTAGGAGTTCTATTTTTCTATATAAGGCCCCTTCGATAATCTTTTATCCAAAAAAAACTAATTTGGACGGCTTTTGTACTTTAGAAGGACATTTTCCTCAGATCAGGAATACTTCTTCCCAAGGAGACTTCCTTTAGAAAGTCAAATTTCTATGATTGTAAGATCTAGGAATCAGTTCTTCAACAATGGGCCTGAAGATAAGGTGGTAATTCTATAGAAAACATCTTAAGTAGTTCTTCTATACATATTTATGTATATAACTTCTTTAGCAGGACTTATGAGTTCTAATTTCTATATAAGACTCCATTTGATGATCTTCCAACCAAAGAAGCCAATATCTTCTAAAGGTGTCTTCCTTTAAAAGTCAATTCAAATGTCAATTTCTATAGTAAATCACTTTAGGACGCCTTCTAACGATAGGGGACAATTTGTATGAAGTTTTTTATATTAAGAGGAGCAAAAATAATAAAACCTTTGAAATTAAAAAAATCATACGTTGGGCGCCATTATAATTTTTGTTAGATCTGGGAAGCCGTTCCTTAACAATGGGCACGAAGAAAAGGTGGTAATTCTATAGAAAACTTCTTAAGTAGTTCTTTTATACATGTTTATGTATACAAATTCTTTAGCAGGACTTAGGAGTTCTAATTTCTATATAAGACCCCATTTGGTTATCTTCTATCTTCTTCCTTTAGAAAGTCAAATTTCTATGGAAAATCACTTTAAGACACCTTCTTATGATAAGAAGCAATTTAGGAAATCTTGTATAAAAGTAAAATACAAAAATCTTACGTTGGGCGCCATTTTTATTTTTGTAAAAATAATTGGAGTCCTAATTTCTTTATAAGACCACTTTTGACGACTTTCTATTCAAGTAGACCTTTTGGGACTTCTTTCGTCCTTTAGAAGGACTTTTGTCCTTATAAGTCTTCCTTCAGAAAGTCACATTTCTATGATCGCTTTAACACGCCTTCTATCTATGGGAGGCAATTTAAAAAGCATGTTATATGAGGAAGAGCGAAAATAATAAATCCCTAAAAATGCAAAAAAAAAATCTTACGTTGGGCGCCATTATTATT
The DNA here is from genome assembly GCF_047663935.1 of Musca autumnalis. Lineage (NCBI taxonomy): Eukaryota > Metazoa > Arthropoda > Insecta > Diptera > Muscidae > Musca > Musca autumnalis. Next base: position 189,495,852 of record NW_027412088.1, on the reverse strand, counting down.
TTTGTAAAATTTTGGAATATATTCTTTAACAATGGGCATGAAGACATCGATTTAAGATGAAAGGTCGCAATTAGTTCTTTTTCTCTAAGGCAAAGGAGATGAATTTTCCATATTCAGGTGATTCAGCCAATCATCACCCATTCCTTTGCAGCATGGTACGACTTATCTTTACTCCAAATTAGGAAGAAATGAAATATGGGAGGACGGTGCCATTGATTTCAGCAGGCTTGACGTCGTTGTGTAACGTGGGCGGGTGAACATGAACATTTTTTCGTTGCTTGAAGTGCTTGATGAAGAAGTTATATATTTCAAAAATCACCTGATTAACCAAAATACCGAAGCACAACTCAGTTAATCGTAATGTCAAAAAATGGCAAATTTGGAAGGTTAAATTCTGCCTAAAGAAGATATCTTTTTGTGGTATTTTATCTAAAGAAAACTACTTTAGGAGATCTTCTGTCTATAAATGGCCTCTTTAGGGGGCCTTCTATCAATAGAATACCCCTTTAGGAGGTTGTCTATCAATGGAAGTCCTTTTTGGGAAGCCCTAAATCAATAGAAGACTCATATAAGAAGTCTTCTATCACCATATGAACCAATTAGGAGGTATTTTATCTAGAAAATATCCCTTTAGGAGGTATTCTATCTATAGAAGTCCCCTTTTCGGGACTCTTTTTCCATAGAAGATTCGTTTAGGAGGTATTTTATCTATACAAAAATTCCCTTTAGAAGGTCTTATATCCATAGATGTTCCACTTTTGGAGTCTTTCTTTCAATGGAAGATCCTGTTTGTTCGTCTTCTGAATAAAGAAGGTCTCTTTAGGGGTGTTTTCTTTATAGAATATCCCTTTAGACCGTATTTTATATAGAGGGCACCTAAGGAGATATTCTATCTACAAAAAGCCCCTTTAGCAGGTCGTATACCTGCCGAATACCTTGTTATTAAGTCTTCTACCTACAGAAGTTCTTTCGGAGGTTTTCTATCAGTAGAGACGTTATTAAGAGGTCTTCTTTCAAGAAACTATCCCTTTAGGAGGGCTTCTATTAATAAAAGTCATCTTTAGGAGGTGTCCATCAATAGCCGACCACTTTAAGAGAAGAACCCATTTGATACCTAGTATTAGTAGAAGACTTTTTAAGGAGACCTTCTATCTTTGAAAGATTCGTTTAGGAGGTCTTTTATCTACAAAAACCCCCTTTAGAAGGTCTTGTATCCATTGAAGACCCCTCTCGTAACTCTTCTGTATAAGGAAGACTGCCTTAGGGGGGTGGGGGTGTGTCTCTACAGAATACCATTTTAGAAGGTATCCTGTATATAGAAAGCCTCCTAAGGAGATATACTGTCTATAAAAGGCGCCTTTGGAGGTCGTATATCTATAAAAAACTGTTAGGTAGTCTTCTACCTACAGAAGTTCTTTTAAAGCTTTTCTATCAATAGAAGAACTTTTTATGAGATTTCTATAAATGGAAGACTCCTTTAGGAGGTCTTCTATCAGAAGAGGCACCTTTAGGAAGTCTTCTGTCAAAAAATATCCTTTTAGGCGAACTTCTATTGATAGATGTCATCTTTAGATTGTCTCCATAAATAGCAGACCTCTTAATGAGGTTTCTATAAAGAGAAGACCCCTTTTAAGGTCTTCTATCAGTGGAATTAGGAGGTCTCAATCAATAAAAATCCCTTTAGGAAATCATCTATCCACAGAAGACCTCTTTAGGAAGTCTTCTATCCATTGAAGACCTCTTTAGGGGAACTTCTATCCATTGAAGGCCTCTTTAGGGGAACTTCTATCAATAAAACCCCCTTTAGGAGATATTCTATCTATAGATGACCTCTTTCTGAGATGTCTATCAATAGCAGACCCTTTATGAGGTCTTCTATCAACGGAATACCCCTTTAGGAAGTCTTCTATCAAATATTACCTCTCTTATTTAGGAGAACTTTTTAGGAGATTTCTATAAATGGAAGACTCCCTTAGGAGGACTTCTATCAGTAGAGGCGCCTTCAGGTAGTCTTCTGTCAACAAAATATCCTTTAAGGCGGGCTTCTATTGATAGATGTCATCTTTAGGTTGTCTCCATAAATAGCAGACCCCTTTATAAGGTTTCTATCAAGAGAAGACCCCTTTTAAGGTATTCTATAAGAGGAATTAGGAGGTCTCTTTATCATTAGAAATCCCTTTAGGAAATCATCTATCCACAGAAGTTCTCTTTAGGAAGTCTTCTACCCATTGAAGACCTCTTTAGGGGAACTTCTATCAATAAAACCCCCTTTTAGGAGATATTCTATCAATAGATGACCTCTTTATGAGATGTCACACACCCCTTTAGGAAGTCTTGTATCAATTATTACCTCTCTTCTTTAGAGGAACTTTTTAGGAGATTTCTATAAATGGAAGACTCCTTTAGGAGGTCTTCTATCAGTAGAGGCGTCCTTAGGAAGACTTCTGTCAAAAAATATCATTTTAGGCGAACTTCTATTGATAGATATCATCTTTAGGTTGTCTCCATAAATAGCAGACCCCTTTATAAGGTTTCTATCAAGAGAAGACGCCTTTTAAGGTCTTCTATGAGTGGAATTAGGAGGTCTCTTTATCAATAGAAATCCCTTTAGGAAATCATCTATCCACAGAATACCTCTTTAGGAAGTCTTCTATCCATTGAAGACAACTTTAGCGGAACTTCTATCAATAAAGCCCCCTTTAGGAGATATTCTATCAATAGATGACCTCATTATGAGATGTCTATCAATAGCATACCCCCTTTATGAGGTCTTCTATCAACGGAATACCCCTTTATGAAGTCTTCTATCAAATATTACCTCTCTTCTTTAGGAGAACTTTTTAGGAGATTTCTATAAATGGAAGACTCCTTTAGGGGGTCTTCTATCAGTAGAGGCACCTTTAGGAAGTCTTCTGTCAAAAAAATATCCTTTTAGGCGAACTTCTATTGATAGATGTCATCTAGTTGGTTGTCTCCATAATAGCAGACCTCTTTATAAGGTTTTTATCAAGAGAATACCACTTTTAAGGTCTTCTATCAGTTGAATTAGGATGTCTCTTTATCAATAGAGATCCCTTTAGGAAGTCATCTATCCTCAAAAGACCTCTTTAGGAATTCTTCTATCCATTGAAGACCTCTTTAGGGGAACTTCTATCAATAAAACCCCCTTTAGGAGATATTCTATCAATAGATGACCTCTTTATGAGATGTCTATCAATAGCAGACCCCTTTATGAGGTCTTCTATCAACGGAATACCCCTTTATGAAGTCTTCTATCAAATATTACCTCTCTTCTTTAGGAGAACTTTTTAGGAGATTTCTATAAATGGAAGATTCCTTTAGGTGGTCTTCTATCAGTAGAGGCGCCTTTAGGAAGTCTTCTGTCAAAAAAATATCCTTTTAGGCGAACTTCTATTGATAGATGTCATCTTTAGGATGTCTCCACCAATAGCAGACCCCTTTACAAGGTTTCTATCAAGAGAAGACCCCTTTTAAGGTCTTCTATCAGTTGAATTAGGATGTCTCTTTATCAATAGAGATCCCTTTAGGAAATCATCTATCTACAGAATACTTCTTTAGGAAGTCTTCTATCCATTGAAGACCTGTTTAGGGGAACTTCTATGAGATATTCTATCAATAGATGACCTGTTTATGAGATGTCTATCAATAGCAGACCCCTTTATGAGGCCTTCTATCAACGGAATGCCCCTTTAGGATTATCTTCTATCAATAGATTACCTCTCTTCTTTAGGTGGTCTCCATACATATAAGACCCCTTATGAAGTGTCCTATCCATAGAACAACCCTTTATGAGGTCTTATGTGTATAGAAGATTCCTTTAGAAGGTTTTATGTGTATAGAAGGCCCCATTTATTAGGTCTTTTCTCTATGGAAGATCCCTTTAGGAGGCCTTTTATATTAAAAAAAATACCTGTAAGAAGTCTTCTATTTTTACAAGACCCCTTTGTGAGGTCTTCTATCAATAGAAGACCTCTTTTTTCAGGTCAACATCAATAGAAGACCCCTTTAGGAAGTCTTCTATCTTTAGAAGATCACCTATGAGGGCCTTTTATCAAAAAATACCTTTTTAGGAGTCTCCATAAATAAAAGACCCCCTAGAAGAACCCTTAATGAGGTCTTCTATGTATAGAAGACCCCTTTATTGGGTCTTATTTCATTATGAGGTCTTCCATCAACAGAACGCCCCTTTTGGAAGACTTTTATCAATAGATTACCCCTTTAGGAGTCTCCATAAATGGAAGACCCCCTAGAAGAACCCTTAATGAGGTCTTCTATGTATAGAAGACCCCTCTATTGGGTCTTATTTCATTATAAGGTTTTCCATCTACAGAACACCCCTTTAGGAAGACTTTTATCAATAGATGACCTCTTTAGGAGATCTCCATAAATATAAGAATAAGGTCTTTTATAAATAGAGAACAACGTTAAGAGGTTTTCGATAAATTGGAGACATCGCTAGGAGGTCTGATATGAACAGATGGCCTCTTTAGGAGGCCTTCCGTCACTAGAAGACCACTTTAAGAGATCTTTTATCAATAGAAGAACTCTTTGGGAGATCTACTCTCCACAGAAGACGCCATTAGGAGGTCTTTTGTCTACAAAAGACCCCTTTAAGAGGTCTTCTCTCTACAAAATATTATTTCATTTTTCAGAAGATCTCTTCATGTATAGAAAACTCCTTAAGGGTGACTTTGTTCTGAACGAATTTTCAATTAATGGCAAATCAAATCTGCATTGCTCTCATTGCATACTCTCATTACATCAAATCTGCATTGCTCTCATTGCATACTCTCATTACATCCTTTGAAAAAGCTAAAAAACATATATTCCCACGCAATATTTTTTTGGAACATATGGTCAATCATTTGACTTTGAAGAAACAAAAGTCACCTCAGCCACCACAAAAAAATGCATTTCAATTTCGTTTACGAAATACACGAATTTTCATATTAATGCGTGTTTTATTATGGACATATACAAAACATAGGACTTTATTTCGATGCGTCTGACATGTATGGCAAGAGAAGTAAGCTACGTTGAATTGTAGGGTGGCTTTCCCAATGGGAGTGATAGATTTTGAATGTTGTAGAAAGAAGGGAAATATTTATTGAAAATGATAGAGATATGAAAAAACTTTCAGCAAGACTCATTTTAGAGTGTGTTCTATCTGTAGAAACCCCTTTTAGCATGACTTTTATCTACAGAATAGTCCTTCAGAAAGTCTTCCATCTATAGAAGACCACTTAAAAAGGTTTTCTATCGGTAGAAGACTGTCTTTAGATATCATAGATCATCATGGGAGGATTTTTTCTATAAGATAGGTACTCGTTTAGAAGATATATTATATATAGAAGATCCCTATCGGAGGACTTCAATCTATAAAAGACCCATATGGAGGTCATGAGAGAAGTGTCCCTTGTCCCTTCAGTCATGTTTGTGGTACAATTATTATTATTAAAAATATTTTTTATATTTTTAATGATATTTTTGTAGTTTTCATAATATTGCAATTATCTATCATTCCAAACTAAACAGACTTTCCTTAACTAATTATTATTAATCCCTTTGTTACCTCAGGGGAATAATGCTGTTAATATTTTTATTAATAAGCAGCGAGTATTATTCTCACAATGCTTAATGGAGTGTCTCTGCCCCCAAGCAAAATGCCTCCTAAATGCCACTAATGTTCCTCCACCTCCACCACTTTTTGAAGACACTCTCTCGCCTTAAACAGGGATTATGGAATACCTCACATATGAGGTTTACATGCAAATTTCACGAGTGCCTCAGAATGGTGTGTTTTGTGTTTGTTTGTGTTATACTTTTACGGCATGTCCTGGCTTTGTCTTTGGTTCCCCCCTCTCATAACAAATTGTGGCGCATGTGCCAAGGGCTTGGGAACTTTCTTGTATATCTGTTATGAGTGAGTAGTGGCGGCAACGCATGTTTTATGGCATTAAGGTTTTTTTCCTTTCTTCCATGGACATATTCATCATTTTATGATAAATGTTAGACGAAGTTTTTTTTTTCATACATATTTATTTTTATATGTAAGTAATATTTGTTGTTTGGTGGTTTGGGTGGCAGGGGAGACATTTATTTTATTTTCAAATAGTATGAACCATCTACAACGGTGCCTCCTTACCCATGGGGGAAAAAATTATCCTTATTATTTGAGAGTAGATGAATGTTGGGTGGGTGAAGAAGGCCGCTGAGAAGGTTGCTTGAAGCCATGTCAAGCGTGAGAGGTGAACAAAGGTGATCATGGGAATTTCATGAAAAAATTTCTAATTGAAATGTCAACAATGAATGCCAACAGATATGAAGCCAAAAAGTCATACAAGGAATGCTTCATCACAATTGGAAAATATTAATTAATTTTTATTAAGAAATAAAAATAGAAAATACGAGAGAACCGTGTGAACTTTTCTTTGAGGCTTGTTAGGAGATATGGGATATAATTCGAATATTTTTATAATTTTAAACGTGGATATAACAAATAGTTTTGAGCACAAAGAAAAGGCTGAGAATATTTTAGTTGTTTACTTGTAGAGTATCTAATTATATGCCTATAAAAGATCCCTTTAGGAAGTATTTAAAGTTATTCTAACTACAAACGACTCCTTCAAGAGGTATTTTATCTACAAAGACCCAAAGGCCCCTTTGCCTGGTCTTCTATCTATAAAAGAGGTATAATTTATACAAAAAAAAACCCTTTTAGGAGGTTTATTATTTATGGAAAATCCTTTAGGAGGTATTTTATTTATAGAAGACCCCTTAAGGAAGTCTTCACCATTAATAGAGAAGATCAGCCTAAACATAGAAGACTACTTTATGAGGTCTTTTATTAACAGAAGACCCCTTGCGGAGGTCTTCTATCAATATAAGACTTTTTTTTCGAACGTTCCCAAGGCCACACTTACCCGCCCCTGCCGACCGAGAGGGCGACCTCCCCATAACGTGGGGATCGCGTACACACCATAATCCGAATCATGGTGGGGCAGTATGTGTAGAGAGAATACCAGCTACAGAAAATTCTACAGCCAGTTAAACAATATTATAGCTAAATAAATAAATAAATTATGCATTTAAAAAAGAAATTATATTGGACTTAATAGGTTCAATATTCATGCAAACGTCAATATTACAATAAAGGGAGTTAAAATCAGAACACATTTTGCTAATAGGTTCACTAGACGAATAGTTAGTACGATTAAAATTAGTGTATAAAAATTTATAAAATCTAGATTGTCTAAATGGAACATTTATTTTAACTGATGCAACAAGGAAGTCTGATGGTACATCTCCATTTAATGTTTTGTAGACCATAATTGAATTAAGCATTGTACGTCGACTTTTTAGAGTTGGTAGCCTGATTAGTTTTAGTCTGCTATTGTACGAGGGTAGTACAAAATTATCATTCCAATTCATACCCCTAAGGGCGAAGAGTAAAAATTGTTTCTGTACCGATTCAATTTTGTCACTATAAATTCCATAAAATGGATCCCACACTACGGACCAATATTCTAATATAGGTCTTACTAGAGCAGTAAAAAGCTGTTTAGTAACATAAGGATCTGAGAACTCCTTAGCCCAACGTTTAATAAAACTTAGGACCCCATGAGCCTTATTTACCATTGTTGTAATATGGTTATTGAAATTTAATTTTGTATCCACCAAAAGACCAAGATCGACAAATGAATCGACTGTCACGAGTACTGAACCACTAATACTGTATTGTGTACGCAATGGAGATCTTCTAGAGAAGCACATATGTTTACATTTCTTTAAGTTAAGGTCCATATTATTAATGTTGCACCATTTGGATAGTGAGTCTAAGTCATTTTGGAGTAATGTAACTTGAGTTAGTGACTTATGAGTTAAGTATATCTTAACATCATCAGCATACATAAGTATTCTAGAGTTATGAATTGAAGAAGGCAAATCATTCACAAATAATAAAAACAGAATAGGACCAAGGTGGCTACCTTGAGGAACGCCAGATGGTACTGTAATAGATTTAGATAAAGAGTTTCGAAATGAAATGACCTGAGACCTGTCAAGTAGATACGAAGAGATCCAGCATAACAATGAATTACTAAAGCCTATCCGGTCAAGTTTATAAAGCAATACCTTATGGTTAACTCTATCAAATGCCTTACTAAAATCTGTATAAATCGTATCAGTCTGCTTACCATGAACAAAACCGTTTATCACATCTGAAGTGAAATTAATAAGATTTGTTGATGTGGATAGACCCTGACGAAAGCCATGTTGTTGGGGACAGATAATAGGCAAAACTTTAAAAGTGATTACTTCTGTTATGAGCCTTTCAAATAATTTAGGTATAGCACTCAATTTAGCTATTTCTCTATAATTTGAGACTTCAGACAAACTACCAGATTTATGAAGTGGTATTAGAAATGATTCTTTCCATACAGAAGGGAAGTAACTATATTTTATGGAATAGTTATATAGTACTGTTAATGGAATAGCCAATGTAGTTGAGCAATATTTTAAAATACTACTTGGAATGCCATCGGGTCCAGGGCAATTATTTATTTTCAAAGAGCGTAAACCTTTTAAGACTTGAGCACTTTGAAGGAAGGGCATGGATATTGTACTAACCGAGTTTATCTGGTACGGGTACGGACTTCCATCAATAGAAGTGCCCTTTAGAAGATTTTCGATCAATAAAAGACCCTGTTAGCGAAAAGACATCTTTAAGATATATTCTATCAATAGAAGACCCTGTTCATAAACCTTCTATCTATATAAGACAACTTTAGGGAGTCTCTTACACCTTTAGGCATACTTTAACAATAGAAGACCATTTTAGGCGGCCTGCTATCTATAGAAGACTCCCTTAGGATGTCTTCTATCCATATAGAACCCATTTATGAGGTCTTTTATCAAAGGAAGACGTCTTTAGGAGGCCTACTGTCTATAGAATAACTTTTTAGGAGGTTTTCAATCAATAGAAGATATCTTTAGTTGATATCCTATCAATAGAATAACCCTTTAGGAGGTCTTCTATCAATAGAAGGCCACGTTAGGAGGTCTTCTATCTGTAGAAGGACCCTTTAGGTGGTCTTCCATCTATAGAAGGACCCTTTATGAGGTTTTCTATCAACAGGAGGTATTCTATCTATAGATACCTTTCGGAGGTCTTTTGTCAACAAAATACCTTCTTAGGAGAACTTCCATCAATAGATATCCTAATCTTTAGGATATATCCTAATCTTTCATCTTTAAAAGACCGCTGTATGATATATTCTATCTATAAAAGACCCCTTTATGAGTTATTCTGTCAAATGAAGATTCCCTTAGGAGGCCGTCTGTCAATATGAGATCCCCTATCAATAGAAGACGCTTATAGGGGATCTTATATCAATAGGATAATCCCTATCCAAAGAAGACGCCTTTGGGGGATCTATCTGCAGAAGACTTCTATAACAGATTTTTTTCTATGGAAGACAATGTTAAGGGGTCTCAAGTAGCACTCTTTCCTCTGGTTTTCTATAAATTGAAGACCGCTATAGAAGGTCTTCAATAAATAGAAGACATCTGAATGTTGACCTCTGTCAATAGAAGTCCCCTTTAGGAGGTTTTCGATCAATAGAAGCATCCTTTCCTTTAGAAAGAGTCTTAAGAAGCACCCTTTCCTCTGGAAAGGATCTTAGGAAGCCCCTTTCTTCGGGATAGGGTCTTAAGAAGCACCTTTTCCTCGAGAAAGCGGTCTTAAGAAGGTCCCTTTCTTTGGGAAAGGGTCTTAAGAGGCACCCTTTCTTTCAGAAAGGGTCTTAAGAAGGTCCCCTTCTTTGGGAAAGGGTCTTAAGAAAGTCCCTTTCTTTGGAAAAGGGTATTAAGAAGGTCCCTTTCTTTGGGAAAGGGTCTAAAGAAGGTCCCTTTCTTTGGAAAAGGGTCTTAAGAAGCACCCTTTCTTTGGGACAGTGTCTTAAGAAGAACCCTTTCTTTGGGAAAAGGTCTAAAGAAGGTAAAGACCCCCTTTATGTGGTCTTAATCAATAGAAGACCTCCTAAGAAGATCTAGATCTATAAGAAATCTTCTATGAATAGGTGGCCCATTTCGAAATTATTCTATCTACAGAAGACTCTTTATGATGATCTTCTACCAATTAGGATGCCTTCAATCGATAAACGACCCGTTTATGAGGCCTTCTATTAACAGAAAACCTTCATAGAAGATCTTCTATCTATATAATACCCCTTTAGAGATGCTTTCATCAATAGATGACCCCTTTAGGAGGCCTTCTATCATTAGAAGATCCCTTTGGGTGGTATTTTATCTGCTAATCTAAGGCACCTTTAAGTGGTCTTCTATCAATAGAGTAACTTTTTGGGAGGCCTTCTATAAATAGATTGCTCCTAAGGAGATCTTCTATTTATGGAAGACCCCTTTAGAAGGAATTTTATCAACAAAAGACCTCTTTGGAAGGCCTTCTATCAATAGAAGATCCCTTTAGGTGGACTTCTATCAATAGAAAACCTACTTAAGAGGTCTTCTGTATGTAGAAGACCTCTTTAGGAGTTATTCAGTGTGTAGAAGACCCCTTTACTGTTTCTTCTGTATATAAAATACCCCTTTATAAGACATTCTATATGTGGAAGATAAATCCAGACGGTCTTCTGCATATGGAAAAATTCTGCGTCTGCAAGACACCCTTAGAATGACTTTTGTATTCGGAAGACCCCTTTAGGAGGTCTTCTGTACATGGAAAACCTCTTCATGAAGTCCTTCTGTATATGCAAAACACCTTCAGGAGGTCTTCTGTATATATTAAATTCCTTTAGAATATCTTCGGTATGTAGAAGACATCTTTAGGAGATCTTCTGTATGTAGAACACGCAGAGAAAAAAATATGTTTGATCCAACAATATTCCAAGAGCAAAATATGTATTGTTAACATATTGTTGGATTCCTTATGTAGTATTGTGAATCCAACAATCGTGTTTGTTAAATCCAAAAATAGTTTGTGTCAACTGAACAATATTTCTCTCTTCTCTTCAAAAACTTTTTTCTCTTCTCTCGCTATTCGATGCCGTGTTGAAAAAACAATTTTGGTGGGTTGTGGTGTTTGTATGACATGCTGCCTTTATCTTTGTTTTTGTGTGTATGTATACAATGAGACTCTTGTTTTTATTTGCTTCTGTTTTGTTTCATTCTTCTTCTTTATTTCATTCTTCTTTCCTTTTCATGTTTGTTATGGTTTTTAATTATTCCTTATGTTGTGGTGGCTGCTTGTGGCTTTTTGTTTGTCTTTGTTGTCAGCTAATTAGCAAACCATGTATTGCGTTCATCAATACTCGTAATATTATACGCGATATTTATATCAAAGTTGTGTGGAAAGTGTATATGAGAAGTATAAACACTCAAATCAAAAAATTTAGTATCTGGTTTTCAGGGCAGACAATATGTTTTGTAAAAAAATTAGATTATGATTGTTCCCACAATCGGTATTGTTAACGATTTTTACAATATTGCGGCAATTCAAAAGTTGTTTTTGTTTTCTATGTTCGGAACAAAAGATGGTATTTTTGGATTTGGATTACAATGCTTGTACAAAACAAACACATTTTTGGAACCAAAATAGATATTTTTGTTCCAACAAAACCGAAAAATATTTTTTCTCTGCGTGAAGATTCCTTCAGGAGGTCTCCTGTATTTGGAAGACCCCTTTAGGAGCTCTTGTATACATAAAAAAGCTCTTCTGGGGGTCTTCTGTATATGGAATAGCTTTTCAGGAGGTCATCTGTATAAAGTAGGCCACCTCAGGAAGTCTTCTCTATATGGAAAACTCCTTCTGAAGTACTTTTTTATACAGAAGGGATCTTCTTCAGGAGATTTTCTGTATATTGAAAATCCCTTTAGGAGACCTTCTGTATGTAAACGACTCCTTTAGGATGTCTTCTCTACATAAAAACCCCATTTGTAAGGGCTTCTGTGTGTAGAAGACCACTTCAATGTGTATTTTCTATATAGAAACCCCCTTCAGGAAGTCGTTTGTATGTAGAAGACCCCTTTAGGTTGTGTGCTGCATACAGAAGACATAATTAGGAGATCTTCTGTATATGGAAGACCCCATCATGAGGTCTTCTGTATGTTGAAAATCGCTTAAGGATATAGAAGACCCCCTTCAGGAGGTCTTCTGTATATAGAAAAAAACCCTCAGGAGGTATTCTGTATATAGAAGGAGTTATTCTGTGTGTAGAAGACCCCTTTACTGTTTCTGTTGTATATAGAATACCCCTTTAGGAGACTTTCTATATATGGAAGATAAATCCAGACGGTCTTCTGCATATGGAAAACTTCTGCATCTGCAAGAACCCCTTGGAATGACTTTTGTATTCGGAAGACCCCTTTAGGAGGTTCTATGTATATGGAAAACCTCTTCATGAAGTCCTTCTGTTTATAGAAGACACCTGCAGGAGGTCTTATGTATGTACAAAATTCCTTTAGAATATCTTCTGTATGTAGAAGACTCTTTTAGGACGTCTGCTGTAGTTGGAAGACCCCTTTAGGAGCTCTTTTATACGTAAAAGATCCCTTCTGGAGGTCTTCTGTATATTGAAGAGCCATTCAGGAGGTCATCTGTATAAGGAAGGCCTCTTTAGGAAGTCTTCTATGTATAGAAAACTCCTTCTGGAGTACTTCTTTATATAGAAGGGATCTTCTTCAGGAGATTTTCTGCATATTGAAAATCCCTTTAGGAGACCTTCTGTATGTAAAAGACTCCTTTATTTTGCTTTCTTTACATATGAAACCCATTTATAAGGGCTTCTGTTTGTAGAAGACCACTTCAATGTGTTTTTTCTATATAGAAACCCCCTTCAGGAAGTCTTTTGTATGCAGAAGACCCCTTTAGGTTGTGTGCTGCATGCAGAAGACCTCATTAGGTCTTTTGTATATGGAAGACGCCATCATGAGGTCTTTTGAATATAGAAGACACCCTCAGGAGGCTTCCGGATATAGAAGACCCCCTCAGGAGGACTTTTGTATATAGAAGACCCTCTCAGGAGGACTTTTGTAAAAAGAAGTCCACTTGAGGAGGCCTTCTCTGTGTAAAAACGACCTTTAGGAAATCTTCTGTACATGGAAGACTTCTTCTTATTTTCTTGAATATAGAAAACCCCTTCAGGACTTTTGGTATGAAGAAAATTCCTTTAAGATATATATGAAACCTTCAGGAGGGAGGACATATTCTACGAAACCCCATTCAGAATATTTTCTGTATATAGGACACTCATTAAGGAGGCCTTCTCTGTTTGGGAAACCCCTTTAGGAGGTCTTATGTACATGGTAGACCCCTTCAGGAGTTTTTCGGTATAAAAAAGATCCCTTCAGGAAATCTTTTATATACAGAAGACAACTTCAGGAGGTCTTCCGTACATAAAAACCCCTTTCAGGAGATCTTCTATTTGTAAGAGACGCCTATTGTGAGGTCTTCCCTCTATAAAATATTAATTCATTCATCTATTTGTCTATAGATTAGTCTTTAAGGAGGTCTTCGGTCTATAAAATTTCCTTGATGAGGAGATCTTTTGTCTAATTAGCAACCTTCGTTTTTTGCAAGATCTATTTTTGCCTATAGAAGGGGATTTCTATCTACAAAATAAGCCTATCTGAGGTATACTATACACTCCCTTTATGTGTGTCGTTTATCCATAGAAGGACCCCTTTAGGAGATCTTCTGTCCATAGAAAACTCTTTCAGGAGTTAATTTCAGATTTTATTAAAGATATTAGCTTTGTTCCATAACTAAAACGTTTTTACAATTTTTAACACTTTTACACATTTTACCCGAAAAAGCGTTCCCGTTCCCAAAAGTTGTAAAATGTTCACTTCTCCTTAAACAAAAATGGCGCTGAATGACGCCCTCTTGAAAAACTTTTTACTCGAAGAATTTGAGCGTGTAAAAAATATTAAAATGGTTGTTGACTTTGACATTTGTTCCAGTTATTTTGACGTATTTTCCATTTTTTCCGTTCCCGAACTATTTCAAAAAACTTTTATGTGAGAATAATTTTTTTACAGTTCTCTCTTTTACGAGTTTTACTATTAAAAAGTACGGGAACGAAGCTATTATTAATCAAACGAACCCTTTCCCCAGCTATTTTCACACAACAATGAGGAAGTAAATCTCACTTCTAATAATTCTCTTTGAGAATTCCACAGCAAAGAGATACAATAGCCAATAATTACATTTTACAAGAGAATCAGTAATTCACCGATAAAACGTGCATGCTCTCATAATCACTAATCTGGCAGAATATCCAAACAAGGTTGCCAATACTCCAAATAATGCCAGCCTCTTCCCACTAAAAACCACAAAATCTTTTTACAACACGAGGCAAATGCTTGAAGTTTTCAAAAAGAAAACGAAAACATCTGTCCTTGTAAAATTTTTCTTTAAGGAAAATTTATTGATTTCCAAGCAAAACATTAATTCTAATCTCCTCTTAAAGGGCAGTAAAGTAATAAAAATCATACGTCCCCTACAGCAGATCCACACATATCATAAAAATAGACGCGTGTGCAAAATAGTAACATCATCAAGACAGTCCAGGTAGGAAAAACTTTCTTGGCATGCGCACCACCACCCTCTTTTATTTTTATGATGGCAAAAAGAAACCAAATCAGCGCCTGAACTTTATCAGAACGTAAAAACAAAACAACCCTCAATTTATTAGCCACGGGCCAAATGAAATTCAGCCAACCCAACCCAGGCTGACCAGCCATAAACATCTGTCTGTTTATCCAAAAAAGAAAACTTTAAGAAATCAATGCAAGAAATCAAAGGTAAAGAAGATGATATGGAAAAAAGCCGGGTGTGCCAATTTCTTAAACCACCCAATAAATTTAACCACCCCTCGCTCCCGTCTTTTATTATTATTTGGGATAAGTAGTAAGGAATTTTCAATGCCACGCCAGTATGATAAATCTTTTAATTGTTATGCTTTGTGGAATATTGATCTTGCGACACTAATGAATTAGGTTTGTCTCCTTTTCTACATTTTTCTTCTTACAGTGTCATTTGGATGGAGGAAAATGACAATGTGGAATGTCGAATGGAGTTGATAGTTGATATACACCGGACTTGGTAAATTAAAAAATATCTTTAGAAGGATTTGTGCGAATGTCTTTTGACATTTTCCCATTAATAGCCTAACGTCGATTTTCCATTAACCCATTACACGTTGTGCATATATTTATGCAGCTTAGCAGCAAAGATTAACTGCAAACGATTTAAAACATTTAAATATAGATTTGGCTACTGAAATCACAGGTTAGTTGGTAAATTTTCGTCTTAATCCCTGATTTAAAACTTAATGCCGTCTAAATGTTTCAAAAACACTTGACTTTTAAGAAAACAAGCCAAGGGCTGGTTTAGACTATGTTCGATTTTGCAAATCCAGTGGATTTAATTTGTCATTTTCATACAATATATGAAAGTCAGATAAATCGAGAAAATGCTCCTAGTCATCGTAAAAGTGTATAGTTTAAACAAGCTACAAGACTTGGTGGATTGATCCTGTAAAAACATATTCAATAGTAATTAGTTAGTCTAGACACTGTAAAGATTTAATAGGAAGTTATAATTCTTTGGTTTATTTTCGTGATCTCTTTCTCAATAATTTTTCTTAAAAAAGTACCAAACGAAATTATCCAGACACTATCTATAGACAGAAGAACTCCTTACTTCGACCAGAAGAAGGGATCTTCTATTTAGGAGTCTATTCTGATTCTACAATCCAGACCTAAATGACGTTATGTCGATTTTTCAGAGTTCGATTATAATTAAATTGGCTTATAGAGCGGTATGAAAATTCTAGGAGTCACTCATAATCTAAAAAAGAAATTGAAATTCTTTTCCAACCACCCAAAATTAAATATCAACTCATTTTCTCCCTCTATAACTTTTCCTTAAACCCGTCCCAAAGAAACCCATCCAGCTGCCTTAAATTCACGATTGTAATTTTCTTCCAACCAAATTACATTGTAAGAAGAAAAATTGAGAGAAAGAAAAACAAATCTAATTCATTAGTGTTGCAAGATCAATATTCCACAAAGAATAACAATTAAAAGATTTATCATACTGATGGCGTTTGAAATCCCACATACATAATATAAGACGAGAGCGAGGGGTGGTTAAATTTATTGGGTGGGTTAAGAAATTGGCACACCCGGCTTTTTTCCATATCTTTACCTTTGACTTCTTTCGATGGAGATGATTTCTTAAAGTTTTTTGGATAACAGGCAGATGTTTATGGCTGGTCAGCTTGGCTGAATTTCTTTTGGCCCGTGGCTAATAAATTGAGGGTTGTTTTGTTTTTACGTTCTTATAAAGTTCAATCGCTGATTTGGTTTCTTTTTGCCATCATAAAAGAGGGTGGTGGTGGAGGTTGCGCATGCCAAGAAAGTTTTTCCTACCTGAACTATTTTGATGATGTTACTATTTTGCACACGCGTCTTGTTTTATGGCATGTGTGTGGGTCTCTTGTAGGGGAAAATGATTTTTATTACTTTACTGCCCTTTAAGAGGAGATTAGAATTAATGTTTTGCTTGGAAATCAATAAATTTTCCTTAAAGAAAAATTTTTACAAGGGCAGATGTTTTTCTTTTCTTCTTGAAAACTTTAAGCATTTGTCTCGTGTTGTAAAAAGATTTTGCGGTTTTAAATGGGAAGAGGCTGGAATTTTTTGGAGTGTTGGCAACCTTGTTTGGATATTCTGCCAGATTAGTGATTATGAAAGCATGCGGTGAATTACTGATTCTCTTGTAAACTGTAATTAGCTTTGTTCCGGTAACTTTTAGTAGTAAAACTCGTAAAAGAGAGAAAGAGTGAAAAATTGTTCTCACACAAAGGTTTTTTCAAAAAGTTCGGGAACGCAAAAATGGAAAAAACGTCAAAAAAACTGGAACAAATGTCAAAGTCGGTGTATCAGCCAATCAGACCCCGGCATCCATGTTACTATTTTTTACACGCTCAAATTTGTCGAGTAAAAAGTTTTTAAAGAGAGCGTCATTCGGCGCCATTTTTGTTTAATGAGAAGTGAACATTTTACAACTTTTTTGTGTACGGGAACGGGTTTTCGGGTAAAATGTGTAAAAGTCGTAAAAATTGTAAAAACTTTTTAGTTCTGGAACAAAGCTATTATTGGCTATTGTATCTCTTTGCTGTGGAATTTTCAAAGAGAATCATTAGAAGTGAGATTTACTGCTTTGTTGTTGTGTAAAAATAGCTGGGGAAAGGGTTCGTTTGATTAATAATAGCTTCGTTCCCGTACTTTTTAATAGTAAAACTCGTAAAAGAGAGAACTGTAAAAAAATAATTCTCACATAAAAGTTTTTTGAAATAGTTCGGGAACGGAAATATGGAAAATACGTCAAAAAAACTGGAACAAATGTCAAAGTCGGCGTACCAGCCAATCAGACGCTGGCAGCCATGTGAACATTTTACAAATTTTT
This sequence comes from Musca autumnalis, assembly GCF_047663935.1. Classification (NCBI taxonomy): domain Eukaryota; kingdom Metazoa; phylum Arthropoda; class Insecta; order Diptera; family Muscidae; genus Musca; species Musca autumnalis. Next base: position 189,478,340 of record NW_027412088.1, on the reverse strand, counting down.
TGTGTACGGCAACGGTTTTTCGGGTAAACTGTTTAAAAGTCGTAAAAATTTTAAAAACTTTTTAGTTCTGGAACAAAGCTAAAATCTCCATCTGAAAATCCAAATATTGTTGATAAAATTAACTTCTGAAAGAGTTTTCTATGGACAAAAGATCTCCTAAAGGGGTCCTTCTATGGATAAAAGACACACACATAAAGGGAGCGTATAGTATACCTCAGATAGGCCTATTTTGTAAATAGAAGTCCCCTTCTACAGGCAAAAAAAGATCTTGCAAAAAACGAAGGTTGCTAATTAGACAAAAGATCTCCTTATCAAGAAAATTTTATAGACCGAAGACCTCCTTAAGGACTAATCTATAGACAAATAGATGAATGAAGTAATATTTTATAGAGGAAAGACCTCACAAAAGGCGTCTCTTACAGATATAAGATATGTATGTACGGAAGACCTCCTGAAGATTTCTTCTGTATAAAAAAAGATTTCCTGCAGGAATCTTTTATATACCGAAGAACTCCTGAAGGGGTTTTCTATGTACAGAAGACCTCCTAAAGGGGTCTACCAAGTACAAAAGACCTCCTAAAGGGGTTTTCCAAAGAGAAAGCCTCATTAAGAAAATATTCTGAATGCGGTTCCCTATATACAGAATATGTCCTCCCTCCTGAAGGTGTCACCTATGTCATAAAGGAATTTTCTTCATACAAAAACTCCTGAAGGGGTTTTCTATATTCAAAAAATAAGAAGAAGTCTTCCATGTACATAAGATTTCCTAAAGGTCGTTTTTACACAGAGAAGGTTTCTTAAAGTAGACTTCATTATACAAAAGACCTCCTGAGGGGGTCTTCTATATCCTTAATCGATTTTCAACATACAGAAGGCCTCATGATGGGGTCTTCCATATACAGAAGACTTCCTAATTAGGTCGTCTGCATGCAGCACACAACCTAAAGGGGTCTTCTACATACAAACGACTTCCTGAAGGGGTTTTCTATATAGAAAAGACACATTGAAGTGGTCTTCTGCACACAGAAACTCTCATAAATGGGTTTTATATGTAGAGAAGAACTCCTAAAAGAGTCTTTTACATACAGAAGGCCTCCTAAAGGGATTTTCAATATACAGGAAATCTCCCGAAGGGAACTTCTATATAAAGAAGTACTCCAGAAGGAGTTTGCCATATAGAGAAGACTTCCTAAAGTGGCCTTCCTTATACATACGACCTCCTGAAAGGCTCTTCCATATACAGAAGAGCTCCAGAAGGGATCTTTTATATATACAAGAGCTCCTTAAGGGGTCTTCCAAATACAGCAGACGTGCTAAAGGAGTCTTCTACATACAAAAGATATTCTAAAGGAATTTCATAAATATAGAAGACCTCCTGAAGGAGTCTTTCATATACAGAAGGATCTTATGGAGAGGTTTTCCATATACAGAAGACTTCCTAAAGTGGTCTTCCGAATACAAAAGTCCTTCTAAGGGGGTCTTGCAGTTGCAGAAGACCTCCTGAAGTTGTTTTCCATATGCAGAAGACCGTCTGGATGTATCTTCCATATATAGAAGGTCTTCTAAAGGGGTATTCTATATACAGAAGACCTCTTAAGTAGATTTTCTATTGATAGAAGTCCACCTGAAGGGATCTTCTATTGATAGTAGGCCCACCAAAGAGATCTTTTGTGCATAAAGTTCCTCCTAAATGGGTCTTCCATAAATAGAAGATCTCCTAAGGAGCAATCTATTTATAGAAGGCCTCCTAAAAAAGTACTCTATTGATAAAAGACCTCTTAAAGGTGCCTTATATTAGCAGATCAAATACCACCCAAAGGGGTCCTCTAATGATAGAAGGCCTCCTAAAGGGGTCATCTATTGATAAAAGCATTTGTAAAGGGATATTCTATAGATAGAAGATCTTCTAAGAAGGTTTTCTATTAATAGAAGGCCTCCTAAACGGGTCTTTTATCGATAGCAAGCATCTTAATTGGTAGAAGATCTCCATAAAGAGTCTTCTGTAGATAGAATAATTCCCAATGGGGTCATCTATTGATAGAAGATTTCTTAAAGGGGTATTCTATTGATAGTAGATCTTCTTATGAGATCTTCTATTGATGAAGACCGCATAAAGGGGTCTTTATATACATAGAAGAAGCGGTCTTCTATATAGAAGACCTTCTATAAGGGTTTGCTTCAGATAAAAGACCTCATAAAGGGGTTTTCTGTAGATAGTACAAGTCCAAAAGGGTCTCTTAAAGAATGTTCTATTGATAGAAAGCTTCTTAATGAGGTATTTTATTAATAGAAACCCTCATAAAGAGCTCTTCTTTAGATAGAATAGGTCTACTATTGATAAGAGGACTCCTCAAGGAGTCTCCCATAAATTGAAGACCGTCAAAAGGGGTGTCCTATTAAAAAGAATGATACTAACGATAGAAAAGCTACTAAATACCTCCAAAAAGGATCTTTCACTGACTAATAGTAGGATAGTCAATGAGAAAACACGGGTCGTCTTAACCAACTTTAAATAAAAGGAGCTTAGACCTGGGAAGTTCAAGTCCAAGCAAAATCGTGAAAACCTAAAAACCCTTAAAAATGTGACTTTCACCGCGATTTATTTAAAAAGCCATCCGAAGACTTTTTTAGTTTTTTTGATTTTTCCCATCTATGAACATTGTAGTTTCAAAATCCGCAAAAACTTCCCAGGTGTAAGCTCTTTTCATTTAAAGTTGGTTAAGGTGCACCGTGAAAAATATTCTCAACATTTTCATTGGGCTTAAAACTATTTGTTTCCAAATTCACGTTTAAAAACATAAAAAATATTCCAATTATTCCCTAGGTTTAGGATGTGTAACTGCCGTGCCGGCAGCCACTCCACTCGGAGACCTTGAAGTCCATTGTAATAAATTATTCCCTAAATCTCGTTTAAAATCCTCAGAAAAAAGTTCTCACGCTTCTTTCGTATTTTCTATTTTTATTTCTTAATAAAAATTAATTAATATTTTTCAATTGTGGTGGAGCATTGCTTCCCCGTCTTTTTGGCTTCATTTCTGTTGGCATTCATTGTTGACATTTCAATTAGAATTTTTCTCCAGAAATTCCCATGATCACCTTTGTTCACCTCTCACGCTTGACATGGCTTCAAGCAACCTTCTCATCGGCCTTCTCCTCCCACCCAACATTCATCTACCCACAAATAATAAGGATACTTTTTTCTCCCATGGGTAAGGAGGCACCGTTGTAGATGATTCATATTATTTGAAAATAAAACAAATGTCTCCCCTGCCACCCAACCCATCAAACACCAAATATTACTTACATACAAAAATAAATATGTATGAAAAAAAAACTTCGTCTAACATTTATCATAAAATGATGAATATGTCCAAGGAAAAAAACTTAAATGCCATAAAACATGCGTTGCCTCATTGCCGCCACCACTCACTCATAGCACATATACAAGAAAGTTACAAAGCCCATGGAACATGCGCCACAATTTGTTATGAGAGAGGGGAGCCAAAGACAAAGCCAGGACATGCCGTAAAAGTATAACACAAACAAACACAGAACACACCATTCTGAGGCACTCGTGAAATTTGCATGTAAACCTCATATGTGAGGTATTCCATAATCCCGGTTTAAGGCGAGAGAATGCTTTCAAAAAGTTGTGGAGGAAGAGAAGCATGATTATATTTAGTGACATTTAAAGGGTATTGAGTGTGGGGAAGAGACACTCCACAGGGCATGCTGAGAATAATATTCTCTGCTTATTAATAAAAATATTAACAGCATTATTCCCCTGAGGTAACAAAGATATTAATAATAATTATTTAGGGAAAGTCTGTTTAGTTTGAGATGATAGATAGTTGAAATATTATTAAAAATACAAAAATATTTTTAATAATAATAATTGTACTATAAACATGCCTGAAGGGACAAGGGAGACGTCTCTCATGACATCCATATGGGTCTTTTATGGATAGAAGTCCTCCGATAGTGATCTTCTATAAATAATATATTTTCTAAACGAGTATATTATAGAAAAAAGGCCTCCCAAGGTGACGTAAGATATTTTAAGGCAGTCTTCTACGGATAGAAAACCTTTCTAAGTGGTCTTCTTTAGATGGAAGACTTTCTGAAGGACTCTTCTGTAGGTAAAAGTCATGCTGAAGGGGGTTTCTACAGATAGAACACACTCTAAAATGAGTCTTGCTGAAAGTTTTTCATATCTCTATCATTTTCAATAAATATTTCCCTTCGTTCTACAACATTCAAAATCTATCACTCCCATTGGGAAAGCCAACCTACAATTCAACGTAGCTTACTTCTCTTCCAATACATGTCAGACGTATTGAAATGAAGTCCTGTTTTTGTAAATGTCCATAATAAAACACGCATTAATATGAAAATTCGTGTATTTCGTAAACAAAATTGAAACGCATTTTTGTGATGGGTGGGTGATGTGACTTTCTTTCTCCAAAGTTAAATGATTGGCCATATGTTCCAAAAAATATTGCGTGGGAATATTTGTTTTTTTAGCATTTCAAAGGATGTAATGAGAGAATGAAATGAGAGCAATGCAGATTTGATTTGCCATTAATCGAAAATTCATTCAGAACGAAGTCAGCCTTAAGGAGTTTTCTATAGATTAAGAGGTCTTCTAGAAAATGAAATAATATTTTGTAGAGAGAAGACCTCTTAAAGGTGTCTTTTGTAGACAAAATACCTCCTAATGGTGTCTTCTGTGGAGAGTAGATCTCCTAAAGAGTTCTTCTATTGATAAAAGATCTCTTAAAGTGGTCTTCTAGTGACGGAAGGATTCTTAAAGAGGTCCTTTGTTCATATCAGACCTCCTAGCGATGTCTTCAATTTATCAAAGACCTCCTAGCGGTGTTCTCTATTTATAAAATATCACATTCTTATATTTATGAAGATCTCCAAAAGAGGTCATCTATTGATAAAAGTCTTCCTAAAGGGATGTTCTGTTGATGGAAGACCTCATAATGAAATAAGACCCAATAAAGGGGTCTTCTATACATAGAAGACCTCATTAAGGGTAGGGTTCTTCTAAGGGGTCTTCTGTTTATGGATACCCCGTAAAGGGGTCATCTATTGATAAAAGTCTTCCTAAAGGGGCGTTCTGTTGATGGAAGACCTCATAATGAAAAAAGACCCAATAAAGGGGTCTTCTATACATAGAAGATCTTATTAAGGGTTCTTCTAGGGGGTATTCTATTTATGGAGACTCCTAAAGGGGTCTTTTTTGATGAAAGACCCTCTTAGGTGATTTCCTAAAGATAAAAGACTTCCTAAAGAGGTCTTCTACTGATGGTGACCTGAAAAAAGAGGTCTTCTATTGATAGAAGACCTCACAAAGGGGTCTTGTATAAATAGAAGACCTCCTACAGGTCTTTTTTAAATATAAAAGGCCTCCTAAAGGGGTCTTCCATAGAGAAAAGACCTAATAAAGGGGTCTTCTATACATATGAAACCTTCTAAAGGAATCTTCGATAAATATAAGGCCTCATAAAGGTATCTTCTATGGATAGAACACTTCATAAGGAGTCTTATATTTATGGAGACCACCTAAAGATTACCTCATCTATTGATAGAAGACTTCCTAAAGGGGTGTTCTGTAGATAGATGACCTCATAAAAGGGTCAGCCATTGATAGAATATCTCTTTTTTTATTGGAGGTCTTCAATGGATAGAAGACTTCCTAAAGATGACTTCTGTGGATAGAAGACTTTCTAAAGATGTCTTCTGTGGATAGATGATTTCCCAAATGGATTTCTATTGATAAAGAGATCTGCTAGTTCAACTGATATAAGACCTTTTTTATTTATTTATTTATTTCAAATATTTATTATAATAAAAAATTACAATAAAATTATATAAAAAATAGCACTAGCATCTAAGGCTATCGGCTAAAATAAGACCTTAAAACGGGTCTTCTCTTGATAGAAACCTCGTAAAGTGGTCTGCTATTTACGGAGACAACCTAAAGATGACATCTATCAATAGAAGCCAGCCTAAAAGGATATTTTGTTGTCAGAAGACTTCCTAAAGGCGCCTCTACTGATAAAAGACCTCCTAAAGGAGTCTTCCATTTATATATTCTTTTGCTAGAAGACCTCCTAACAGGATTTTTTTATAGATATACGACCTCCTAAAGGCGCCTTTTGTAGACAGAATATCTCCATAAGAGGCTTTCTATATACAGAATACCTTCTAAAGGGTTATTCTGTAGAGAAACCCCCCGTGAGAGAGTCTTCCTTATACAGGAGACTTTCAAAAGGGGTCTTCTCCTTCTAAAGGAGAATTTCGTAGATAAAAGACCTCCTAAACGAATCTTTTATAGACAGAATACCACCTTAAGAAGTCTTCTATTAATACTAGGTCCCAATAGGGGTCTTCTCTTAAAGTGGTCTGATATTGATGGAGACCTCCTAAAGATGACTTTTATTAATAGAAGCCCCCCTAAAGGGATATTTTCTTGAAAGAAGACCTCTTAAAAACCTCCTAAAGAACTTCTGTAGGTAGAAGACTTTCTAACATGGTCCTTTTGTAGATAGAATATATCTTTAGGGGGACTTCTATATTTAAAATTCCATCTAAAGGGGTCTTTTTTATACAGAAGACGTCCAAAAGGTGACTTCTATGGATAGAAGACCTTCTTAAGGGGAATTTCCTAGCCGAATCTTCTATAGATAGAGACTTCCTAAAGAGGCCTTCAATGAAAAAAGAGACTTCTATATGTAGAAGGCTTCCTAGAGGTGTCTTCTATTGTTTGAAGGCCTCCTAAAGAGGAGGCTTCTATAGAATAGAAGACCACCGTAGGAGGCTTCTATAGAATAGAAGACCTACGCGTAGGAGGCTTCTAAAGAATAGAAGACCTCCGTAGGAGGCTTCTATAGAATAGAAGACCTCCGTAGGAGGCTTCCAAGGTCTAGTATAAGGTCGGCCAATAAGCCCAACTGACTATTATGTTTGATGTCAAAAACATTATTGTGATTTAAAATACAAAGGAACTAATAGTACGTTTATATATAACCGGATTTAACAAACCGACTGGGTTTCAAATGTCAATTCCTTTGCGTATACGTCAAATAAATCCTCATTGAGAAGGTTAACCCTGCAAGAGGCTATAATATAAACATGGCCTAAAATCATAATAATGTAAAATCTATTATGTTTGTTGTCAAATGTTGTTAACAGAACTCTGAATGGCCAACTGTATAAACTGTGGAGGCTTCTATAGAATAGAAGACCTCCGTAGGAGGCTTCTATAGAATAGAAGACCTCCTTATAAGGCTTCTATAAAATAGAAGACCTCCGTAGGAGGAGGCCAAAAGACCTCCAAATTGATTTATTTGGGTCAAAATGGGTCTTATAGGAGTCTCTTTAGCATGCTGTACAAAACAGAATTTAAGAAAGTTTGCCGAATGTTATATCTATCGATTTTTCTATAATTATTTCTTATTTTCGAAACACAAACCCAATCTAAAATAGTCAATTAAATAAATGATTAACAAATAAAAGCAAAACTGGCAACTCTACCCACGTTTCACAACAAAAGTCCCGCTTTTTATGTCATCATGTTCTCTTTCCAATAAAATGCATGCTTCTCCCAACTGGCATGGCGGGACATTTTTGTAACAAAATGACTAAAAATAATAATTGATTTAAATAATCACTACCGGGTTCATATTTTATTTTACATACCGTTTCAATTTCCCACTTTTCTACAGCAGACATGTGAAATGTCATAAAGAATGACATGTCGGCTACCGACATCATTTAAAATATTTGATGTTAACTTTATTATGGGGGTTAATTTAAAATAAAAAAAATGCTAGTAGCTGACAATGATGATATTTTCCCCCAAAAAACAGTTATACGAGGCATTTGACATTTTGTTGTCAAGCAAGAAGGCGGGAATCAGAGTACACATAAATAAATATAAAAATAACATCTGTGGAGCGCATTTTTTGCATAAATAATAGTAAATATTATTTTAAAAAGACTTTTAAATCAAAACCATTTGGTATATTTTGCAATAATACGGAGTTAAAAAGTAAAGATAAGATACGAAGAGTGAGAAAATAAGAAGATACTTTCATGAAAAATTACTCATGTCAAAGATAAGTTATCTTGAAAACATCTTAATGTTACTCATTATCTATTGGTTGACAATGCAAGAGAAAATTGAGTAAAAACATTCACTCATGTCAGATAATAAAAATATCTTAAACAAAATATGAGAGACTATCTTTAAGATACTTGAAATATTGAGAGAGAGTTTGGCCAATGAGAAATTTTATGGAGATCATTTTGTACGGAAATTTGAGCTACCTTTGTCTTGAACAAGCACAGGTAATACAAAAACAATATTAAAATAGCAACAAGAACACACAATTTACCTTATGCTGAACGTGGGAAAAACTCTTGGGTTGTGTGTTTGGTTCTTTCGACAAGACAAAAACTCCCCTATAAGTAGTGCACACACACGCACACACAAGTATGGGTGTTGTGTGTTCTTTTACCAAAGGACATACCTAATATCAGTATTTAAAAGAGTGTTGCTGCTGCTGTTTGCCTTCGTGTCGGTGCGACTTAAACTAGCGTTTCACCAGCTAAGGATCAGTATCCTTCAGGAGTTCACAACGAACGCATTACGCGGAATCTTCGGATTTTTTCGAAATCTAAAAAACAAAAATTAATTTAGAAAAAATACGAAGTATTTAAAAAAAAACTTTTTACTTTTAAAATAAAACAAAATATTGTGCAATTATAAAAAAAAAACAATTTTAAACCAAAGTTAAATAAACAAAGTTGTGTTTTATTAACCAAAAAAACAAAGAAACCAAAACATAAACTATTTTGCATATGGATTTATAAATGTGCTGTTGCTGCTGATCCCGCCCAATCTCACACTTGGATTATTTTCTCCCTCCCAAAAAAATATTGTGGATTACTTTTTCTTTATAAAAAATTAAATAAATAAACCTAAACAAAAATGGATTACAAAACCGATGTTCATTCCGATGATGATTTTGATGGTTACAGTGATAACTATCAACAATCAAATTCTGGCCAAACACAAAATCAACAATTCAATACCTCACAAGGACGTTTGGCAAATCCAGCCGGTTTGTCCAAGGCTGAATTGAGAAAGGTGAGAAAGGGGTAAAACTTAAAAATTAAAAAAAATATATTGGAAAATTAAAAATGTTCCCCAAAGTCCCAAAATAGAAAATGTTGCTCTGTTCCAGAACCTGCAAGAAGCTAATATTTTTTACTACGATAACATTTTTTCCTTTATGTTATCGAAAAAAAAATTAGTAGATTCATGCAGTTCTGGAACAGACCAAGTATTATATTTTAAAATCTATGAGAAAAATTAAGTTTTGATAATTTTTCAAAATTTTTCTCGAAAAAAAAAAATCCCATTGTGGAAATTTTTGTTTGACAATTTTTTTTAGAAATTTTTGTATTTTTTGATCTATTAGAAAAAATATTTAATTTTCATGATTTTTCAAATTTTTTGTGTTAAAAACTAAAAATTTCCCATTAAGGGAAATTTTTGTTTATAAAAATTTTTAAATTATTTTGCTATTTTCATAATCTATGTGAAAAAAGAAATCATTTAAAGCAAAAAATTAAAATTTCCCTTTTGGGAAATTTTTGGGGAAGTTTTTGTTTTCCACTGAAATGAATAGATTTTCTTAAAATAATGTCAAAACTAAAAGAATTTCGTAATTTTGGCCATAAACAAAAATTTCCCTTTAAGGGAAATTTGAAATATAATACCAAAAGTGCTAAAATTTTGCTATTTTTAAATTTCAACAACAAAAAATTAATAATATTTCCTTATTTCTTATTTTCTTTTTAGACCAACAAACCAATTATGGAAAAACGTCGCCGAGCCCGTATCAATCATTGTTTGAATGAATTGAAATCCTTGATTTTGGAAGCCATGAAAAAAGACGTAAGTATTTTTTACAAAACACACAATTATCTCTCCAATTTTCAACAAGATTTGGCCCAAAAACCTGTTTTCTATATAAAATCCCAATACGACAAACCATCAAAGAAATATTTCTCATTTAGAATCAAAGAAACCTGCGTGGGAACATTTTCAAAATAATTCCGCACAACAAGGGAATGATGCTTGCTTGCCAAACTTCTTCATTCCCCCTCCTTTATCTCATGGTCTTCTCGGCTTGATCATGTGAAATGAATGAAATGTCCGCCAAGCCAATAATGGCCAAGTTTATTTATTTTGTTCCCACCTTTATGAAGGTGGCTGGCTCGTAGTCTTCTTCTTAACTCTCTTCTTTTTGTCCAACAAATCCTTAGCCTTAGCCTTTAATTCGCATTGTCTGTATCCCTTGTCTTGTTGTTGTTGTTTCTGCCTTAAAATCGTGTCTTGATCATAAACTACAAGTTTTTTGTGGGTACACGGCAAGACAACAGATAACAAACAACAACACAACATCTCAACCCAAAATCCCCATGCCTTGCTGATGCTTTTTGCATTTTTTGTTGTTGTTACGTTTTTTTCTTTTTATTTCATTTTACCTCTTCTGAAAAACGACTTGCAATCAATTAGAAGCTGTGTGTTAAGCCCTTGACTCCTGTATGAAATGTCTGGAACAACATTATCAATACAATTTTGGCTCTCTTTTTTGTGCATCTTTTGTGCCAGCAACAACAACAAAAACAAGAAATGTGTGAAATTTTAAAAATTCGCAAGAAAAAACGAAAATTAATGAAGGGCTTTTTTTATGGGCGGCATTTTTACAAAGCCATGGGAATTTGTTCGTCGCCGTGATGAATTACTTGAAACAGGGTTGCCAATCAAAGTTTTTATTTTTATTAAAGGGTTTGCACAACTTTTTTGGCCGGCATTTGAATAAAAGTCGTGGCCATGGTGGAATAATAGGGTGTAACGCCAAAAACAGCTGATCTTCATACCAGTTGTCAAAATACGTTATTGTGAATAAAATCACATACAAAATGTAAACAAGCAATTCACAGTAATGCATTATTGTGAGCAAATTTGACGTTTGACATGATTTGATGTAACACCTTCTTATTCCACCATGGTCGTGGCAATTAACCTGTGGTGAATTACATGAAACAGTGTTGCCAATCTTGTGATTTATATACTTTCTTTACCAAATAAAGCTTTATACTAATTTCCACCTTTCTCCTTCTACTCATTTTAGCCTGCACGTCACACAAAACTTGAAAAAGCCGATATCTTGGAAATGACTGTCAAACATTTGCAATCTGTGCAGCGTCAACAGCTAAACATGGCCCTGCAAACCGATCCCACAGTGATTCACAAATTCAAAACTGGCTTTGCCGAATGTGCTGATGAGGTGAATCGTTATGTCAGCCAACTGGATGGTGTGGATGAAACTGTACGCCAAAGACTCAACAGCCACTTGAATCAATGTGCCTCCAGCCTGGATCAAATTGGTGCCATGACCAACTTCAACAATGGTTATCAACGTAATGGTGGTCATGCCAATCTCTTTGGTTCCAACAGCCTACCATTGCCCACAATTGGCAATCAATTCCCCAGTCTGAGTCAAGATTTCAACTCCACCCAACCCATACAAATGGGTGGTGTCCAGCTGATACCATCACGTTTACCATCAGGGGAATTTGCCTTGATTATGCCCAACACAGCTACCACCACTGCACAAGCTCCTTCTTTAATCAACAACAACTCCAACAGTGGCTTCCCAGCCTGGCCCGCCACTGCCAATCAATCTTCTGCGCCACAAATCAACGATTTTGCTGCCAACTTCAAGCGTTTGAGTGCCTTCTCAAAGCCTCCCTCCAACTTGATTACCCCACCTAAAATGAATCCCAGCAACATGTATCCCCAAACCACATTGGGCGCCACCCCCACCACCAGTTATCAGCCCTTAAGCCAACCCCAACATCAAGCGGGCGCTTTCCACAACACCACCAGTCCTCCACTCAGTCCCATTTCTTCAGTATCTAGTCACAATGAAGATTCAATGATGCACAACAGCTCCGATTTTACCAACTCCCAAAACACTTCACCCCATCACCATCAGCAAGATAAACATAATAGCTTTTTGGGTGTCTTCAATACCCCACCATCGTCCGCCGAAAACTCCTTTGTTCTCAGTGTGGCCCATTTGCAACAACAACAAGTTTCCAGCAGTACCAGTGATTTAAATACCAGCTCTGGTTCCAACAATAGTTCACTCAAGAGATCCTTTTCCGAGGCAGCTGATTTTAGTATTTGCTCGGAGGATGAACAGCAATCGGCCAAAAAGTATCACAAAGAACCCCAAATTGAGGGTGAAGATCAAGATAGTATGTGGAGACCATGGTAAACCACCCCACACCCTGGTAAACCATCCCACAATTGTTAATAACTCTCTTAGGTCTTAGTTTTTATTAAGCAACACTTTTTTTTTGTAAAATTTAACGATCAAATTTTTCTTCTTAACTCTTTTCGTTCTTCTTCTTTATTATTTTTTTTTTTTTTTTTGGAAAAATTGTATTTAGTCATTATTTTCTTGATTATTTTTTCATTCATTCTGTGATTTGTATATAATTTTGTAAAAATCATTTTTAACCATTTAGTTATGTTTTAATTCGTTTTGAAGCAATTAAGTTTTTATTATTGTATGTTTATTATTATTTTTTGTTAATTTTAAGTATTTAAATTCAATCATTTAATGTTAAACAATCAGCCGTTTGTGTGTTTGTTCAATGAAATGTTTTAAAAAATATCTGCGTTTGATTAAGTTTTTCAAAAAACATTTAGGCATTATGAGATTTTTTTAAGAAATATGTTGCAAATTTATAAAATACGAAAAAAAGAAATGTTGTAACAAAAATAAAATTAATTTGAAATAAAATATAATTTAAAAAAAAATTAAGTTACAATGTTTTATTTATAAGTGCACCAAAAAATTATAAAATAATTGTTCGCGTAGCCTTAGTAAGTATATTCTTCTTCATGATGGAATCTCTCAAATAAAACACTTGCCTTCAAATTAAAAATGGGAACAAAATTAAACGGCAAGTGTTTTATTTGAGAGATTCCATCATGAAGAAGAATATACTTACTAAGGCTACGCGAACAATTATTTTATAATTTTTTGGTGCACTTATAAATAAAACATTGTAACTTAATTTTTTTTTAAATTATATTTTATTTTTAAGTTTTTAGTTAACAACAACATTTTAGATGCCTGAAATCGGGTGGTACCGCTATATGGGGGATATACCAAAACCTTGACCTATGTCCAAAATTTTTGGTGGGAAGTTTCTGTACCATTGGAAACTCCAAATCCCAAAGTACAGCCAATTCGGACTAAAAATGAAGATAAAATCCCCAAAATGCCTAAAATCGGGTGGTACCGCTAATGGGGGCTATAGGAAATAATGGACCCATATTGGTTTTGGTTTCATATTCATGTATTGTCATCCAAATCTGTAAAGTGTGCAAAGTTTCAGTTCGATTGGTCAACCGCAACTGTGTGAAAAATGAGTTACCAGATTTGAACTAAACAGACAACGAAGCAAGTTAAATAAAACATAGTAAAAATATAAATAATTTGAATTTTTATTATGTAAATTAAATTCTAAATTCTAAAGAGGTCTTCTATAGATAGAAGACCATCTAACAAAGTCTACTATAGGTAGAAGTCCTTATTATGAAGTCTTCTATGGACGGAAAACTTTCTGAAGTGGTCTTCCGTACATAGAAGACCTCCTCACGAAGTAACCTGTAGATAGAAGACCTTCTGATGAGGTCTTCTATACATAGCCTTCTGGCGAGACCTTCTATAGATATAAGACCTTCTGACGTGGTCTTTTATAGTTGGAAGACCTTACGAGAGGTCTTTTATAGTTGGAAGACCTTATGCGATGTCTTCTATAGTTGGAAGGCCTTCCGAAAAGCTCGTCTGTGGATAGAAGGCCTTCTGAAGAGACCTTCCATAAGGAGAAGACTTTCTGACGAGGCCTTCTAAAGATAGAATACATGACGAGGTCTTCGATACATAGAAGATCTTCTAACGAGGTATTCTATATATAAAAGATCTTCTAACGAGCTCTTCTATATGTAGAAGACCTTCTAAAGAGGTATACAGATAGAAGACCTTCTAACGAGGTCTTCTATAGATAGTAGACCTTCTAAAGAGGTCTTCTATAGATATAAGTCCTATTTACGAGGTCTTCTATAGTTAGTTAGAAGAAGGTATTTAGTTGGAAGACCTTCTGACGAGATCTTATATAGATAGTAGACCTTCTTCTATAAATAAACGTCTTTCTGAAGAGGTTTTCTATGTATAGAAGACCTTCTGAAGAGGTCTTCTTTAGATATAAGATTTTTTATAGATAGAAGGCACTATGACGAGGTCTTCTATTGATAGAATACCTACTGACGAGGTCTTCTTTAAATAGAAAACTGTCTCAAGAAGTATTCTATAGATAGGAGACCTTCTGACGAGGCCTTCTATAGTTGGAGGACCTTCTTATGAGGTCTTCTGTAGGTAGAAACACTTCTTACGAGGTATTCTACAGTTAGAAGGTCTTTCTAAGAGGTCTTCCATATATAGAATACCTACTGCCGAGCTCTTCTTTAGATAGAAGACCTTCTGAGGTCTATCCGTAGATAGTAGGCATCCTGACGAGGTTTTCTTTAAATACAAGACCTTCTCAAGAAGACTTTTATAGATAGAAAACCTTCTGACAAGGTCTTCTATAGTTGAAAGACCTTCTAACGAAATCTTCTATGGACAGAAGACCATCTGTCAATGTGTTCTGCAGTTAGAAAGTCCTCCTTACGAGGTCTTCTGTATATAGAATACCTTGTTAGAAGGGTTTCTTTTGATAAAAGACCTTCTGACGAGGTCTTCTACAGTTAGAAGACCTTCTGATGAGGTCTTCTCTATATGGAAGGCCTCCTGAAGAGGTCTTCTTTAAATAGAATACCTTCTTACGAGGCCTTCTTTGGACAAAAAACCTTCTGCCGAGGTCTTCTATAGTTGAAAGAACTTCTGGTGAAGTTTTCTATACATAGCAGACCATCTGATGAGGTCTTCTACAGATAGGAGACCTTCTGAGGAGGTCTTATATGGATAGAAGACCTTCTGATGAGGTCTAATATTTATAGAAGACCTTTCAATGAGGTCTTTTATAGATAGAAGACCTCGTGATGAGGTCATTTATCTACAGAAGACCTCGTCAGGAGGTATTCTATCTATAAAAGACCTCGTCAACAAGTATTCTATCTATAAAATACCTCATCAGGAGGTCTTCTATTTATCTTCAATGAAGTCTTCTATAAACAGAAGACCTCCTGACGAGGTATTCTGTAGATAGAATACCTCCTGACGAGGTATTTTATAGACAGAATACCTGCTGACGAGGTCTCTTATAGATCGAATACCTCCTGACGAGGTCTTCTGTAGAAAAAACACCTCGTTATGAGGTCTTCTATAAACAGAAGACCTCCTGACGAGGTCATCTATAGATAGAAGACCCCCTGACGAGGTATTTTGTAGATAGAATACCTCCTGACGAGGTAGTTTGTAGATAGAATACCTCCTGACGAGGTATTTTATAGACAGAATACCTGCTGACGAGGTCTCTTATAGATAGAATACCTCCTTCTGTAGATAAAAGACCTCGTGGTGAGGTCTTCTATAAACGGAAGACCTCCTGACGAGGTCACCTATAGATAGAAGACCTCCTGACGAGGTATTTTATAGATAGAATACCTGCTATAAATAGAAGACCTCCTGATGAGGTATTTTATAGATAGAATACTTGTTGACGAGGTCTTTTATAGATAGAATACCTCCTGACGAGGTCTTCTGTAGATAAATGACCTCGTGACGAGGTCTTCTCTAGACAGAAGGCCTCCTGACGAGGTCTTCTTTAAATAGAATACCTTCTTACGAGGTCTTCTTTGGACAAGAAACCTTCTGCCGAGGTCTTCTATATTTGGAAGACCATCTGACGAGGTTTTCTACACATACAAGACCATCAGATGGGGTCTTCTATAGAAAGGAGACCTTCTGACGAGGTCTTATATGGATACAAGACCTTCTAATGCGGTATTTTATAGAAAGAATACCTCCTGACGAGGTCTTCTATAGATAGAAGACCTCCTGACGAGGTCTTCCATAGATAGAAAACCTCCTGACGAGGTCTTCTATAGGTTGAAGACCTCCTGATGAGGTCTTCTGTAGATAGAAAACCTCCTGACGAGGTCTTCTGTAGATAGAAGACCTCCTGACGAGGTCTTCTATAGATAGAAGACCTCCTGTCGAGGTCTTCTATAGATGGAAGACCTCCTGACGAGATCTTCTATAAAAAGAAGACCTCCTGACGAGGTCTTCCATAGATAGAAGACCTCCTGACGAGGTCTTCCATAGATAGAAGACCTCCTGACGAGGTCTTCTATAGATAGAAGACCTCTTGACGAGGTCTTCTGTAGATAGAAAACTTTCTGACGAGGTCTTCTGTAGATAGAAAACCTCCTGACTAGGTCTTCTGTAGATAGAAGACCTCCTGACGAGGTCTTCTATAGATAGAAGACCTCCTGATGAGGTCTTCTATAAAAAGAAGACCTCCTGACGAGGTCGATAGACGATAGAAGACCTCCTGACGAGGTCTTCTATAGATAGAAGACCTCCTGACGAGGTCTTCTCTAGATAGAAGACCCCCTGACGAGGTCTTCTGTAGATAGAAAACCTCCTGACGAGGTCTTCTGTAGATAGAAAACCTCCTGACTAGGTCTTCTGTAGATAGAAGACCTCCTGACGAGGTCTTCTATAGATAGAAGACCTCCTGACGAGGTCTTCTATAAAAAGAAGATCTCCTGACGAGGTATTTTATAGATAGAATACCTGCTGAAGAGGTCTTCTATAGTTAGAAGACTTCGTGATGAGGTCTTCTGTAGATAGAAAAACTCCTGACGACGTCTTCTATTGATAGAAAAACTCCTGATGAGGTCTTCTATAGATAGAAGACCTCCTGACGAGGTCTTCCATAGATAGATCTTCTGACGAGGTCTTCTATAGATAGAAGACCTCCTGACGGGGTCTTCTTTAAATAGAATACCTTCATACCTTGTGCCGAGGTCTTCTACAATTGGAAGACTTTCTGACGAGGTTTTCTATACATAGCAGACCATCTGATGGGGTCTTCTATAGATAGGAGACCTCTTGACGAGATCTTCTATAGATAGAAGACCTCCTGACGAGGTCTTCTATAGATAGAAGACCTCCTGACGAGGTCTTCTATAGACAGAAGACCTCCTGACGAGGTCTTCTATAGATAGAAGACCTCCTGACGAGGTCTTCTTTAAATAGAAGACTTCCTGACGAAGTATTTTATAGATGGAAGACCTCCTGACAAGATCTTATATAAATAGAGGACCTTCTGACGAGGTCTTCTACAGATAGAAGACATTCTGGCGAGGTCCTCTATAGATAGAAGGTCTTCTGAAGAGGTTTTCTACAGTTGGAAGACCTTCTGAAGATGTCTTCCCTAGATAGAAGGTATTCTGACGAAGTATTTTATAGATAAAATACCTTCTGACGAGGTTTTCTATAGGTAGAAGTCCTTCTTACCAGGTCTTCTATAGGTAGAAGTCCTTTCGACGATGTCTTCTGTAGATAGAAGACCTTCTGACGATGTCTTCTATAGGAAGAAGTACTTCTTACGAGGTATTCTATAGGTAGAAGTCCTTCTGAAGGGATCTTCTATAGATAGAAGATATTCTGTGGAGGTATTCTATATATAAAAGGCCTCATCAGAAGGTCTTCCAATTATAGAGTACCTCGTCAGAAGGTCTTCTATCTATAGAAGACCCTTTTAAAAGGTCTTCTATCTATAGAAGACATCGTAATAAGGACATCTACCTATGGATGACCACGTCATACTTCCATTGGACGTAAACTGTCAAATCCATTGCATTTGCACTTAAACCGGTGTTTGAGGAGTTTATTTGGCAGATATTCTTTGGAATTGACAACTTAAATGACGCATATTCTACAAAACATTTTAGATGTAAATTGGGGTTAACCCGCGAAAAGTGCAAAGCATGGTGGAATAAGAAGGTGTTACATCAAATCATGTCAAACGTCAAATTTGCTCACAATAGCTGTGTTCCTTTACTTACGTGAGGTTACCATTTTTACCATTTGTTACCATTTTTAACCTGCAAAGCGTTCCTTAACCCCAAAAAGTGGCAAAACTGGCAGCAATTTTTAAGAGAGTGAGAGAGGAGAGAGAGAGCACATATGCCTTTCTCTTCTACCACAGGCTAACAGCAAAATTTCTGCAGGCAAAAAATGGTAGAACTGATTTTTCGACTTTTGTTTGACGATTATTTCACAATGAAGAAAAAAATGGACGAAAAACAGAAGTAAAAGTCGAACGCTGACAAAACTAAATTAAAAACTGTGAAATAAAAGACGAAAATTGATTTTTTATGTTTCTTTTTGACATTGCTACCAGATTTACCATTTTTTCGTTCCTTTACTTTTCTGGTAAAAATGTTCATGAGAGAGCAATTTTGAGAAATGTTGACACTTTTCTCTTTTACCACTGTAACCATTAACAAGTAAGAAAAGCGTTAAGTTCGGTCGGGCCGAACTTTTTATACCCTCCACCACAAATATCAGCCATTTCAGTGGATTAATGTGGCCACTACCTTCAAAATACCGAAATTCGGAAGGTACCGTTCTATGGGGGCTATATGATGGCGTGGACCTATACCTACAAATTTCTGGGGGAAAGTTTTATACGCCTAAAGAAGACTAAATACCAAATTTCAGCCATATCGGTGCGATAATGAGGCTAAAACGTTCAAAATATCGAAAATCGGGAGATATTGTATTATGGGGGCTATATCAACACGTGGACCTATATAAACATTTTATGGTAGAAATGTTTCTTAGCCTCTGGAAACACAAAATACAAAGTTACAACCGATTCTTTGGTCAAATGGGTCTAATACATTCAAAATATATTAAAATGACGCGTACTTTATAAGGGGTCTTATGTGGGGACTATATCAAAACGTGGACCTATATAACCCAACTTTGTTAGGAATGTTTTCTGGCCTCTGAAGACACAAAATACCAAATTACAACCAATTCTGTGGTCAAATGGGTCTAATACATTCAAAATATATTAAAATGACGCGTACTTTATATGGGGCCTTATATGGGGGCTATACCAAAACGTGGACCTATATAACCCAACTTTGGTAGGAATATTTGTTGGCCTCTGGAGACACAAAGTACCAAACTACAACCAATTCGGTGGTAAAATGGGCCAAATATCTTAAAAATTCCTTAAAATGACGACGCGTCACGCGTCATTTTGTATGGGGGCTATACCAAAGCGTGGACCTACATAGCCCGCTTTCAATACCAAAAGTCCTACGTAAATATAACATATTTTCCCAAAATTTCATCAACCTACGTCAATCCGTTCGGACGCTAGAGTGATTTCCACAGACGGACAGACAGACAGACGGACGGACATGGCTATATCGATGTAGAATTGCACGCTGATCAAGAATATATATACTTTGTGGGGTCTACAATGATTATTTCGAGTAGTTACAAACGTAGTGACAAACTTAGTATACCCCCATCCTATGGTGGAGGGTATAAAAAAGTAAAGGAACAAAGCTAATAATGCATTACTGGAAATTGCTTGTTTATATTTTGTATGTGATTTTACTCACAATAACGCATTTTGACTAGTATGAAGATCAGCTGTTTTTGGCATTTGTTTAACAGATGCTTTTATTCGCACGTGTTTTATTTTACGTCTATTATTCAAACGTATTGACCACGGCGCAATGCATAAGGTGGAACAGTAAACCCGAAAAATCAATGCTTGATTAAACAAAATAAATCATTTCTGGTACATGAATTTTTTTATTCTTTTACCAGAAATGATCCAAAACTATATGTACAGATACTATGTTTACATTTACGACATCCACTCGATTTCATCTGTCAATTCCATTGTATATACGTCAAATGAAAACTCATCTGAAATCGATTGGATTTCATTTGACTTTTGAGCAATGGAATTGACAGTTGAAATCGAGTGGATTTCGTAAATGTAAACATAGTATTATAGTACGTTTTCATATAACCGGATTTATTACGTCCACTGGCTCTAATGCAAACGGCGTTTCAAACGTTTTTGTGTTTTCGGCTTAAGACCAGCTGATCTCACCCATTCTGTCAAATTAATTGTCATTGTGAATTAATTGTATGAAAACGTAAACACAAATTTTGACAGCTTGCAGGACTTTTAATCAAAATAATCTCGTTGTTGTGGTTTCTGGTTCACCTTATTAATTGGTTTTGACCATTTAAATAATCAGTTTATAGTACGTTAATATATAACCAGATTGAACAAACCCACTGGATTTTAAATGTCAATTCCATTGTTTATGTCTAATAAATCCTCACAAGGAAGGTTAACCCGGCAAATATTCTCTAATGTGTACGGAGTTTTACATCAAAGGGGATTTGTAACCCATTTGATGTAAATGTGAGCTGAGTTTACTGTCACTTCATACCGTACGTTTTACGTACATATAACCGGATTTAAGTAGTCCAGTGATTTTAAACTGTCAAATCCATTGCCTCGTAAAGGATGTCGACCCGGCTCGTTACATCGTGATTTCAGTCGTAAAAATGACTTTTAAATGATATTGGAGACGCAAACGGTTGATCTAATACCAAAAAAATCCCCTTCAAATAATTCCCACCCAAATTAAATTTCAAACAAAAAACACGTACAAATTCGTAATCTCTATGATGTGATGCAAATGTTTGCAAAACGGAAGTGCGAATAATGAGAAGCAGTAGCGGCAACAGCAGTAGCAGTAGCCTTAACTTTGATAGTGAAAATCGGTTTTGCAAACAATTGTGAATGATTGTGTAGGTTCAATTAAGGAAATGACCTTGATATAGCTTTTACATTTTTTGTCATTATTTAACGCTTGATTAAAAAGCTCAAAAACAAAACAAATATCACTAAACATTCTCCCTCGCCACAGGCAGCTGTAGAACACCGGAATGCTGCCGCTTGCTGATAACGCAGAAAACATAAATCAGTAGTCCCTATAAAAAGTGTGACAAATGCCACAATTGATGCTAGTAGTACCCACCAGACGAACATAAAGAGTTGAGTATTTTCTTAAGAATAACTCAATTCGGTTGTGAAAACAAAATAGAAGAAAAAGAACGCAGTGTTTTAAATCAGGCGTTTGTGATTAGTTCGAAAAGAAAGAAAGAAAAAAATAATACGCAAAAAATGTTTTCTTTAAAATCCATAATTTTTATAGTCGGTTTCAGCACTTGTTTACAAGTGATTTTGGCCGCAACTGATGACAATGAATATGGAAATTATCGCCCCTCACCTAAACTCTCCGGACCCGTTGATTTAACGCACAGTCCAGATGATGCTACACTTAATATGTTGGATGAATGTTTGTCAAAAATATCCAGCATTTATATGCAGGCCTTGTTTTCCGGTACTCATACACCCAAATTGGATGAAAATATGAGGAGTTTGGAAATTGAGCTCTTCGATCTGTTGGACTTGCTGTACAAGGAACAACGCATTAAGGATTATATGAAATATGAAGCTGAAGTTACCCGCCAAATGATCATCTATAATATGCTGAAGAAACTTTTTGGTTATGCTGAAGAAGAGAAAAGCATGTGAAATTCCATATAGGAGGTTGGCCGGCCATTTTATCTGTGATCTATTCAAGTTCCTGTGAAAGTTGTTATAAGGAGGGGAGGTTAATAATGTTCTTTTTTCAATTTTTTGTAACGTATTTATAAATAAAATAATAAAAAATATATAATTTCAATTTACTTTTATGGTTAATAGTACGGTTTTAAAATGTCAAATCAATTGCGTATACGTCAAATAAATCCTCATAGAGGAGGTTAAGCCGCCAAAAAGCTCTAATGTAAACATAGCTTAATACCCCGTTGCCGTGTTAACCCACTTCGAGAGGATTTATTTGACGTTTGCGCTATGGAATTGACATTTGAAATCCAAACTCACTGGGTTAATGCGGTTAAGTGTAACCGGGATATTAACCGGATTTAATAAACCCACTGGATTTTAAATGTCAATTTCGTACCACAAACGTCAAATAAATCCTCATATAGAAGGTTAAAAGCTCTAGTGTAAACGTCGTTTAATACATTCACAGTGTTCTATAGATAGGAGACCTCAGACAAACCTTCTTCGGGTAGAACACATTCAAGCGTCTTTTGATAGACATGCTGTACGATCGTTTAAAACTTTTCTGTCATGTCACATTAGGTGTGTTCGTTCACTCAACAATTTGTACAAGACCAGTAACTTCTTGTTATCGGCTAAGGTCTTTTGCATTGTACTGTAGAGTAAACGAACAACATCCAGTAAAAATTTTTACAAATTTTGACTAAACGAACACACATATTTTTTACCCCCTCCCCTCCTTTCTCTAATTTTCCCCATTAATAAAACCAAATGTGATAAAATTCCTTCACTCAAATAATCCTTCATTTATCTCTCAAAATTATTTCCTTCATCTCCACAAAATAAATCCTTATCCAAAGGATCTTTATTTCACTGTGAACCACAGAAAACGAAGACTAAAAAGACCTGCTAAACGGAACTAATTATATTTCCATATCCTTTTATTTTCTGCCCCTGCTGCCTGACAACTCACAATGCCAACGAAGAATAAAACTCTCATCGTCGTGTGTCAGACACTCGCTTCATGGGATTATTCATCGATGATTCTTTTCCTCCATCATCATCTCAAAAAACACAAATCTTTCACACACTTGTTCCCATATCAAAGGTTCATGAGTGTGTGTGTGTAACACTCACAAACCTGCTTTATCCTTTTGGTTAATTTTGAAAAAAAGTAAAATCTTCAGGTTCTCACATACGCCTCCACTTTGTTTTGCGTTGTTGTTGGCTGCCAGACCATAAAGATGATGATCATGTTGATCGGTTCAGTCGGTCGGTGAACGATGCAAAATCCTTGTTGTTGTTATTATTATTATAATTTTAGATTTTCTCACACATTTGAAATATGAGCTGAGAAAGTCTGACTGCAATCGGGTTGTTCGTCCGTTCATCGTTTCGTTGTCTGCAGTTATCAATGCAAGGTAATTCTCAATAAGTACATGGAAAAAGAGTTGCCATAGTATATGGTTTTTGGTGGCAACTTAGGAGTACAAATCTAAAAGAAGGTCTTCTATCCATAGAAGACCTCTTCGAAGAACTTCTATCTATAGAAGTCATCGTCAGAGGTTCTTCTATTCATAGAATAACTAGTCAGGGGGTATTCTATCTATTGAAGACTTCGTCAGACGGTCTTCCAATAATAAAAGACCTCTTTGGAAGATCTTCTAACCACAGAAGACCTCGTCGGAAAGTCTCCCTGTAGAGGACCTCGCACAAGGTCTTCTATCCATAGAATACCTTTTCAGAAAACATTTTATCTATAGAAGTCATTGTCGGAAGGTCTTCCAACTAAAGAATACCTCTTAGGAAGGACTTTACCGAAGACCGCGCCTGAAGGCCTTCTGGCCACAGAATAAGAACTATTGAAGACCTCGTAACTATGTCTTTAAGACTCCGTTAGAAGATCCTCCAACTATAGAAGGCCTCGTTAGATTGCCTCCCAATCATAGAAGACCTCGTCAGATGGCCTTCCAACTATGGAAGAACTATTGAAGACCTCGTTACAATGTCTTTAAGACTCTGTTAGAAGATCCTCCAACTATAGAAGACCTCGTCAGATTGCCTCCCAATCATAGAAGACCTCGTCAGATGGCCTTCCAACTATGGAAGACCTCGTCAGACCTTCGTCTAACTATAACAGACCTAGTTACAAGGTTTTATGTATATTTAAGATCTCGTCGGAACGCCCTGCAACTGTAGAAAACCGCGCCAGAAGATCTTCTAACTATAGAAGACCTCGTCAGAACGTCAGTTGGTCTTCTTTCCATAGAAGACCTCGTCAGAAGTTCTTCTATCCATAGAAGACCTCGTCAGGAGGTCCTCTATCTATGGAAGACTCGTCAGAAGGTCTTTCTACTATGGAACTCCGCTTAGGTATTCAGAAGGTCTTCTATCCATAAAAGACCTCGTCAGTAGAGCTTCTTTCCAAAGAAGAACCCTACAAAAGGGGTTCTATGGATAGAAGTTCAGTTCGTCAGAAGTTCATATAACCATAGAAGACCTCGTCAGAAGGTCCTCTATCCATAGAAGACCTCGTCAGAAGATCCTCTATCCATAGAAGACCTCGTCAGAAGGTCTTCTTTCAATAGAAGACCTAGTCCGAAGGTCTTCTAACCATATAAGACCTCGTCAGAAGGTCCTCTATCCAAAGAAGGTCTTGTCAAAAGGTCCTCTATCCATAGAAGACCTCGTCAGAAGGTCCTCTATCCAAAGAAGGTCTTGTCAAAAGGTCTTCTATCCATAGAAGACCTCGTCAGAAGGTCCTCTATCCAAAGAAGGTCTTGTCAGAAGGTCTTCTATCCATAGAAGACCTCGTCAGAAGGTCCTCTATCCAAAGAAGGTCTTGTCAAAAGGTCTTCTATCCATAGAAGACCTCGTCAGAAGGTCCTCTATCCAAAGAAGGTCTTGTCAGAAGGTCTTCTATCCACAGAAGATCTCGTCAGAAGGTCTTCTATCAATAGAAGACCTAGTCAGAAGGTCTTCTAACCATATAAGACCTCGTCAGAAGGTCTTCCAATTATAGAAGATCCCCTCAAAAGTTCTTTTATCTAAAGAAGTCGAAGTCAGAACGTCTTGTACCCTTAAAATACTTCCTCAGAGGTCTCCTATCCACAGAAGACCTCGTCAGAAGGTCTTCTATCCATAGAAGAACTCGTCAGAAGGTCCTCTATCCATAGAAGACCTCGTCAGAAGGTCCTCTATCCAAAGAAGGTCTTGTCAAAAGGTCTTCTATCCATAGAAGACCTCGTCAGAAGGTCCTCTATCCAAAGAAGGTCTTGTCAGAAGGTCTTCTATCCATAGAAGACCTCGTCAGAAGGTCCTCTATCCAAAGAAGGGCTTGTCAGAAGGTCTTCTATCCACAGAAGATCTCGTCAGAAGGTCTTCTATCAATAGAAGACCTAGTCAGAAGGTCTTCTAACCATATAAGACCTCGTCAGAAGGTCTTCCAATTATAGAAGATCCCCTCAAAAGTTCTTCTATCAAAAGAAGTCGAAGTCAGAACGTCTTCTACCCTTAAAATACTTCCTCAGAGGTCTCCTATCCACAGAAGACCTCGTCAGAAGGTCCTCTATCCACAGATGACCTCGTCAGAAGGTCTTCTATCCATAGAAGACCTCGTCAGAAGGTCTTCTATCCATAGAAGATCTCGTCAGAAGATCCTCTATCCAAAGAAGGTCTTGTCAGAAGGTCTTCTATCCATAGAAGACCTCGTCAGAAGGTCCTCTATCCATGGAAGACCTCGTCAGAAGGTCTTCTATCAATAGAAGACCTGGTCAGTAGGTCTTCTAACCATATAAGACCTCGTCAGAAGGTCCTCTAATTATAGAAGATCCCCTCAAAAGTTCTTCTATCTAAAGAAGTCGAAGTCAGAACGTCTTCTACCCTTAAAATACTTTCTCAGAGGTCTCCTATCTATACAAGACCTCGTCTGAAGGTCCTCTATCCACTGAAGACCTCGTCAGAAGGTCTTCTATCCATAGAAGATCTCGTCAGAAAACCCTCTATCCAACGAAGGTCTTGTCAGATTTCTTCTATCCATAGAATACCTCGTCAGAAGGACTTCTATCAATGGAAGACCTCGTCAGAAGGTCTTCTATCAATAGAAGACCTCGTCGGAAGGTCTTCTATCAATAGAAGACCTAGTCAGAAGGTCTTCTAACCATAGAAGTCCTCGTTAGAAGGTCTTCCAATTACAGAAGACCTCGCCAGAAGGTCTTCTATCAATAGAATACCTCGTCAGAAGGTCTTCTATCAATAGAAGACCTAGTAAGAAGGTCTTCTAACCATAGAAGTCCTCGTTAGAAGGTCTTCCAATTACAGAAGACCTCCTTAAAAGGTATGCTTTCTATAGAAGACCTCCTCAAAAGTTTTTTTTTCTAAAGAAGTCGAAGTCAGAACGTCTTCTACCCTTAGAAGACTTCGTTAGGAGGTCCTCTATCTACAGAAGACCTCGTCAAAAGATTTTCTATCCATTAAAGACTTCGTCAGAAGGTCTTCTATCCATAGAAGACATCGTCAGTTGGTCTTATTTCCAAAGAAGACCTCGTCAGTTGTTTTTCTATCAATAGAATACCTCGTCAGAAGTTATTTTTTTTTTTTTTTTTTTTTTTTTTTTTATTGATTTATTTTCATATATTTGTAACAATACATTTCAAGATATAAATGCCTCAGCGCCATTAGGCATTGTAGAGGCTTGCTGGCAAATAATTTATTTCAATAAACAAATTAATAAATACTTAAGCAACATCGTTTACAAATGTGTTTCAATTTGAGTTTTAATTAAATTTTTGACTGATCTTTTAAACATTGAAATTCGACTAGATGTAATATCAATCGGTAATTTGTTGAACTCATGGCTACCAGAATATTCTATTCTTTGCTTTGTTGTCTCGGTGCGGCATAATGCAACTCTTAAAAGTTGATTATTGCGGGTATTGACAGAAACTTGGTTTTGAATGAATTCTATTGTATGGTGTCCAATGTGGTGTATACATTTGTATACATACAACAGTAACTGCATCTTGTAGGTTCCGTGAACTGGCAAAATCGACGGAAAAACATTGTTGTATAAAGAGACAGTGGGATATGAAATAGGCAAGTTTGCTACTGTTTTTAATGCTTTATTTTGTAATCTCTGCAACGACTTCAATTCACTAGTATGCTTCCATGCATACATTATAGCCATAAAGTTAATGTGGCTTTGTATCAACGTTTCATAAATCAAATATTTAGTTTTCTGACTGAATTTATACTTGAATTTGTACAGTAGTCCAATTGCCGGCGATATTTTAGATTTTAAATATGCTATGTGCTGATTCCAACATAGATTTGATTGTAAGTGTATACCCAAATATTTTACAACATTTACTTCATGTATCACTTCTCCATCCACTGTAATGTTAAAATCCAAATTTACACCAGGATGGGGCTTGAAGCGAATTAACTTCGTCTTTTTCCGATTAATATATAACTTGTTTAACCGCATATACTCAAAAATCAATGCAGAATCCCGTTCCATGTACGATTTGGCTACAGTGGTTGACTTATACGGATAAAAAAGACATATGTCATCTGCATACATGAACAATTGCCCTTTCAACTCCAAATTCCATACGTCATTAATATATATTAAAAACAGCAACGGGCCCAATACACTGCCCTGCGGCACGCCATGTTTAATCAAGGCCAATCTACTTTTACTGTTATCAATCTGCACAAATTGTTTTCGATTCGCAAGATATGATTTAAGAAGCTGCAATTCGCCAGAACGAATTCCATAAAATTGCAATTTTTCTATTAAAATTTTATGATCAATCATATCGAAAGCTTTAGAGAGGTCAAAAAACAGTCCTGCAACTCCACTGTGACCTTCATCTAACTTTTTACATATAAAATTTTGTACATTTATAACCGCTTCTTCTGTTCCGCATCCTTTACGAAAACCATATTGGCAATTAGTAAGAATTCGATTCATTTCCAAAAAGGAAGATATTTGGCGGTGAATAATCCGTTCATACAAAATATTTACTGACGATAACACCGATATTGGCCGAAAATCTTCAACAGTTGTGGAATTTCTTTCCTTAGGAATAGGCATAACTTTATGTATTTTCAAGCTGTCGGGATATGTGGATGACAAAATCATGCTATTAAATATATTCACCAAGTAAGGCAACAAGTAGTTACTGCAAACTTTGAGTACTTTATTGGACAATCTGTCATGACCGCAGCTTTTATTCAATTTCATCGCAGATATTTCATTTTTCATCTCTCTTTCAGTGGTAACATTTAATTCCATAAAATTTTGATTGTAGCTCATTGTTCTTAAAGAATTACAATTATCATCTGGATACGTCATTATCATGTTCTTAAGACATTCGACAGATGCCAGAAAATGATTATTGCACAGTTCAGCTTTAACTTCATCACTAAATAATATGTTGCCATCAGCATCACTGAAAGATATCTGTTTCTTGACATTTCTTCCAAGGGTTTCATTAAGGAAACGCCAAGTTTTTTTTGTGTCATACTGAATATCTTCCAAATAATTGGCATAATAATTATCCATTGAGCTTTTAGTGGCGCTCCTAATAACCTTACTGATTCTTTTCAGATGAGTACTTATTTCAGCACTATTCCGTCTTTTTCTTCTCAGCTTTAGCAACTTTCTCTTGTATTCAATCAGTTTTAACAGATTTGCATTTATCCATGGTGTAAGAGCTGTGCGTTCATTCACATTATGTGCTCTTGAAATAGTAGAACAATCAACAGCTGTTTGAATATGATGAATAAAATTATCAAGATCTTCAGTAGGAGTTCCACAAAGAGACAAATTCTGGAGTTGTGGGCCAATACACGTTTGCAACCTGGTATAATCACAGAATGAGAAATCTCGCCTGACAACATCGTCCAAAGTAGCGTCAACATCGACTCGACAGTAAATAATGTTATGATCAGTTAACTTGCATTCTACAGAAAAAATCGTCATCGGTTTTAAAATATTGGAGTAAACATGATCAATACTAGAAAGACTCCCCGGTCTTGTAATCAACTCATGACAGTTTCTAAAATCATAATTTGAAAGCATATTGATAACATCATGGATACCCACTGTACTTAATGTATCAATATTCGAATCTCCAGTAAATATGCATGGTGTTCTGCCATAGACATAAAGTAAATCTTCCAGAAATTCCATAAATTTCAACAAGTTACATTTTGGAGACTTATAAAATGATATGACGGTTAATGGTCTCATGTCTAAATGAACATCATGCAGTTTCAAGATAATCGAGTCTATAAAGTTTTCACTTTTGCATTCCAAAATTGTGAATTTAACATTATCTTTAACAAATATAGATGTTCCACCATACCCATCTGAACGACAACAATGTACAGATTTGTACCCTGGAATGTTGTAAATATCTGCTACATCACGCTTAAACCAAGTTTCTTGTACCGCAATAACCGTAGGCAGAATAGAAATTTTGGCAATTTGAGCTTTGAATTTATTGAACTTATTAATTGAAGATATACTTCTGATATTAATAGATAAAACATTTAAGGTTTTTTTATTTGGAATAAGTTTACTGTTAAATTCAGAAAAATTTGATATATAATTATTATTATTCATAAAAAGTTAGGAGAAAAAATAGCAAAAATATAATATTATATGTATAACTGCTTATGACGGTGATTCATATTCGTTATCCGATTCATTCACATTAATCACCTTTTGCTGGGAACGACATTGTTTAGATTGATATGTAGTAGCTTCCAATAATAATTTATCTACCTCCTCCTCGTTTCTCAAAATTCGTGGTTTTGATAACTCACTTCTCTTTATAAATACCTTATTATTTGAGGTGTAAACGGCTCGAAATCCAACACTTTTCAATGACTTCGCATAATTGAATAAATGCATCGTTTCCTTGCTGGAATAGTCACTAATATAAACATCTTTGGTTTCCTCCTGATCTTTTAATTTGGGTTTAACGGCCATCAGTTTTGATTTTGCAATTTTCGAATTGAATTTAACAACAACAGTCTGCTTATCATTCTTCTTCTTATTAAGGAAAAATGCATCCGAAATGCTATCAGCTTTCATTTCAACACCGACGTTAGATGACAGCTTCATAACAACGTCAACAGCAGTTTCATTTTCATTAGATCTTACACCAGAGATCAAACAGTCATTTTGTACTCTCTGGTTGTTTAGAAATTTTACGGTCTCTTTGAGAGTGCTCACTTCTGCTTTCAGTTCTTTGTTTTCTTTTTGTATCAGACTAATATTTTTCGTGTTCTCTTTTACACCCTTCAAAATGTCATCATATTGTCTCGACATAAACATCATAGTTTCTCTCATCTCCTTTAGTTCATCCAGTTTCTTCAACTCTTTTCTCATTGCCCTCAGTTCAGCTGTTACAGATGCAATGTCCGTGTCGTTGTTGTTGTCACATACATGACAAACGAATTCTTCGTCTCGGTGCTCAACCAAGTAGTCGAATTGTTTTTTGCTCAGTTTGGTACAATCTGCATGGAATTTGTTGCTGCATTGGTCGCATTCAATGTTATCGTGTTTTTCATCTATCTGTAACTTACATTCAACACAGATAATTTTCTTTTTAATAACACTGCGTCTACTTGTAGGCGGCATATTCGAATAATTCCAGATTAACCTTCAGCTATTTTTTGTAAATAGATGTGTTTTTTTGCCAATAATGTCTTTCAGAAACAATATTTTTGAATTATTCTTAACAAGATATAAATGTAATAAAAAACTGAACTTCACTCGCACAGGGTTGCCAACTTCTTCCCTTAAAGACCTCGTCAAAATGCCTTCTACCCATAGAAGACCTCGTCGGAAGGTCTTCCTATTATAGGAGACCACCTCAAAAGCGGTTCTATCTGAAGAAGTCGAAGTCCGAACGTCTTCTACCCTTTGAAGACCTTCTCGAAGGTCTTCTATCCATAGAAGACTTCGTCAGAAGGTCCTCTATCCATAGAGGATCTCGTCAGAAGGTCCGCTATCCATAGAAGACCTCGGAAGGTCCTCTATCCATAGAAGATCTTCTCAAAGGTCCTCTGCCAATAGCAGGTCTAGTCAGAAGGTCTTTTATCCATAGAAGACCTCGCAGGAGGTCTTCCAGTTATAGAAGACCTCCTCAAAGGGTCATCTATCTAAAGAAGTCGTCGTCAGAATGCCTTCTACCCATAGAAGACCTCGTCAGAAGGTCTTTTATCTGCAAAAGACTTCTTCAGAAGGACTTCTATCCATAGCAGGCCTCGTCAGCAGGTCTTCTATCCTTAGCAGACCTCGTCAGAAGGTCTTCTATCCATAAAAGAGCCCGTCGGAAGTTCTTTTATCTACAGAAGACCACGTCAGAAGGCCTTCTATCTAAAGAATACCTCGTCAGTAGGTTTTCTATCTATAGAAGACCTCGTTACCTCTTATATCCAAAGAAGACTTCGTCGCAGGGTCTACTATCTATGGAATACTCGTCAGAAAATCTTCCATTCGTACAACCCTCATTAGATGATCTTGAAGCATGCAAATTTGAGGAATACTGATCGTGTGTACCCTGCTTTACTGCTTGAAAACCCGAGAAGACGCATTCACTCCTTTATCTCCATTCTGATCCAACAACTAATGGGTACTTCACACGATATGTTATTTTACATATGTGCTGTCACTTTGCATATACATTTCGTATATAAAAAGTGACAACCCATATGTAAAAAACATATCGTGTAAAGTACCCATAACAAATTGTTTATGAAATATTTCAATGAAATATATTACTTTTAGAGATTAACTGAAAATCTTTAATCTAAGCACATGGCAACCCTGTCCATAATTTCAGTTATTAAAATCATTTAAGGCAACTGTAATCAGAATACCTTCTTCTCACTACTCCTTTACAACCTTTCACTTAATTTTATCTTTGCTGATTTTCTTCCCGCACATCTCCTTTTGCTCCTTGATCAAGAAAAGATCACACGATCATTCTCATGATCATTGTTCAACGTCATTATCGGCAACAACAATCGTCTGCATAAACAACAATAACAACAACAACTAGCTCGAATATGCACATCGCATAGTTTTATTGTTAGTTTTTGAATACCGTTTCACTTGTTTCGTCTGTTCGATGGCTGGTTGGTTGGCTGCTTCATTTTAAGAAATTCCCACAGATCCTTGCAATACAAACAGCCGTCATCAGTGGGATGACTGAGTTTTTGTTGGCATTGGAACTACTTGTTTCTTGCAATGACAGTCGGTCGGTCTGGCTGGTTGTCTGTCTGTCCCACAGTCAGGTTGGTTAGTTTATCGTCGCTCGTTGTTGGGTCATTTAACCTTTTGCATTGCAATGAACGATGCTGCTGTTCGCTTAAACCTTCCCCCTCTCCTTCATCTCTTTCGCTGTCAGGTTAACAAGTGTATTTTAGTGTGTCACACACAGGTCCTTATCCTTATGGTTGCTTGAACTGTGTGGATACTCTTCATTATTTGTTCGGTTGTTTTTGTTGTTATTTCCTTGTAGTGATTTGTGTATATTTTGTTATTGCTCTTGTGTTGTTGTTTGTTATGTTTTGCCATGGTTTATCGGTTTATTCAAAAATATTTTCAAATTTGTTTTGTGTGTGCAGTGCATTTCCTAGGAATTGATGTTCTTGTTGTTTGTTGTCTTCCTTGAGAACTGTGAGAATTTCCCAGGATACTTAAGGATATTTGAGTACAAATAACAATTTTTATAGCGTTTCATTATTGTTATCCTTTTATTGGCTGTATTAGGTGAAACAAATTGTTTTCAATTCGATGTTCTTATGGAAATGTTGGTGTATAACAGTTTTTTTAGTGTGGGAAATTTGTTCTCTGACAATTTTCTTATAGACGATTGTTTTGGATATGAAACTTCTTAAAGAATTCGGCTAGTATAACAGTTTTTTGTTATATAGAGTTTGGTGTATGACAGATTTTCTTATAGAAAACTAGTTTTATAACAGTTTTTGCGACAAAAAATCTTTTTTCCATATAAAGTTTTTTTTTATATTACAGAGTTTCCTACATTAAAAGGGTTGTATAACAGTTTTTTAAAAAGAAAATTTGTTGCATAACAGTTTTTTGTATAGAAAATTTGGTCTTTAACAGACTTTCTGATATAAAATTTGTTGTATGACGGATTTTCGTATAGAGAATTTGTTATATAACAGATTGTGATATACCAAATTTCAACCATATAACAGATTTTCTTATGGAAAATGTGTTGTATAACAGATTTTCTTATAGAAAATTTGTTGTACAACAGATTTTAATCGAGAATTTGTTGTATGAAGTATTTTCTTATATAAAAAATATGTTGAATAACAGATTTCCTTATAGAAAATTTGTTGTAAAACAGATTTTACTTATAAAAAAACTGTTGTATAACTGATTTTCTTATATAAACCGAATTTGTGTAAGAAATATGTTGTATAACAGATTTTCCTATAGAAAAGTTGTTGTACAACAGATTTTTAATCGACAATTTGTTGTATAAGGTATTTTCATATAGAAAAAATGTTGTATAACAGATTTTCATATAGAAAATTTGTTGTATAACATATTTTACTTATAGAAAAATTGTTGTATAACAGATTTTCTTATATAAACCGAATTTGTGTAAAAAATATATGTTGTATAACAGATTTTCATATAAGAAATTTGTAGTATAACGGATTTTCGTATAGAAAATTTGTTGTTTAACAGAGTTCCACACAGAAAATTTGTTGTATAACAGACATTCTTATAGAAACCGAATTTGTGTAGGAAATATGTTGTACAACAGATTTGAATGGACAATTTGTCATGTAAGGTATTTTCTTATAGAAACATATGTTGTCTAACAGATTTTCTTATAGAAAATTTTGTTGTACAACAGATTTTACTTATAGAAAAATTGCTGTATAACAGATTTTCTTATATAAACTAAATTTGTGTAAGAAACATGTTTTATAACATATAAAAAATTTGTTGTATAACGGATTTTCGTATAGAAAATTTGTTGTTTAACAGAGTTCCACACAGAAAATTTGTTGTATAACAGATTTTACTAACAGAAAAAAAAAATGTTTTATATAACAGATTTTCCTATTCAAACATATTTTTGTATATGTTTGTAATAAATTTGTTGTATAGCAGATTTCTCATGGTCAATTTGTTGTATAACAGATTTTCCTAAATGACATTTGTCGTGTGACAGATTTTCTTATAAAAATTTTTTGTATAACATATGTTTTCATATAGAAAATTGTGGTATAACAGTTTTTCGTATAGAAAATTTGTTTTATAACAGATGTTCTTATAGAAAATTTTTGTATAACAGATTTTCTTATAACAAATTTTTGTTTTTCTTATAGAAAATCTATTGTATAACAGATTTTCCTATAGAAAAATTTTTGTGTAACAGATTTTCTTATAGAAAATTCGTTGTATAACGGATTTTCTTATAGAAAATTCGTTGTATAGCAGATTTTCTTATGGTAAATTTGTTGTCTAACAGATTTTCTTAAACGAAATTTGTCGTGTGACAGATTTTCATATAGAAAATTTTTTGTATAACAGATTTTACTTATAGAAAAATTGCTGTATAACAGATTTTCTTATATAAACTAAATTTGTGTAAGAAACATGTTTTATAACATATTTTCATATAAAAAATTTGTTGTATAACGGATTTTCGTATAGAAAATTTGTTGTTTAACAGAGTTCCACACAGAAAATTTGTTGTATAACAGATTTTACTAACAGAAAAAAAAATGTTTTATATAACAGGTTTTTCTATTCGAACATATTTTTGTATAATAAATGTGTTGTATAACAGATTTTGTTACAAAAAAATTTTGTATAACAGTTTTTTTTATCGAAAATTTGCTGCTTAACAGATTTTCCTATAGAACATTTGTTGTATAATAGATTCTCACATAGGTAATTTGTTGTATAACAGATTATCTTATAGACAATTTTTTGTATAACAGATTTTCTTATAGAAAATTCGTTGTATAGCAGATTTCTTATGGTCAATTTGTTGTATAACGGAATTTGCTAAATGACATTTGTCGTGTGACAGATTTTCTTATAGAAAATTTTTTGTATAACATATGTTTTCATATAGAAAATCGTGGTATAAAAGTTTTTCGTATAGAAAATTTGTTTTATAACAGATTTTCTTATAACAAATTTTTGTATAACAGTTTTTCTTATAGAAAATCTTTTGCATAACAGATTTTCCTATAGAAAAATTTTTGTATAACAGATTTTCTTATAGAAAATTCGTTGTATAATAGATTTTCTTATAGAAAATCTGTTGTATAACATATTTTCTTATAGAAAATTTGTTGTATAACGGATTTTCTTATAGAAAATTCGTTGTATAGCAGATTTTCTTATTGTCTAACAGATTTTCCTAAATGAAATTTGTCGTGTGATAGATTTTCTTATAGAAAATTTATTGTATAACATATGTTTTCATATAGAAAATTGTGGTATAACAGTTTTTTGTATAGAAAATTTTTTGTATAACAGATGTTCTTATAGAAAATTTTTGTATAACAGATTTTCTTATAGAAAATTTTTTGTATAACAGATTTTCTTATAGAAAATTCGTTGTATAATAGATTTTCTTATAGAAAATCTGTTGTATAACATATTTTCTTATAGAAAATTTGTTGTATAACGGATTTTCTTATAGAAAATTCGTTGTATAGCAGATTTTCTTATGGTCAATTTGCTGTATAACAGAATTTCCTAAATGAAATTTTTCGTGTGACAGATTTTCTTATAAAAAATTTATTGTATAGCATATGTTTTCATATAGAAAATTGTGGTATAACAGTTTTTCGTATAGAAAATTTGTTGTATAACAGATGTTCTTATAGAAAATTTTTGTATAACAGATTTTTTTATAGAAAATCTTTTGTATAACAGATTTTCTTATAGAAAATTAGTTGTATAACAGATTTTCTTATAGAAAATCTATTGTATAACAGATTTTCTTATAGAAAATTTGTTGTATAACAGATTTTCTTATAGAAAATTCGTTGTATAGCAGATTTTCTTATAGAAAACCTTTTGTATAACAGATTTTCTTATAGAAAATTTTTGTATAACAGGTTTTCTTATAGAAAATCTATTGTATAACAGATTGTCTTATAGAAAAATTTTTGTATAACAGATTTTCTGATAGAAAATTCGTTGTATAACAGATTTTTTTATAAAAAATCTATTTTATAACTTATTTTCTTATAGAAAATTTTTTGTACAACAGATTTTCTTATAGAAAATTCGTTGTATAGCAGATTTTATTATTGGCCAATTTGTTGTGAAAAGATTTTCTTAAATGAAATTTGTCGTGTAACAGATTTTCTTATAGAAAATTTGTTGTATAACATATATTGTCATGTAGAAAATTGTGGTATAACAGTTTTTCGTATAGAAAATTTGTTGTATAACAGATTTTCTTATAGAAAAATTTTTTGTATAACAGATTTTCTTATAGAAAATTCGTTGTATAACAGATTCTCTTATAGAAAATCAATTGTATAACAGATTTTCTTATAGAAAATTTTTTGTATAACAGATTTTCTTATAGAAAATTCGTTGTATAGCAGATTTTCTTATGGTCAATTTGTTCTATAACATAGAAAATTGTGGTATAACAGTTTTTCGTATAGAAAAGTTTTTCTTATAGAAAATCTATTGTATAACAGATTTTCTTATAGAAAATCTATTGTATAACAGATTTTCTTATAGAACATTTTTTGTATAGCAGATTTTCTTATGGTCAATTTGTTGTATAACTGATTTTATTATTGAAAGTTTGTTGTATAACAAATTTTTTATAGAAAAATTATTTTATAACAGACTTTGTGCAGAAAATTTGTTGTATAACAGATTTTCTCATAGAAAAAACAAAGTTCTTAAAATGGCGTAATATCGCCAGCTTTACATTGGACCTTTACGGCGGATTAAGCTCCTTTAAGAGGATTTATTTGACGTTCTTTTATAAAATTTGTTGTATAACAGATTTTCTTATAGAACATGTGTTGTAAAACAGATTTTCCAATAGAAAAATATCCTAAAATCGTTTGTATATGTTATTGTAAATCAGGTTTTAACGAAAATT
Source organism: Musca autumnalis (assembly GCF_047663935.1). Taxonomy (NCBI): domain Eukaryota; kingdom Metazoa; phylum Arthropoda; class Insecta; order Diptera; family Muscidae; genus Musca; species Musca autumnalis. The sequence continues at coordinate 189,441,375 of NW_027412088.1, read as the reverse complement.
TACACCTAACTTGTGGTTGGCTCCCAAGCAATTTTCCAATAAAAATAATACAATTGAAAACATGACCTCATGCCAGCGTGCTTTCCAGGGACACTCTTGCCAATTGTCGTCATGAAAAATACATTTTAATAGAGTTATAAATTCAAATGAAATCATCTAAATTAAAAATGGGAAACAATTACTCAAACTCCACAGGATAATTGTTGAAATTCCAACACTATTCAAAACCAAAAAGCAATGACTTCACCATGGGAATCCTTTCATTCTAATACCATACTTTTGTCGCACATAATAATGCACAAGTCTTTTGTTTCTATGCAACAAGAACAACAACACTAACATCAACAACAATTAAATGCAAAAATGTAATTGTATTGCAGAGATTTAAAGAAGAAATAAAAAACAAATAATACAATTCATAAAAAGGATGCCGAAATTCCACAACATTTGTTCTTCGGGCCTTTTGTGTGTTTCAATCGATCTTTGCGTAATGTACCTGTTCAAATTTGTTTTAATTTAAATTTCTATTTTCTCACTCCCGTCGTTTTCTCACGAAAGGAAAGGATACTCATCTCAATTGTTTGCTGCTCATGTGTGCCTGTGTGGAATTGGAATCCCACATTGTAATGCAAAGACCTCAAGAAGGCAATGTCAATGTAAAAGAAGAAAAAAAGGATCACGGTAAAACGCATAAATATTGTAATTGTATCCCACGCTATTTTACAAGGTTTAGACCACCACAGAATAAGATTTCTAAGGACCTTGGGAAAAATTATGTAGAAAATGGTAAAAAGTAGTAAAAATTTAAAAATCACGATGCAGCCACATCATAATGTGATGCACAGATTGACAAATCGGCAGTTGAACCTGAATTTCTTAATTGAATGGTTGTTATAGAGGGCTATTCTGAACGTGAATTCCCCGTGAGTTTTCTCACTTTCTCCTTTAAGTTGAAACGGCTGAAGGACAAAACTCACGGGGGATATTCGTTCAGAATAACCCCGAGAGAGAAAAAGGAAGCATAGAAAATTTCATGAAATTAATCGTTCTTAGATCGAATTCCTCACTACAGTAATTTTATGATTTTACTCTACTATGTCCCGGTCCACACTAGAGTGATTTCATTGAAAAAATTGCATACAATTATGAGTCTCTCGATCAAGTTCCATAGTAGAGTAAAATCATGAAATTTATGTAGTGGGGAACTCAATCTAAGTCCCGGTCCACACTAGAGCGATTATCACTGCAAAAATTTTATGAAATTAGGCGTTTCTAGATTGAGTTCCCCACTACAGCAATTTCATGATATTGCTCTACTATGGAACTCCATCTAGAGACGCACAATTTCATGAAATGTTTGCAATGAAATCGCTTTAGTGTGGACCGGGACTAAGAACGCCTGATTTGGTGAAATTTTTTCAATGAAATTGCTCTAGTGTGGACCGGGACTATGAAATTCTATCTAAAACGTATAATTTCATAAAATTATTTCACTGAAATCACTCTAGTGTGGACCGGAATATATGAATTCGTATGATGTATGAAATCAAATGTCATATGATAAGCGCCGGTGTAAAGGTGTCCTTTAAGTTATCAATTTGATTAACACTATGTTTACATTTACGAAATCCACTCGATTTCAACTGTCAATTCCATTGCTCAAACGTCAAATGAAATCCAGTCGATTTCAGATGAGTTTTCATAGGCAAAGGAATTGACAGTTGAAATCGAGTGGATTTCGTAAATGTAAACATAGATATTTGGGTGACGTAGGGGATGGAAGATACCAAGCAACGGTCCTGACCGGTTTTAACATGGCAAAGCCCAGGATTTATCTTGGTCCCTCTTTCATCTCAAGTGGACACTGACCTCCCCGTGGTGTCACCTGGGGAACTGCCTTTAACACCCGTTAAAGGTAGTGAGCTAACATGTGCCGCGCGTTCTCCCATAGGAACGTTAAAAACTTGGGTTTGGGCGTCGGGTTAGTAACCCTCCCCTAGAAAAAACAGCATACTATGAAAAAACGAAAGAAAAGAAAAACAACTCCCTCTAAAGTTGACGAACCCCGCAAACGTTTTAAGGACCATGATCTGCGAATCTGCACCTGGAATGTTCGCACTCTTTATAGAGAAGGTGCAGTCTTCGCATTGGCAGACATACTTGAAAAGTACAAGGCCGATATTACTGCCATACAGGAAATACGATGGATTGGGAAAGGCGTCACAACAACACCTAAAGGTGACGCACTGTATTATAGCTGCCATGACGTAAAGCATGAGTTTGGTTGCGGATTTGTAGTTAGTCGGAGACTAAAACATCTGTAGTGGAATTCTGTAACTCATTTTTCGAGTTACCGACAAATATCGGTAAAATTACAATGCTTATGATTTCGGTAATTAACGACATTTTTCGGTAAGTTAACAACTAAAATATAGCTGTTGCTAAATCCTACCGATAGCAACAGTGTTGCCTACTTATATTGATACTTTTCATTCATAATTTTGAGGTTTAATGTTACCGATTTTTGTCGGTTACTCCAAAAATGAGTTACAGAATTCCACTACTGGTATCCAGCTTCACTCCAGTGAATGAAAGACTTGCTGCAATTCGAATAAAAGCTAAATTCTTCAACATCAGCTTTATTTGCGCTCATGCTCCCACTGAAGAAAAGGACGAACAGCCCAAAGATATATTTTACGAGCGCTTAGAAGAAACATATGACAGTTGCCCTGCCCATGACATTAAAATCATTCTAGGCGATTTTAATGCCAAAATTGCATGGTAGAATAAGAAAAGGTAGCAGCAATACACAGCTGACTGAACTGGGTTGTAACGTTAGTGTCAAATTTCATATGACATTTTATACATTTATTTCTATTTCGATGTACATTAGGGACATATATTTTTTGAGAAAAAAAATATATCATTCGGAAAAAACCATTTCCCAGAAAGACTTCTTCATATCAATGATATGTAACCTCCTCCAAGTTCGAACGATAAGCCGCGCAGTAAATCACCACTTGTAGAGGCGATACAACGTTTGTTAATATGTGAGGTATTTTGTTAAAATTTAAAAAAATAAAGCCCTAATAAACATGTGCTTCTTTGATTTCTAAAACAAAACATTGAAACAGCTTCTCCTTTTTCTATGAATTTCCAGCGACCCCAAACTTTTCTGCAAGAATCCTACTTTCTGCGAGAATTTGTGCATTTAGTGGAATGATGTGGAAACATAAAAATTGAAAATGTAACGAATTTTCATTCATGTTTTCCAAAATATTCAACCAAATGTGAAAAATTATTAGTTTTTTAAATTCCAATAATTTATAGACATTTCCTTGTTTTGTTTACAAATACAACTGGCAGTAACGTTACAAACAAAAACAAATTCCTTTGTGGTTGTTGTTCGAGTTGTATTTGTTGTAGTATTAACTTTACCTTGTATTTGTTCTACCATGCCAAAATTGGAAAGGAGAATATCTTTGGCCCAACAGTCGGGAAATTCAGCCTCCACAGTGAAACATCTGACAATGGTATGAGGCTGATAGACTTTGCAGCTGCAAAAAACATGGTAGTTAGCAGTACCAGATTTAATCATCTCGATATTCATAAGGGCACCTGGCTGTCTCCAGATCAGAAAACAAGAAATCAAATTGATCATGTTGTGATAGATGGAAGACATTCATCGAGCGTGTTGGATGTACGATCGTTCCGAGGCGCAAACATTGATTCGGACCACTACCTTGTTGCAGCAAAGGTACGCACCCGATTAAACGTGGCAAACAAAGTATGAACAGACACAACACGAAAGTTAGACATCGGTAAGCTGCAATCACAACAGATAGCCACAGCATATTCCACTCAACTAGCCCAATTGCTTAATCGAAGCACTGCTCATCCCGATAACATATCAGCGCAATGGCAAAGCATTGCCCACTCCATGTAAACAGCCGCAAAATCCATACTTGGATACCAGAGGCCTCACCAAGGAATCCATGGTATGATTAGGAGTGTCGTGCTGCCACCGAAGAGAAAAATGCGGCATATAGGGCTACTTTACAATCCGTAGCAACGCGTAGCGCACGAGAGAGATACAGGGAGAAAAGGAGAGAGGAGAAACGTCTTTTCCGCAGGAAATAGAGAGAGATGGAAAAGCGGGAGGCTGAAAAAATCGAGATGTACAGGAGCCAGAATGAAGTCCGAAAATTCTACCAAAGAGTCAAGTATCAAACTGATGGCTTTGGTACAGGCACATCCTCCTGTAGAGACCAGCAAGGTAATTTGGTAACTGATACAGATAGTGTACTCAGGATATGGAAAGAACATTTTTCAAAACTGTTGGTATCCAATAGCAGCGAAGACGACGAAGATACCACAGTCCCAATCCCAGAAGATGGTATTGAATGTATACCGCCCAGCCAAGATGAGGTAAAGACAGCAATAAATCGGCTGAAGAATAATAAGGCAGCAGGAGCCGATGGCTTACCAGCCGAGCAGTTCAAAACCGGAGGCGACACGCTGATAAGGTGTATTCATCAGCTAGTTAGCACCATCTGGCAGGAAGAACGAGTACCCGACGATTGGAATCTGAGTATCCTGTGCCCCGTCCACAAGAAGGGAGATAAGACTGTATGCTCTAACTATAGGGGCATAAGTCTACTCCCTATTGCCTACAAGATCGTGTCAGGGATATTGTGCGAACGACTAAAGCCTATGGCCAACGAGGTAATTGGACCATACCAATGCGGCTTTAGACCTGGCAAGTCCACCATTGACCAGATATTTACCCTGCGGCAAATCCTAGAGAAGAACCAAGAGATGCAGATCGACACCTACCACCTTTTTGTCGATTATAAAGCAGCCTTCGACAGCACGCTGCGTTCAAAGGTATTCCAAGCCATGTCTGAATTTGGTAACCCCGCAAAGCTCATCCGTCTTTGCAAAATGACTTTAACTGACACGAGGTCCTCAGTTAAAATAGGAAAGAACCTCTCCGAAGAGTTTGGTACCAAAAGAGATTTCAGACAAGGAGACAGCCTTTCGTGTGATCTCTTTAACATCCTGCTGGAAAAGGTTATACGAGAGGCAAACGTCAAAAGAAGTGACACAATCTACACCAATAGTCACATGTTACTTGCTTATGCTGATGATATAGACATCATGGGCCGATCAGTAAAAGAAGTAACTGATACCTTTATGAAGGTCGAAGGAGAATCTGCTAAAGTGGGTCTGGCGGTAAACGGTGAGAAGACCAAGTTGATGGTGTCGACGCGCAATGCGTCCATTGAGCTCGGACCGACTGTGGAAGTTGGTTCCTATAATATTGAGGCAGTAAAAGACTTCGTCTACCTCAGCACCTCCGTAAACACAACAAACGACATTAGTTGTGAAATAAAAAGAAGAATTATATTGGCCAACAGATGCTACTTTGGTTTAAGTAAGCAGTTCAAAAACAAAGCCACATCTCGTCAAACAAAAATAACGCTCTACAAAACACTGATACTACCCGTGCTGATGTATGGCTCCGAAGCCTGGGTACTTGCGCAAGCAGACATGGCAGTGCTTGGTGTGTTTGAGAGAAAAATTCTTCGAAAGATCTACGGACCAATCTGCGTTGACGGTGAATATCGACGTCGCATGAACCACGAGCTGTATCTGCTGTACAACGACATCAATATTGTTAAACGTATCGAGATGCAGCGATTGCGTTGGCTAGGCCATATCATAAGAATGAGCGATGATGACCCCGCTAAAAAGGTGTATAAACACGGACCGCTTGGCGGTGCACGCAGAATTGGCAGGCCAAGGAATAGATGGCGCAAACAAGTGGATGAAGAGATGAAAAGGCGCGGTATTCCAGAAAGCGAACAACAAATAGAGAGAATTGGAGATCTTTTCTTAGTTCGGCCTATAGAACAAATGTTCTGTAATGGGCCAGCTAAGTAAGTAAGTAAGTAAACATAGATATTTATACCATAGTATAAATATCATAGTATAACATAAATGGTGGATTTGTCCCAAATACTTTGTTTTAGGCGCAAATCTAATGCTTGGTTTACATTACGAAATCCACTCGATTTCAACTGTCAATTCCTTTGCGTATACGTCAAAATAAAACTCATCTGAAATCCATTGGATTTTGTTTGACGTTTAATCAATGGAATTGACTGTTGAAATCGTGTGGATTTCGTAAATGTAAACCAAGCATAAGTTGTGATTAACATTTGGTCTGTTCCAGCACTGCAAGAATCTACTAATTTTTACTACAGAAGGTTAACCTGGCGAAAAGCTCTAATGCAAACGGCGTTTAACCCAGTACGTACATTTCTTTTGCGGAACGTCATAAAAAAATCATTGAAATCAGCATAGTGAACTCTAGTTCACCTGTTTCCATTAAACGGAAGTAAATTTACATCCTTACAACATAATTTCCTTAGTGTAATGGTATTGGTGTGACACTTATTCACAACACATAAATATGAGAAAACACTTTTCCTACTCTCATAAGTGGTGAGAACTCACTTAAGGAACTGCATCACAATAACAACAACACCACTAGTACCCACAAAAAAGGATGTAGGATGTTTTCAATTAGCTGCGTTTTACACCAAATTATTGCTGGTGTTGTTGTTTTTATTACATTGTTTTCCATCATGTTAGTTTCACACAATATGTTTTCATGTTGAGACCGATGATAAATTTATAATAAAAAAGGATTTTAAAAAGGATATTAGTTTTTTTTTTTATGGGGGAGTTCTCTAGTAATTTGTATTGAAAATGAAAATATTTTTAATGATCAAAAAGTTAATCCATATGGTCATATGGTGTTATGAGATTTGAAGAGGGTATAAGGGCATTTGGAGGTTAAGAGATGAGTGGCATAAAAAGTGAAAGGATTTCCTTAAGGAAAACAAAAACCAAATGTTAACAGGTTGTGGTTGTAAGATTTTAATGACTTGTGTGTAAGGAAAGCGGATGTAAAAAATCAAGGATGCTGTTTTATGGTGAAGGAAGTGACTTGTTGAGGACATAACGGGATATGAAGGATTTTTTATCAAAATCTATGAAAAAAGGTAATGTCAAATCGTAATTACATCAAATGTGATCATTTGAATTATGAATTGCACTGAATAGACGATAACAATATAATTATGCATTTTATTAAAATATTTTTATGTAAATATGACGTAATATAAGCTCTGTTCCAGAACTAACAAGTTTTTACAATTTTTACCACTTTTACACATTTTGCGTTCCCGTTCACAAAATTTATATGAAAATCGTTTACGACTTTTACCACTTTTATGACTTTTACCACTTTATAAAATACGGGAACAGGTCAATTATGTTAATCACAACTTACAATTGCGCCTAAAACAAGTATTTGGGACAAATCCGTCATTTATTTGACTGATATTTAATCAAACTTGTCGTGTTCCTTTACCCTTTGTTTACAAACGCCAGTATTGGCAAGACAATAGCAAAAATTCAAACCTTTTTTTTACAAATACATTTATAAATTTTTAAATATGTATAGAGAAAAGTATGAATGTATTGGTGAAAATGGTTTGTAACTTTGCTATTGTCTTGCCAATACTGCCTGTGTGTAAACGCCTAGTTACGTGCCTGAGATTACCAGCAAAGTGTTCCCTAACTTTTAAAAGCATACAGTTTATATGAGAACAGTTCATCACTTTTACCATTTTTTGCCACTGTTACCATTTTTAAAAGTAAAGGAACAGACCAATTGCTAACTTAAAGGACACCTTTATGGGTACTTTACACGATATGTATTTTACATATGGGTTGTCACTTTGTATATACAAAATGTATACGCAAAGTGACAACACATATGTAAAATACATATCGTGTAAAGTACCCATTACACTGGCGCTTTTCATATGACATTTGATTTCATACATCATACGCATTCATATGTCCCGGTCCACACTAGAGTGATTTCAGTGAAATAATTTTATGAAATTATACGTTTCTAGATAGAATTTCATAGTCCCGGTCCACACTAGAGCAATTTCATTGAAAAAATTTCACCAAATCGGGCGTTCTTAGTCCCGGTCCACACTAGAGCGATTTCATTGCAAACATTTCATGAAATTATGCGCCTCTAGATGGAGTTTCATAGTAGAGCAATATCATGAAATTGCTGTAGTGGGGAACTCAATCTAGAAACACCTAATCTCATGAAATGTTTGCAGTGAAATCACCCTAGTGTGGACGGGGACTTAAGGCCTACGTACATAAGCTGCCTCGCCTGGTTGCCTTGCTTGCTTCTGATAAAAGAATAAAAAACCAAAGGGCAACCCAGTTCGAAATTTCCTCGGCCTCCTTTATTATTTTATTTTTAATTTGTCAAAAATGAAGCAGGAAAGCAAGGCAACCAGGCAAAGCAGCTTATGTACCCAGGCCTTTATGCTTGGTTTACATTTACGAAATCCACTCGATTTCAACTGTCAAATCCATAGGTTAAACGTCAAATGAAATCCAGATGAAATTGACAGTTGAAATCGAGTGGATTTCGTAAATGTAAACTTAGCATTAGATCGACTACATAAATTTCATGATTTTACTCTACTATGAATCATGATCGAGAGACTCATAACTGCATGCAATTTTGCTTCCTTTTTCTTTCATGGGGTTATTCTGAACGAATATCCGCCGTGAGTTTTGTCTTTCCGCCGTTTTGTCTTTAAAGGAGAAAGTGAGAAAACTCACGAGGAATTGACGTTCAGAATAGCCCTCTACAACAACAATTCAATGAAGAAATTCAGGTTCAACTGCCGATTTTTCAATCTGTGCATCACATTATGATGTGGCTGCATCGTGATTTTTAAATTTTTACTACTTTTTACCATTTTCTACATAATTTTTCCCAAGGTCCTTAGAAATCTTATTCTGTGGTGGTCTAAACCTTGTAAAATAGCGTGGGATACAATTACAATATTTATGCGTTTTACCGTGATCCTTTTTTCCTTCTTTTACATTGACATTGCCTTCTTGAGGTCTTTGCATTACAATGGGATTCCAATTCCACACAGGCACACATGAGCAAACAATTGAGATGAGTATCCTCATGGTATAAGTAAAGAGGTAGATTTAAATGAAGAAAATCTACAGAACCCTTGTTTTTCTTGAATTCCTAAAACTTCAAAACAAAAGCAACAAGTGGGTTTGTTTACAATGCATTTTTTGAGCATTTTATAAAAAAACACGAAAAATGAATGAAGAGTTAAGTTTTCTAAACATAATCGAGTTGTGAATATGATAAACTGATTGTTTCAATGCAAATCCCACCAATTTCTTCCACACAAATGGTCTAAAAACAATTTTAAAAATCATTGAATTCGATTGTTTTTAAAATTGTTTGGCATATTATTCAAACACCACACACACATACACAGTTTGTTTATATTGTTTTGAAGTTTTAGGCATACTCGAATGAAAAAATTTAAATTGACATAAAGCTTTGGCTAACCTTTCTTATTAAACCATGAGTATCCTTTCCTTTCGTGAGAAAATGATGGGATTGAGAAAATAGAAATTTAAATTAAAACAAATTTGAACAGGTACATTACGCAAAAATCGATTGAAACACACAAAAGATCTGAGAACAAATGTTGTGGAATTTCGGCATCTTTTTTATGAATTGTATTATTTGTTTTTTATTTCTTCTTTAAATCTCTGCAATACAATTACATTTTTGCATTTAATTGTTGTTGATGTTACTGTTGTTGTTCTTGTTGCATAGAAACAAAAGACTTGTGCATTATTATGTGCGACAAAAGTATGGTATTAGAATGAAAGGATTCCCATGGTGAAGTCATTGCTTTTTGGTTTTGAATAGTGTTTGAATTTCAACAATTATCCTGTGGAGTTTGAGTAATTGTTTCCCATTTTTTTTTTGTAATTTTGATTATTTCATTTAAATTTATAACTCTATTAAAAAGTATTTTTCCTGAGAAAGCACGCCGGCATGAGGTCATGATATCAATTGTAATATTTTATTGGAAAATTACTTGGAAGCCACCCACAAGTTAGGTGTAAATTGTCGCTTAAACCTGATTTAAATTAACACATAGAAACGATTTAGGATATTCTGTAAAAGTCCATTTAGACTACGCTGGATTTAGCAATTATCTGGCTTTATTTGACATATGTTGTATGAAAATGACAACTTAAATCCACTGGATTTGCTAAATCGAGCATATGTCCAATTTACATTAGCAACTTTTTCGTCATTTAGAGCTGTTTCGTCATTTATTTGCTAAAACAGGCAACATTTTGCGTCATTTACCATACACAACTAATTGACGATAGCTACGTCATTTGTTACGCGCCGGCTATCCGCTGAATAAATTCAAAGCATAAAATCGAATAAAAATGTATGAAAAATATACGAGGTCGGTTTGGGCATGGTAAGATAACAAATTTGCCTGGCTAGCTCATCCAGGAGGTAAGTTCTCAACCCGTTATTCTTCAGCGCGCGAACATATTAAAATAAACATTCCATGCCACGGAAACCAAACGTTTATTAAAAGTAGAGTTGATTTTAAATTATATTGCACAAGGTCAATTGTGAGTCATTGTTGTATCTTACCTGTGACCATTTGTGGTATGACGAGGTCTTATGTCATACCGAGGTACACTTGTCCCACCCTGTCACCTATGACATTGTATGTACCTTTAATTTAACAATGTCCCTTAATGTGACCTTCAAATCCTAAAAGCCTTGGTTACCCAACATTCCTTTTAAATGCGAAGTCAGTTTAGCATTTCATATTCATAACAAATTCAGATTTATTAAACATAATTCATTATAATATTTAGGGAAAATAATTAAATTTAGAAATTGAAAATTAAATGCATATTTGCAATAATTATTAAATTAATTAAACATAAAAAAAAAATAGAAAAAAGGAAAAGCTAAGAAAAAGGCTAAATGTCAAAATATTTTTTGTTTATAACAAAAACCCCATTTTGTGCAATGGCACTAACCAAAAAGTCTTTTTAAAAAAAAAAAAAAAACCTGATGATTGAGCTCAATAATCTAGCACTCGAAAAATTACCCATTAAAATATTATATTTGGGTCAGATCTAAAAATGTTTGCTGGGTTGTATTCTAATATTTGACACTCATCTTCTTTTACAAAAACACTAAACTATTCTTAAATTCCTAACGGGATGTTGTTTACAAAAAGAAACTTAAAAAAAATATGTATGTCTAATTATGTATGTACATATGTATAGAGGTCGGTTATGAACCGTTATGTACAGCAAGGCAAAATTTAGAAATGGCAAAACAATTCAATAAATTTATAAATTGGGAAAAATGTCTAAGTATGTATTACATACATATCGAAATGTAAGTATGTCGGTTTAGAACTGTTACTTACAACAATGCAAAATTTAATGCATGGCAAAATTCACAAAAATATCAATAAATCTAATTTATGTAATATAGGTCGCGATATTAACGATCCAAAATATAGGTATTAAATTTTAGTTTTTCGAATAAATATCACTTTCTAAATGTCTATTTTCAGCTATTCTCTACATTTTTAATTTCATTGATACATCACCGCATAAATTGTTTGTGTGGTTATGTCCAGCGGAATGTTCCAAGCTAGAAAGCATTTGGTGCCTTTGCACTTGTATATGGACGTCTGCTTCGACTTTCCAAAATAAGTGATGAAGTCGCTTTTCACTCTGGTGATTATGATCGTTTTATTTTTCAGGGTGCACTTTCTTCAATAAGGTCGATTAATTGCTTCACAGATCCAAACTTATTCTAGGCACTGCATAAATATAACCTTTGATGTCACTACACAGTAATTAAAAAATAAAGAAATATTGTTTTTTGTCACATCTGAGAAATTCTATGTGTGTGTATAAATGCCTTACCATGCATAGAAATGCAGAAAATTAATGCATAAATTGCCTTTATTAATTGAGGTCCAGTTAAAATATTTCACCGATCACTATTGTAAATCTCTTCGAATTTACGATTATTTACCAAGTACGACAATAGAAAAACCGAAGTCTAATTTTTTGTTTCTTTTGAAATAAATTTGATTATCACGATGTCTTCGAATTTTCCAATTCTTGTCGTCTTCTTCGTTTGCTGGTTTTTTAATAATGATCACTGTGATGCTCGAGTCCAATTTGACATTCACATACACATACATATGTTTAGTGAATGCAAAAGTGTCAGTGATGACAATAATGTTTGACGTAGCGTATAGCATAGCGTATGACGTCAGACGTGTTAAGGTCTACACACATTGGGTGCGCCCCAATAAAATAAGGCGATCCGTTTCAAAACTGCTTCGTCTCTAGATCTATGATCGTAGAACGAACAGGCAGGATAGCCGAAAAAATACGTGTGGCTCGACCCACGAAGCCGGGCTTTACTAAAACCAGAAATATAGCTATGCTATGCTCGAAGGTCTGAAGCATGGTATTTTCCAATGTAATTCCCCTTGAGGTCTTCAACGTCATATAGGGCATTACCTATTTTCTTCCGAATTCGGCACTTGACATATTTTGGATTAAATTTCGCATTAATTGCATTTTTAAAGTCACTTTGTGAGTGATTTACCCTAAAGACTTCCTGTCCTTCAACAAAATTAATCGGTCTGACTCTAGTATTATAGGTCTTAGCAGCTTTCTCGTGAGCTAGGTCAAGATTCTTTCGAATTTTATCACGTATATTTTGTAGTCGGTCTGCATTCTGAACTATGGTATCATCGTTCAACATATTCAATTGATTTAAAATCGAATAAGTCGAACCATGTAAAATCATATTTTGACCAAATGCCGCAAAATAAGGTGAAGTCTGAATAGCAGAATGATAATCACTGCGTAGTACCGATAAAATTCTATAAATGTCTCTATCCCAATTTGTATGGTCAGAGTCATCTTTAAGGAAAAGTCTAATCTTCGAAATTATCTCTCTATTTGCTCTTTCGGAGGCATTTGCCTGCGGAGAGTAAAAACCTGTTGTTATATGTGTGATTCCATACAGTGAAAAGAAGTCTTGCATCTCTTTGGAGACAAACTGTCTACCATTGTCACTGTGGACATATTGTGGAACACCGAAAGTGCAAAATAGGTAATTCTGGAAAAAGTCAATTACGTTGATGGAAGTTGCCGATCTCATAGGCTTCAGAAAAATAAATTTGGTGAGATGATCAACCACTATGAACAACTGACAATTTTTCGACTTACTACATGGGTAAGGACCCAAGAAGTCACAATATAACCTTTGAAAAGGTCTAAAAGTAATAAATTGTTCACCCATTGGTGGTCTAGAGATCCGATTATTCGGCTTAATAATTTTACAATCATCACATTTCCTGATAAAGTCTTTAACATCACGTGCCATCCGTGGCCAAAAGAATTTTTGTCTCAGTCTATAGAGTGTTTTGTGGTAACCTCCATGGCAACCTTCTTCATGAGCTTTATTAATAATGTCATGAGTCATGGTCTGGGGTAGCCATATCCTCCAAAGACTCTCTTCGGTTTCTTCTCCATCACGAAATTTAACTCTTTTGTGGATCACATTATTAGAAACACGAAGGTCAGGTAATGATTCATTATTTTCCAGAATGTTATTTTTCAATTTCGAATAATCAGGGCTGTCAAATTCGGGTGACGTGAGGTCTATGTCAGGTGGAGCTAAATTAAGGTCGAGTTCATCGACATCAAACCTTGATAAAGTGTCTGGAACTACGTTTAACGTACCTTTCCTATGCTCCATCTTAAAATCAAAACCTTGGAGCTTGAGGCTCCATCTAGCAAGTCTACCAGAGAGGTCCTTTTGACTCATGAGCCATTTGAGGCTTGAGTGGTCGGTCACAATTTTGAAAGGAAGTCCTTCAATATAAGGTCTGAAACGATGTACACAAGTGATGGCTGCAAGGCATTCAAGCTCTGTCACTGTATAATTGCGTTGAGCCTTATTCAGCTTTTGTGATACAAAAGCAATTGGGTGTTCTTTTCCGTCATCATCGACTTGATAGAGAACACCGCCTACCCCTACTCGTGACGCATCACACTGAACTACGAATTCTCTATTAAAATCTGGTTGAGCCAGTACTGGGGCACTTGACAAGGCCGCTTTTAATTTAGAGAAAGAGTCAATGGCTTCTGGTGTGAGCTTAAAAGGTTTATTTGACTTTTGAAGGCAGTCTGTGAGAGGTCCAGAAAGGTCAGAAAAATTATCGATGAAAGCACGATACCAATTAGCCATGCCAACAAAACGTCTAACTTGGCGTGGGGTCTTTGGGAGAGGAAAGTTAACAATAGCCTCGACTTTGTCGGGGTCAACTTTCAAAATTCCACCTCCTATCCTATAACCAAGATATTTTATCTCTCGTTGACAAAAGTTGCTCTTTTTCACATTAATTGTAAGGCCAGCTGATTTTAGGCACTGAGCTACTTCGGCTAATAAGGTCATATGGCTTTCAAAGTCAGGACTACATACGAGGAGGTCGTCTAAATAAATAAAGACTCGGTCTCTTATCCTTGAAGGTATAGTTTTGTCCATAAGACGGCTCATAGTCTGAGGTCCATTGCAAACACCGAAAGGCATTACTTTATATTGATAAAGAGGTCGCCCTGGTACTGCAAAGGCTGTCTTTTCTTTAGAGGTCTCAGACAATTTTATTTGAAAATAAGCGTCTTTAAGGTCTATCCCAGTTATATAATGAGTGTCTTGAAGACGACTCAATAAGCCGTTAATATGAGGAAGTGGGTAGGAATCCTTTTTAGTTAAGGAATTCAACTTCCTACAATCAAGACAAAGTCTTATTTTCCCAGGCTTCCTAACTGTAACTATGGGACTACACCAAGGAGAGTTTGATTCCTCTATTACACCGAGGTCTAAAAGTCGATCTAACTCCTCATAAACTTCTGCTTGTCTAGGGGGCGAAAGGGGGTAATGCTTGGATTTGACAGGAGTTGCATCTCCAGTGTCAATATGATGCTCAATAAGTTTTGTGCAACCAAGCCCTAACTTTTCGAAAGATGGGAAGTCTAAAATTCTGGTGTCGAGTTCAAGTTTTTGTTCTGGGGTGAGGTCGTGAAATAAAGCGTCTTTATTTTCTTTTATCTCCAAGCTTGAAATGTCGGGTATAATCTTGGGAGCAAGAGCATATGCTCTCCAAAAATCCACTCCAAGATATCCCTCTTGAGATAAGGTCGGAACTATATAGAAGACGATATTTTTCTTCACACCTTTAAATATCACTGGAAGTGAACAAAAACCAAGAATGTCATTCGTCGTACCATTTGCTGTTGAAATTTTAGATCTAAATCTTTCCAATTTAATATTGTTTTTCTTTATAAAGTCTAAGCTACCCTTTCCTAAAACAGATACATTTGCCCCAGAGTCTAGCAAACATAGAAGGTCATAATCAAAAATTGTAATCCTGGCATATGGTCTACCATCATCAGAAGTAGATAAAAATGACGATTCAATAGCTTTTCTAAATATTTTTCTCTTTTTGTACCTTTCTCTGCATTTTAAGATCTGCCACGAAGGCTGAATTATTAATTTGTTAGTCCATTCTGGTAATTGATCGGAAGAGAAATGTCCCTGTAGAATATTTCCTTCCGAGGTAAAATTCGATTCGGGAATTAATTTTGGGAACGAGGGTCCCCGGTTAACTTCTCGCTCCGACGGAAGTTTAAATTATGTGTATTCGTACACTTAGGTGTGGTTACTCCCCTATTTCCACATTTGAAACAGAAAATATGTCTCGATTCATCAGGACAATAAATATAACTATGCCCCATTTGAAGGCAATTCCAACATTTAATGCCAGAATAATCTCGCTTATTTTGAGGTCTGGTTACCCTCAAAGCTTCAATCTGTGGATCGGGTTCTTCATCAGAATCGTCGGAAATATTTTCAACCGAAATCTCATTAACATGTCTAGGTCGTGGTAAAGTAATTTGGGATTTATTTTCTTGAAGTACCTTTTCGGCCTTCCTAGCAATGTCCCTAAGCTCACTTAAATCCTTTGGGTTAGCTATGAAAAGCATAATCTTAAGGTCAGTATTCACATTTTTCTTAATAATGTCTATTACTGAAGTATCAGGTAATGGTTGACCAAGCCGTTGGTTCATTTGGACTATTACTGAATGAAAGTCATCATAACATTCTTTAGAATGTTGCTTACGAGTAGACATCCTTATAATTACCTCATGATCCTTTCAAGATTTCCAAATTCGCGGGTCATGGCAGCTTTGAGCTGAGGGTAGGTCAAACCTGGATTCTGTTTTGTGTACATCCAGTACCACTCATCAGCTTTTCCATTCAAGAAAACTTGAAAATTTGCCATTAAATGATCATATGGGCATTGAGACCTTTCCGTAAGGGTATCTATTTTAAATAAAAAGTCCGAAACACTACCTGTACCATTGTATGTGATATTCCAATCTTTAAGATTTTTCGAAAATCCAGAAGAAAAGTTTGAAGGTATGCTCGTATTTGGAGAAGGTAAGTCCCCATCAATTCTGTTCTCAGAAGTCGCTCTAGAACCCGCAGGTTGGCTTAATGTCTGTCGAATCGAGCTAATTTCTCTCCTAAATTCTTCCTGAGTTTCCCTCATAACTTCTCGGAAATATAAAAGGAGTGATTGTGAGTCAAGGTCCTGATTATCAGGGCGTTTTGTCAATGGTGGAGGAGGTCTACCAGATCCCTCGTTATTTTCTTCTGACGCCATATTTGGTGGATTAATTAAGTCTTCAGACGAATCAGTATCTGCTGACTCAATAGATAAAAATAATGGTTTACCTCGACCTCTAGTGGAAGTAGCAGAAGTATTTAAAATATTTTTAGAATTTGCTTTTGTACTGAAAAGTCCCGCACTACTAGTTCTATTGTAAATCCTAGTAGTTGGAGAACCTCTACCTCTAGTACTGGAAATTGGTGTATTTAGTGAACGATTACTTGATGTACTGGAAGTCGATCGTGTAACACGTTTGCTCATATTTTGGAAAAAATTTCAGAAAATAACTTTAAATGTATTAAAGTTTTCAAAAAGATCGAAAATATTTCATAAAATTTCAAGGAATGTTGAGTAACTATACTAATAAGTCTTCAGGTCACACTCAAAAGAATTGCAAAGATACCGAAGTATACTGTCTATTCTATATGTCTTTGGCTCATCACTATCTCCCAAATGAAGAAATTAATTGATGACTCAAAAAGAAATTAATTTATATTCAGAAATCTGCTGTTCTATTTTTATTATTCTAATGCTTTAGCCTTATGTCCTAACATTGACCAGCGTCTATTGTCCAAAATCTTTTAAGAGACCAGACAAAAGTCTGAAGGGAAAAGTCAAGACAAAATCGATTTACCTAGAAATGATTCCTTTATGCAACATAAACTGAACTACTCATAGTCGTCAGTCTGGACTCTAAATTCCTCATCAAAAGATAAAAAAGATCTAGGCGTTTATAAGCAGAAATCTGAATACGGATCTATTTATTTCAATTTATTTCATTTTATAGTCAATTTTACCAGGTGTATACAGGTCCCAGTAAAAAGGTCTTATAAAAATGATTAAAATATCCATAAATAGAAAAAGAACAAATATGTCACTAAAATGTTCCAATGGAAATCACCTGTATATGATTCAATTAGAACAATCGTTAATAAGATCCAATCAACGACTCAGAATTTTTAAATTTGTTCAAAAGAACTGATTTTTTTCGAAAAAGTTGCAAAAATAATTTAAAATCAAAAGGTCAAAATACACAAAATGTATTTCGTTGGGCGCCATATATGTTACGCGCCGGCTATCCGCTGAATAAATTCAAAGCATAAAATCGAATAAAAATGTATGAAAAATATACGAGGTCGGTTTGGGCATGGTAAGATAACAAATTTGCCTGGCTAGCTCATCCAGGAGGTAAGTTCTCAACCCGTTATTCTTCAGCGCGCGAACATATTAAAATAAACATTCCATGCCACGGAAACCAAACGTTTATTAAAAGTAGAGTTGATTTTAAATTATATTGCACAAGGTCAATTGTGAGTCATTGTTGTATCTTACCTGTGACCATTTGTGGTATGACGAGGTCTTATGTCATACCGAGGTACACTTGTCCCACCCTGTCACCTATGACATTGTATGTACCTTTAATTTAACAATGTCCCTTAATGTGACCTTCAAATCCTAAAAGCCTTGGTTACCCAACATTCCTTTTAAATGCGAAGTCAGTTTAGCATTTCATATTCATAACAAATTCAGATTTATTAAACATAATTCATTATAATATTTAGGGAAAATAATTAAATTTAGAAATTGAAAATTAAATGCATATTTGCAATAATTATTAAATTAATTAAACATAAAAAAAAAATAGAAAAAAGGAAAAGCTAAGAAAAAGGCTAAATGTCAAAATATTTTTTGTTTATAACAAAAACCCCATTTTGTGCAATGGCACTAACCAAAAAGTCTTTTTAAAAAAAAAAAAAAACCTGATGATTGAGCTCAATAATCTAGCACTCGAAAAATTACCCATTAAAATATTATATTTGGGTCAGATCTAAAAATGTTTGCTGGGTTGTATTCTAATATTTGACACTCATCTTCTTTTACAAAAACACTAAACTATTCTTAAATTCCTAACGGGATGTTGTTTACAAAAAGAAACTTAAAAAAAATATGTATGTCTAATTATGTATGTACATATGTATAGAGGTCGGTTATGAACCGTTATGTACAGCAAGGCAAAATTTAGAAATGGCAAAACAATTCAATAAATTTATAAATTGGGAAAAATGTCTAAGTATGTATTACATACATATCGAAATGTAAGTATGTCGGTTTAGAACTGTTACTTACAACAATGCAAAATTTAATGCATGGCAAAATTCACAAAAATATCAATAAATCTAATTTATGTAATATAGGTCGCGATATTAACGATCCAAAATATAGGTATTAAATTTTAGTTTTTCGAATAAATATCACTTTCTAAATGTCTATTTTCAGCTATTCTCTACATTTTTAATTTCATTGATACATCACCGCATAAATTGTTTGTGTGGTTATGTCCAGCGGAATGTTCCAAGCTAGAAAGCATTTGGTGCCTTTGCACTTGTATATGGACGTCTGCTTCGACTTTCCAAAATAAGTGATGAAGTCGCTTTTCACTCTGGTGATTATGATCGTTTTATTTTTCAGGGTGCACTTTCTTCAATAAGGTCGATTAATTGCTTCACAGATCCAAACTTATTCTAGGCACTGCATAAATATAACCTTTGATGTCACTACACAGTAATTAAAAAATAAAGAAATATTGTTTTTTGTCACATCTGAGAAATTCTATGTGTGTGTATAAATGCCTTACCATGCATAGAAATGCAGAAAATTAATGCATAAATTGCCTTTATTAATTGAGGTCCAGTTAAAATATTTCACCGATCACTATTGTAAATCTCTTCGAATTTACGATTATTTACCAAGTACGACAATAGAAAAACCGAAGTCTAATTTTTTGTTTCTTTTGAAATAAATTTGATTATCACGATGTCTTCGAATTTTCCAATTCTTGTCGTCTTCTTCGTTTGCTGGTTTTTTAATAATGATCACTGTGATGCTCGAGTCCAATTTGACATTCACATACACATACATATGTTTAGTGAATGCAAAAGTGTCAGTGATGACAATAATGTTTGACGTAGCGTATAGCATAGCGTATGACGTCAGACGTGTTAAGGTCTACACACATTGGGTGCGCCCCAATAAAATAAGGCGATCCGTTTCACATTTATTCTAAACAACGCACGAAAACACCATACTTTTATACGCAACCCTGCTTCTTCGTCATAAACTACCAAAAAATGCAACTGTTTTATGATGTCTTTGTTTGTTTGTGTGTGTTGTAGAAAAACAAAAATACTCAAACGATGACAAAAGTGAGCAAAAATTATGTTTTTTGTTATTGGAATTAATTTAAGTTATTTGATACACATTTGTGTTGTGAAATTCCTATTTTTCTGAATAAACATATTGTGTGCGTGTGTTTGTGTTATTGTATAAGTGTGTATGTGCGATTGTGTGCGTAAGCAAATGACGCAAAAAAAACAGATGTAAATACACTTCATTTGATTCTAGGATTTCGTAAAACGAAATCATTTTATATGCATATGTAAATTGGACTATAGTCTAAATCAGGCATTATACAACAAATTTTATATAAGAACGTCAAAAAATCCTCTTAAAGGTGCTTAATCCGCGGTAAAGGTGGCTTTTATGAGAAAATCTGTTATACAACAAATTTTCTGCACAAAAGTTTGTAATAAAATAATTTTTCTATAAAAAAATTTATACAACAAATTTTCAATGAGAAAATCTGTTCTCAACAATTTTCTATAAGAACATCTGATATACAACAAATTTTCTATACGAAAAAATGTTATACAACACATTTTCTATATGAAAATCTGTTATACAACAAATGTTTAAAAAGAAAATCTGTTACACAACAAACGTTCTATAAGAAAATCTTTCATAACCTAACTTTTCTTAAAAATTTCTACTATACAAAAATTTTTTTATAACAAATCTGTTATACAACAAATTTTTATATGAAAATCTGTTCTCAATAAATTTACTTTAAGGAAGTCTGTCACACAATAAATTTTTATATGAAAATCTATCATACAACAAAACTTCTATATTAAAATATGTTATACAACAAATTTTCTATAAGAACATCTATTATACAACAAATTTTGAATACAAAAACTGTTATACAACAAATTTACTATAAGAAAATCAGTTACACAATAAATGTTATATATGAAAATCTATTATACAAAACTGTTCTATACGAAAATCTGTTATACAACATATTTTCTTTAAGAAAATCTGTTATACAAAAATTTTTTACATGAAAATCTGTTCTCAACTGATTTACTCTAAGGAAATCTGGCACACAATAAATTTTCTACTAGAAAATCTATTTTACAACAAAATTTCTAATGAAAATAGGTTATACAACAAATTTTCTATAAGAATATCTATTATACAAAACATGTTGTATGCAAAACATTTTTTCTATAAGAATATCTGTTATACAAAAAAAATCCAGTCCACTGTGCGATGTAAAGCTACTAAACGAGTAATTGGTAACTTTTTCATCGAAAAAAAAGTTCTTAACTATTAAGAGCTAGTTTACACTATTTATCAATGTCATATGACATGAAATAAAAACATTCCATATTTACCCACAGAGGCAATGTGGAGACTTAGTTTTTTACATTTTTGCTGGTGTGGACGCACAGAGTAAATGGCGTAAGGAAAATCTCCAATATTACACATATTAGCGAATATATAACGATGGAAAATTTCATGTCATATGACATTTACATATAGTGTAAACTACCCTTAATTAAGCATAAACGAGCAATTTGTCTTTGAATGAATAAGAATTACACAATCATGGCAACCCTGCTATCAATTCACAGGTCATTACATCGCAGTCATATATTCACAGTTATCAAATAATTCAAAGAAATATTTTCACGCAAATAAAGAAGAATATTGTGCTTTTTCTTTCCCGTTATTCATTATTATTAAGTATTTCTCTACAAAAAAAGAAATTTACAAAGTCCCGGGCCACACTAGAGTAATTTCAATGAAATGCTGATATGATGCCAAGTTTACACTTGCGCTCTAAAATCCACTGGATTTCACGAAATCCTGAAATACATCCCGGTGTTTACACTTATTTTTTTGTTGATTTCAAACATATCACAATGATCAAGGTAGATGCATATGCGCAGCTGATCGAACATGAATTTTCAAAACAAGTTTTTGTAAATTGAATTAGTCATCAAAAATATACGACAATATAGAACTTTACAACTTTATTTCGAAAATTATCGTAAAATTATCTATATATCGTATTAATTGTGTATAGTAATAACAAATGAAAAAATAAAAAATGATTTTATCGTTGAGACATCATTATAATAAATTTTGATAGATAAAAGTTGTGCTCAGAACCTGCATAATGTTAGTACTTGCAGTAGTTTCCTCGTTTAGTGCTAAAAATGCGTTCCCGTACTCCGAAATCTAGCAAGACTTGCACTTCTCTTTAAACAAAAATAGCGCCGAATAACACCTTCTTCTCCTATTTTCTGCCATACAATTTTGGCCTAGTAGAAACTAGCAGCAAGTATTTTCATTGGCATCTAATACGATAGCTGACACGTTGATTTTGACATTTATGCAGGAGTTTCTGCAATTTCCGTCATTTTTCCGTTCCCTTATTTTTTAAGAAATTTGTTTTGGGAATCAATTTTTGACAATTCGCTCTTTTTTCTAACATTACCATTAAAAAAGTACGAGAACACAATGAAAAATAGCATTGTAACAAAGTAATTTAATTTTTTTTCACATTGTTTACAAATTTTGATACTAAAATTTTTTGTTGCATCAATTGACCATCTACCTTGTTTATTGTGATACGTGAAAAGTGTTGCAACTTTTGGTACTTTTTCAGGCAATAACAGGGTTGTATATCATGTGTACTGCGATTTCGATGTTGATTTCGCTGAAATCACGAAATGAGATGAATTCATTTTTGTATGCGAAATCATGATAATTTTTGCTTGATTCCGCGCGAAATCACGAAACGCCTTCGAAATCACAAAAAGACGCCGAATGTAAACCAAACATGAAACTTTGCATTTTTTGGAAAAAATGCATAATTTCAATATTCGTATCATGGTAGAATAAAATAAGGGTAGGTCACAGCTAACAGCTGATTACAATTTTTTTCTTTTTATGACCTAATCTGTCAAAAGCAGGGTTGACATTTTGTACTGTTTTTGACATTATGCAATCATAAAGGTAGATGTATCGCTGAATTGTTCCAACAAAAAACTTCTGCTGTAACACTATATCTTAAAATTGAAAACAAGGACAAAAAATATGCATTCGCGCGGCAAAATAAAATTGTTGATTTTTTTAGCAAAACTTACGAATGAACAATTTATCAAATATTGATATTAATTTAAATTTGTTCCAAAAGTATGGGAATGTAAAAATTGCAATTTTTGTAAAAATTCTGCTGACATTTATCTGCAAATCGGATACCAGCAATCACGATGTCAGATTAGCCAAACTTGTCAAGTAGAAAATAAGTGAATGACATTTTTCACTTTCATAAGTTTGGGAAGAACTTTTGCTATTTTTGGAACACTTTTCCAACAAGAATATTCTGGAGCCTAGCGAAAGAAATGTTTTTACACTATATGGCACTTTTAACATATAAAAAGTGAAGCTTTAAGTTCCATATGTTTTTGTAATACGGGATAGCTATGCAGGTACATCTACCATTATTATTGTACCATGCAGGGTGGCATTTCTCAGTGATTTTCATACCTGGCCTACCTCTACTTTATTGTACCATGATTCGTATGAAACAAATAGACCGTTTTATTTTAAGCCTTTACCTAATTAACTGCGTGTTGCGTGTGCGTTCAAAAATACAAAAACAAAATACATGTATTTCAAATTGACAACAAAAACAAATACATGTATGTATACATGTTTTTTAAACGCACACGCAACACGCAGTTAATTAGGTAAAGGCTTTTCATTTTCTTTTACTTTCATGTCAAAATATAAGTGAAATTACTCTAGTGTGGCCCGGGACAAAAGA
Source organism: Musca autumnalis (assembly GCF_047663935.1). Taxonomy (NCBI): domain Eukaryota; kingdom Metazoa; phylum Arthropoda; class Insecta; order Diptera; family Muscidae; genus Musca; species Musca autumnalis. Next base: position 189,417,660 of record NW_027412088.1, on the reverse strand, counting down.
ACCTACTTGCATGGCACAATTAACAGGTAGATGCATCAGCCAACAAATACAACAAAAACAGTTCAGTACTGTGAAATGTCAAAAATGTTTTCCACAAATAAAGCGATTGACACGATTTTTTCAACAAAATTTTGTTAGGCAGATATTAAGTGTGTCTGCGTACTCGATCATTTGTAATAATTATTACAAATTATTACTTAATGTTGTTTTTTTTACACAAATGTTCAGTAAATGAGAATGAATTGACAGACTTTTTTGAAATTTTTATTACTGAGAACTTATAATTTTTACTGAAGGAATTTTGTTCAGTAACATTTTGTAGCTTTAGCAGTTGACCAAAGTTAAAAATATTCAAATATCATAATCGTCAATATTACTCGAATTGAAAATTTGTACTGAGTGTTGTCTTTTTAGTTTTTTAATTTTTTCCATTGAAAGAGAATAAAATGCTTAACTCTCTAAAAAGAAGTTACTGAGTAATATTTACTGAGAAAGTACAAGGACAAACCTATTAATAAACCCATTTTTAGAAAAATCCAAAAAAAAATTCACAATTTCTCGTTAAAATATTTGTTTTTAATTTTGTGTTTTCAACTTTTTTCACAGCTCGCAGTACTTCAGCTGGGCTGATGCGGGTACCTGTACGATTATGCCATGCCTACTTGGTAATTTTGCTATCAATTCACTCTTCAATTGTCTGTCATATGTCCGGACGGGTTGTATGTGCTATCAACTTACATTTTATTTAGAAAGAAGAAGAGAACAATTGCCGGCTTAATTTGCAAAACGCTTCGATTTCTATTTTATAACTAAAAATATACAATGAGAACTCCTCCAACACATTTATTAAGCTTTACCGAGCAAATATACAATTTCGAGATTTGTGCCACCGATTTTGCATCCAGTCTTATATGTATTGCATCCGATAAAAAGTTAATACTAGGGTTAGCTCGATTTCCAGTAAGTTGTTGGCCTTGTTTTTGTTGTTTCCCACTGCTAATCTCACACTCTACTTTTAGGAAGAATCTGAAAATGATGCCTTCGAATGGGAACGTCTCAAAGATATTTACAATGAGAGTCGTTGTCATGCCTTGTCTTTTCATCCCGAAACTTCCCTGATGTCTGTGCCAAAAACGGTTACATTTTGTTCAGCAGGAGCTGATTTTATTTTGCGCATTTTTCGTACAGATTTACAAAACGCCGATACCGTTCAAGCTCTGAAGGCTCACACCAATTATGTAAATGATATTGCCTGGGATACAGAGGGAGAATTTTTGGCATCTGTTAGTGATGATCATTCTTGTAAAATATGGTCTTCGGAATCGCATTATGAAAATGTCATTACATTTTGTTTATCTTCGGCGGGTATGTCTGTAAAATGGCATCCAGAAGAACCCCACAAAGTGCTGGTGGCCGAAAAGAAGGGAGTGGTACATCTTTATAATGTTAGATCCCAGCAGGCCATTATATCACTGGAAGCTCCGAGAGGGCCTCTAATGTCTGCCGATTGGTCTTTGAATAATTGTCATTTTATAACTGCCTTGGCTTATGGTGATATTGTCACCTGGGATTTATCGCATAAACCTTGTTCTCCCTCCGATGTCAAACAAGTGCATGAAGATGGTGGACGTTGTGTACGTTTTGCACCCAACACTGAGCTGGTGACGGCGAGTATTGGAAGACCGGATATAACATTGAAAGTTTTTACAGCCAAATCAACGGTGCCATTGGTGGAAACAGGATTGAAGTTATATGCCGGTATGTGTTGGCATCATCGCCTGCCATATGTGGCGGCTGCATTTGATCGCAAACTTGGATTCTGGAAAGTCCAGTTTAAGTAAAAGGTATCGATTTTGTTTTACGTTGTACGTGTTTTTTTATTGAATACATAAATACGTTTTTATATAAAATTACAAAACACATGAGGATTTTATGGGAAGCTGGAAGAATTAAGCTCCATTTACGGATGCCAAATATTCCTTGTAACGTGTTTCCTGTTGAGCTTGAAGTTTTTGTAATTTCTTCAGCTGACCTTTGCTAACCTCTTTGCCTTCTTTGTCATGTGTGGGCAGGCCCTGAAAGAAGAAGATTTTTAAATGGTAAATAGTTCCCAGTGTTTTTCTTAACAGATTCTCAGGCACAGACTGTTTCAATTAAAACCATTCTTCTTCCATGAACTGCCTTATTCTGAACGTAAATTCGTGAGTTTTATCAATCTCCCTCTCCTTCAAGTTGAAACGACAGAGAGATAAAACTCACGGGGAATTTACATTCAGAATAAGGTTGACTGTGTCTGACCATCATGAGGGAAGTAGCTTACATTTTCATCAAATTTCGAATACTTGTCGGTTTCATGTAAAAACATTTCCTTGGGATTGATTTTCTTTTGGGCCTCCTTTGCCGCGGCTGCCTCAGCAGCAGCTTGCTTCTTGCGTTCCTTTTCAGCCAAACGTTCGGCCTCGGCTTGCTTTTTCATTTCTCTTTCTTTTAAGAGTGTCTCTTTATCCACCAATTTTACTGCATATTTCCCACCTTCCTTATCTTCCAAACGCACACCCAAATTGGGTAGTACATCATCGCGAAGTTCATCGCACAATTTCAAAATGTCTGTGGCTTTCAGTTGTTTGGCCAATTCACGGATTTGATTTCTAAATTCAGCAGTTGCCTCCACATAGGGCAATACTGTGGATTCCAAATCAGCGGCACCCTCGGATGAGCCACCCACAGGGAAGCCTAAGGCAGTTTTCTGGCTAATGGCGCCAAAGATGCGCAACAGATCGGTAATGTAGCTGGCAATTTTACGTAGCAGTAAGCAGTTTAGGCGATCCTTGTTATCGCGTATGTAAATGTTGGCAGCTGTTACCAAATCCCGCACAGCATCCAAGGCACTACGGGTGTCGATGTTATCTATTGATAAATACGAAACAGTAATTCTTTAATCTTTTTGTGGAGTTTCCTTACTTACCACACAAGGCATTGTGCACGGAACTTCTGACCTCATTGAATTTCTTTTGAAGACCAGCTTCAACTTCAGTCCAGGCATCAAATTGTTTACGTGGCTCACTGGAAGTCACATGACGAGTCAAGTCTTTTACATTAAGGAAGAATTCCTATAAGATAAAAAGTTATACTTTTTGTACAATTTTGGGGTTACGTCTAGTTTAGGAGTTTATCAAAGCGATATACATTTTTTGAAAGAGAACCCCTCAAACTATATTTGTTCCCCATTTGCATCTTCCTTTTACACTTACATTCAAGAACCGTTCATATTGTATTGCCATATCCATAGTGTTATCCGAATAATCCAGCGTGTCCTTCCAGGAATGCAACAAAAATGCCAAACGTAACTGACAAGCACTGTGCTTTTGCAGCGCCTGTTGAATCGTAATAAAGTTCTTTAACGATTTAGACATTTTACAACCGGCAATTGTCAAGTGTCCTGTGTGCAAAAAGTACTTCACCCATTCGGCTTCATCAAAGGCAGCCTCAGATTGCGCCAATTCATTATCATGATGGGGAAATTTGAGATCTACACCTCCAGTGTGAATATCAAATTGTGGCCCAAAGATATCAGAGGCCATTGCGGAACACTCAATATGCCAACCAGGACGTCCTTTACCCCATGGGCTATCCCACCATGGTTCACCAGCCTTACTTGCTTTCCACAAAGCAAAATCGTTGGGAGAACGTTTTTCTGTCAGTCTTTCTTCTCCCAGCGAAAGGTCGCCTTCACCCTCCTGCAATGATTTGGTATCACCATAGGCCTCCGGCACCAACTTGGCGTAGAAATGTTTTTCCTTGGCATCAAAGGCATTTACACTGAAATATACCGAACCATTGGCGGCATAGGCCAAGCCATTGTCAATGATGCGTTGGATAAAGGCAATGATTTGGGGAACATATTCTGAGACACGGGTTAGGACATCAGGTGGCAGGATCTAAGGAGAAAACAAAACATTTAAAGATTTCCGCATTATTTGTAATACAATGTTTTACTTACATTCAATGCCTGCATATCCTTGTGGAACTGATCCTCCCAATAACGTGGCAAGGACTCAAAAATGGCATTATCATTAATGGACGAACCCTCCTTCAAATCCAACCAATCAGCAATGGGATCCTTGGCCTCAGACAGATAAAAATCACGTGCCTTAGCAATTTCCTCTTGGCCACCTGAGCCCACAGCTTTAGCCAATAGTTCTACAGCATTATTCAAACGATCATATTGTTTATCCAACATAATTTTCTTATCGGGATCTGTGTTCTTGGCACAAGTGGCTTGGAATTGAGCCAAGACAGCACGTTGATCTTCTAACAATTGGTCCAAAGGAGATGTCGTGGCTTTTTGTTTGTAACTGTCATAGAGATAATTTTGACGCGCCCGTTTTATTATCTTATCATCAATGTCTGTGATGTTCATGACATAGTGGATGTTGTAGCCAAAGTAATCAGACAATACACGTCTCAATATATCAAAAGATATGTAGGAACTGGAAATTTCCAACATGTTAATGTTTTAATTAAAACGTTCTATAAGATTCTCTTAATAGGGAGCCCTTAAACATACCGAGCATGTCCCATGTGGGAGGCATCATAAACTGTGGGTCCACAGCTATACCAAGTAACATTGTTGCCATCCAGTGGTACAAATTCTTCTTTTTGCCGGGTCAAACTATTGAACAAACGCAATTTGGGAGCTTCACTGGCAGTTGGAGGCTGCCACAGTGGTTGTTGTCGCTTGGCCATTTAGGAATTCTTTGCAGGATCAGCAAAACAGGTAAAAATAAATCGTCCACGTTACAAATCACCCACAGTTGGCTTGATTGACATCGAAACACCGAAGAATATGACTGTGCGAGAGTTTAGTGATGTGAGAGAGGAACAATCGATAACATGATTCATAACGTGTTTTATCGATTTAACGGGTTTCGTCTAGGTCATGGTAGAGCTGGCAAAAAATCGATGGCACAATCGATAATATCGATTATTATTTAAAAATTTAATATCGATTGATAGTTTTGCCTATCGATATTATCGGAATAAAAACCTCTAACCTGAAATCCATTGAAATAAATAGAAATTTCGCTGCTTTTCGGTTATGTGTGTAAGAAAGTAAGTCCGTAGTCACACGTACACATTTTTCGGTAAAATAAAATGACAACTTAACGATAATATCTATAGCAATCGATATTTTAAAACATTATATCGAAAATATCTAAAGAGCAGTACACATTGTCAGTTTTGAATGTCGATATTTCGCAATTATCGATTACTGTCCAACCGTCCAGCAACCACAAAACATTTTGTGGTTGCATGATGAATGACAAAAATGAACGGCCACACTAGCAAGCAACAACAAAGCTGTCATTCAAAACTGACAATGTGTACCCAGCTTAATGTTGGGTAAATCGATGGTTTGCCAGCTCTATTCTTGAAGGTTCTGGATAGAGCTGGTAAACCATCGATATTCCAAACATTAGATATTTTCGATATAATGTTTTAAAATATCGATTGCTATCGATATTATCGTTAAGTGGGGTTCAGACGATCAGTTTTGACTGACAGCTTTGCTCAAATAATCGGTTGCTTGCCAGTGTGGTCGTTCATTTTTGTCAGTCATCAGGCAACCACAAAATTTTTTGTGGATGTTGGACAGTCAGCTGTTGGTTGTTTGTTTGTTTGACCGTGTGAACGAAACAACGTCAGTCAAGGAATAAATTAGCAGAGTAAATATCAAATAAAAGTTAAAAAAGTCGTGTGTTTTTATTAATTTGATTGATTATTATTGCAAATAAGAGATAAAAATAGCAGACAAAAATCTTTTCCTTCATTTTAATATCGGCCAAGCAAAAAATTGCAAACAAAACGACAAACATGGACAACGAAAATTAATTTTTAAAGGAATTTTTATGTTGCTACGAAATGCAAAGATGCCTCTGGGACATAACCAGTCCAGAATATGTAATGTACCCGGAAAGTATGACCTCTATCGGTTACCAAGGTGACAATGGCATTTGACTATTTTGGCTCCGGCTTAAGCTCTAGCGGCGAGGAGGTGCACTTGGGCACATACAAAAAAAATAATATATCAATTTATAAGAAAACCAGGAAAAGCCTTGTTGTTGTATTGAATTTGGTTGTTGTTGTTGTTGCTGGTACCCTAGGTGGAATTTGGGTACCCTGTGCCCTCCCTATGGGTTCCTAACATGAACCCCCTAATGGGCCTCTGAACTAAGAGGACCCCCAAAACGTATATTATGGCTGCCCGATTACCTCTACATTACCTTTCTTTATTTCTCAGTTAATCCATAGCATAAAGCTTTCTTTAAAATTCACAATTCAATAACATTTTTATTATCGAAATAAGTTTTAAACAATATAAGCTTACGCTTGGTTTACATTCGTCGTCGTTTCGTGATTTCGAAGGCGTTTCGTGATTTCGCGCGAAATCCAGCAAAATTTATCATGATTTCGCATAGAAAATTGAAATCATCTCATTTCGTGATTTCAGCGAAATCAACATCGAAATCACAGTACACATGATATACAACCCTGTTTTTGCCTAAAAAAGTACCAAAAGTTGCAACACTTTTCACGTATCACAATAAACAAGGTAGATGGTCAATTGCTGCAACAAAAAATTTTAGTATCAAAATTTGTACACAATGTGAAAAATATTAAATTACTTTGTTACAATGCTATTTTTCATTGCGTTCCCGTACTTTTTTAATGGTAATGTTAGAACAAAGAGCAAATTGTCAAAAATTGCTTCCCAATACAAATTTCTTAAAAAATACGGAAACGGAAAAATTACGGAAATTGCAAAAACTCCAGCATAAATGTCAAAATCAACGTATCAGCTATCATATTAGATGCCAATGAACATGCTTGCTGCGAGTTTCTACTAGGCCAAAATTGTATGGCAGAAAACAGGAGAAGAGGGTGTTATTCGGCGCTATTTTTTGTTTAAAGATAAGTGCAAGTCTTGCTAAATTTCGGAGTATGGGAACGCATTTTTACCACTGAACGGGAAAACTACTGCAAGAAATACTTTTATCTATCAAAATTTATTATTGTGGTGTCTCAACGTTAAATCATTTTTTTATTTTTCATTTGTTAGTACTATACACAATTAATACGATATATAGATAATTTTACGATAATTTTCCAAATAAAGTTGTAAAGTTCTATATTGTCATATATTTTTGATGATTAATTAAATTTACAACAACTTGTTTTGAAAATTCATGTTCGATCAGCTGCGCATATGCATCTACCTAATCATTGTGATATGTTTGAAATCAACAAAAAAATAAGTATAAACACCGGGGTGTATTTCAGGATTTCGTGAAATCCAGTGGATTTTGGAGCGCAAGTGTAAACTTGGCATTAAACTTATAATTGTTTATGTCTACTAACAAAAGATTCAATAATAAATACTTCAGATCGGGTTTTAATCCTTTTAAGGATTGATGATAAATGACAATTATGATTTTCAAGAGATCAAAATATAATATATGGACTGAATTTAGAGTACACTCTCAAGTGATGTCCCCATAAACTTGGGCCGAAAAGATGAAAAAGTTTAAAACGCGATAAATTTCCTAAACCTATCGAGCTCGATTTGATGTAGGATTTTTTTCTTACGACGGTACTGTTCAGAAACCCTGAATAAATTTAAATTTTGAAATGGGGAGATCGCGGAGGCGTGTAGTACAAAAATCAAAAAAAAGTTATGTTTGATTATGTATAAGTGCGTGAAAGATCGATGAGAATTAATTAGGATACTTAACGCTAAGCTTTACGTTATTAAACTATATATATAACAAAATATAATAGTAATAACTGGTCAATATTTGGATTTGGTATTTATTTGAGTGTATATCCGCATATGATCACGGCTGTATTGCCAGTGCTTTTTACCGAAATTAAATTTGCACAAGATTACAATTATTTGTTTTAATTATAATCAAACACATGAAAACAATTATGCTTTTGTAACTTGAAATTAATATGCGTATCGGATGTGTACTCAGAAAAAATTACAAAAGTATAAATATGGTTATAATCAATAAAAAAAAGGTATAAATTTAGTTAATTACAATTAATACAATTATAATTAAAGAATGTAAAAGTTGGTTGTAATTATAATTAATGATTTTCAATTATAATTAACGGCATGCATGTATAATCAAATTCATATGTAACTATAATTAATAATCCATAATAATAGTTGGACATATAATTAGATTAGTACAGCATGAAGAAAAACTTTGAGATGTATAATCAATTTCAATAATCTGGTTTGATGTATGCGGGCTTGATTATAATCGATTATTCCATTATAACCCAATTCACATACATAATTTTATAACCAAAAGCAAAAACAACAATGCATATATAATCACAATTCACGATCCAGCAGTACAGCTTGCAATTTTAGGACGCCTTGATATGATCCATTCTTGAGGCAAATGGTCACAAATTTGGTTGTCCTTCAGGTCTCATACAGGTTTACTTACAGTACATAAGCTTCCAACAGATGTGGTTGTAGGTGGTATAATTTTGGTGGTGTACTGGTGATATGAAAATTATGACTGTTGAAGCAAGATGAATGTCTGGGCTATAGATGATTGATGTGCTATATGATTGGGGTGATCAAGAAGGTAATCCGGTCTATGATGATGAGTGATTAGGGATGGTGCTGTAAGATGTCTCCTTTAACAAAAAAAATCGGCTCAAAAATCTTCATTGAACACTTGAATCGGACTCAGGTGTCATATGCTACAAGATGGCGATGATATTGTTTTGTGGTTGCATTGCTGGTCAGCAAACAGATATGTTGTATTTGGGTTTCAAGATGTTGGGTTGGTGGCATGACACCCAAAAATTTTAACAGTCAGCAGAAGGAATCAACTTTGAATGCTTTTTTTTTCTTAAAAAAAATCACGAATTGGAATAAAATGCTGATGGTGTCTGCAAGGCACGGCCCGTTGAAAGGTTCTGTTTCAGCTGTAGATGGTAACTGTACCTGAAACTGCCGGGTAAAATTGATCCAATTCGATAGTAGGAATTTTCTTAAAAATGGCTGGAAAATGTTTGCTGGGTGGTACTTGCAAAAATGCAGAAATTTGTTCAACAAATAAAGTGGTGGTTTCTTGCGTTCCTGGTGACACGGGTTGTGGAATGTTTATGCTCAGCCTGATATTCCATAAGGTGGTCAAGTACTAAAGTACTGTTATACAACCGCGTGCTCCAGAACGTGGTGATGCGCCCGTACCGTTATTGCACCACGGTGGCGATTCTTTATTGTTACTGCACCACATGATATTCACAATTGTTTAAAAAGAATGAAAAAAAACACATTTACTTTAATTTAAAGTGCCTCCAATTGTATGTACTTCTTATTTCTTTAAACGTGTATACTAGTACTAACGCAGAACAATTTTGCCAGCCAAATTGTTTTGTTTTTTCTTCCTCGATCCGATCGCTGCGACTGCTCCTTTTACAAAATGACGGGAATGTCAAAAGAGACGATTAGGGATCGCCACTCCGAATTTTGTCTTCGTCCAATACGACGTCGACACGTCATCAAGCACAACAGCTGTTCAAGCATGGGTGATGCTTATAGTATGACGCATGGCAGAATGGGTGACATAACAAATATATGATGCGCGACATTAAAACAAAAGCATATGGAGAACTACTAAAGGGCTGTTTACACCATCTATCAATGTCATATGAGCTGCCATTTCTTTCACCCATTCGACATTCTCTATGTTTGTCAAAATTGACGTCATCCATACAACTTTCAATTTGTGCGTTCATACCTGCAAGTGTTATTTTCGTATGACATAACCTAAAAATATAAAAACAGCTGTTTTTGTCATTATTTACATTTATTGTTGAGTTGCAATTTTGCGCAAATTTTAATTTTGGTTGAAGGAAACTGAATTGGTGTTTCGAGTTATAGAGGCATTCATGTTTTTGCCACCAAACAATCATTTCTTTCGACCAATCGATCTGAAAATAACATTATAAACGCCATTTATTTACTTTACTGTATATATATAAATATACTATATTTAAATATACAAACCTTTCCATTTTCTTTTTTAAAAGATTTTGTTTTTCATTTTTTGTTTGAGAATGTCAGAAAACAGCTGATAAATTTATGTTTACATACGAGAATGTCGTATCAAATAGAGCGCTCCCTAAATGAAAAATTTACATATGAGTTGCCAAATCATTTTGATAGATGAAAATGTTCATAGTGGTTACACTATGTGTACAACATTCGCAGGTAGAAAATTTGGCATCTCATACGACATTGATAGATGGTGTAAACAACCCTTAAATGTTATGAAGAAATACAAGAAGGATTGTTCTATTGACGACGTCAAGAAGAAAATAAACGTAATCCGCTCATCGTACAGAAGGGAATTGAAAAAAATAAAGCTATCTGAATCTTCTGGAGCTGGAGTGGACAGCGTTTGGCTCAGAATCTCGAATTTCTTTTAAAATATTCACATGTGAATATTGTTTTCGGGAGGCTATCCATTTTTTTACCCATTTCCTTCTTCTTGTCACTTTATTTTCTTCCTCTAAAAGCGAAATGATCAAAAATGCACATCCAATCTTTTTGTCATCCATATTTATTAATAAAAGTTGTTATGTATATGATTTTATAGCTATGTGAACACAGTCATTTTTCAACTTGACTGTTGGTTTGTCATCCAACTTGAATGACTGTTTGGCCGCTACGAACAGCACAACAAAACTGAAGCAATCGATATTTGACCAAAAGCTGTCATTCAAAACTGATCGTCTGAACCCCACTTTAAGCTGTCATCGCCATTAATTTTGAGATGAAAATGGCGGAAATGTCAATAATTTTCATGAAATTATGACAAGTAGTTCAAAGAAATGCAAAGGAGAATAAACAACTGCTTTTATTTTACAAAAAATGTAAAAAATACATTTTATTTTACCAAAAAAAGTGTACGTGTGACTACGGACTTACTTTCTTACACAAACATAACCGAAAAGCAGCGAAATTTCTATTTATTTCAACGGATTTCAGGTTAGGAGTAGAGCTGGCAAACCATCGATATTCCCAACATTAAGCTGGGTACACATTGTCAGTTTTGAATGACAGCTTTGTTGTTGCTTGCTAGTGTGGCCGTTCATTTTTGTCATTCATCATACAACCACAAAATGTTTTGTGGTTGCTGGACGGTTGGATAGTTATCGATAATTGCAAAAAATCGTCATTCAAAACTGACAATGTGTACTGTACTTTAAGCTGGGTACACATTGTCAGTTTTGAATGTCGATATTTCGCAATTATCGATAACTATCCAACCGTCCAGCAACCACAAAACATTTTGTGGTTGTATGATGAATGATAAAAATGAACGGCCACACTAGCAAGCAACAACAAAGCTGTCATTCAAAACTGACAATTGCTCTGTTCCAGAACCTGCAAGAAGCTACTATTTTTTACTACGATAACATTTTTTCCTTTATGTTATCGGAAAAAATAGTAAAAAATAGTAGATTCTTGCAGTACTGGAACAGACCAAATGTGTACCCAGCTTTAGATATTTTCCATATAATATTTTAAAATATCGATTGCTATCGATATTATCGCTAAGTTGTCAACACCATTAATTTGGAGATGAAAATGGCGGAAATGTCAATGCTTTTCTTGTAATTTTGCACAAGTAGTCCACAAAAATGTAAGGGAGAATAAACAATTGCTTTTATTTTATAAAAAAAATTAAAAAAATAAATTTTACTTTTCTGAAAAATGTGCACGTGTAACTACGGACTTACTTTCTCACACACACAAAATCGAAACGCAGCGAAATTTGTATTTATTTCAATGTATTTTAGGTTGCGGATTTTTGTTCCGATAATATCGATAGGAAAAACTATCTATCGATATTTAATTTTTAAAAAATAATCGATTTTATCGATAGTGCCATCGATTTTTTGCCAGCTCTAATCATTCATTGGTATGTTCCAGTACTACACATTTCTACACATTTTTACTCCGATAACCGATTTTTCCTTTATGTTATCGAAAAAAATAGTAAAAATGTGTAGAAATGTGCAGTACCGGAACAGACCACATGTCTTTCCTGACATATGTTACGAATAATCGGTTAATTATTGTGTTATCGATATTACAATCAACTTCGAAATGTGAAGCCTCCTATTGTGAGCATTCAATTGCCGGCAAAATACACGAACAATTTCATTAATTTGCTAAATTATAAATAAAAACCATTTAAAGTTTTTTTTTTTTTTGTAAATTCCATATATAATGGTACACATTTAAGACCTCCGGTTTGGAATTAATTATCCAAAAGTAATATTTTGAAGCCGAATAAGTGGGAAATAACTAAAATACTCGTAGGAAAAGAAGCCAGAAAAATGCAAAGCATCGCCTCATACCTCTTTATTTGTGTGCTGCTAACAGGATGGACAACCGCTCTGGAAGCAGATCCAAATGGTTATATTGCCTACTGTCCTTGTATGGGTATGTAATCCCGGAATAAACAATTGAATCTGAAACTAAATAAAAATCCTTTTAGGACGTTTTGGCAATCAGGCTGATCACTTCCTAGGCGCCTTGGCCTTTTCCAAAGCACTCAATCGCACTCTAATACTTCCGCCATGGGTTGAATATCGTAAGGGTGAAATGCGTTCCATACAGGTGCCATTTGATAACTACTTTGATGTGGAAGCTTTGCAAAGCTATCATCGCGTAATTCTAATGGCTGACTTTATGGAAGAGTTGGCACCCACATTGTGGCCTGAGCAGAAGCGCATTTCCTTCTGCTACATGGAACGCAAGAGCTTTAGTAACAAGGAAAATACCCAACCTGGCTGTCATGCTAAAGAGGGTAATCCTTTTGGTCCATTTTGGGATACATACAATATTGATTTTACACAATCTGAATTTTACGGGCCACTACATTTTGATGTACACCACAGTAATATGCCCGAAAGATGGAATGAAAAGTATCCACCCTCCAAGTGGCCAGTTATTGCTTTTACCGGAGCTCCTGCCAGCTTTCCAGTGCAAAAAGAAAATCGTGAACTACATGAATATCTCCAGTGGAACAAGAGGATACGTGAAGCTGCCACTAAGTTCATCAAAAACACACTTCCAAAAGGTGCATTTATGGGTATCCACTTGCGTAATGGAATTGATTGGGTGCGGGCTTGTGACCACATACGTGATACCCAACAATTGTTTGCTTCTCCCCAATGTTTGGGTTATAACAATGAAAAGGGAAATTTGTATCCTGAGCTGTGTATGCCATCTAAGGAACAGATCATACGTCATATAAAGAGGCTCATTAAAAATGTCAAGCAGGATCATCCCAAAAATGAAATACGTTCCATATTTGTGGCCTCCGATGCAAATCACATGATCGGGGAGCTGAATAATGCCCTGCAGCGTATGAACATAACAGCCTATAGGCTACCGGAAGATAATCCACATCTTGATTTGGCCATATTGGGGATGTCAAATCATTTTATTGGCAATTGCATTTCATCATATTCGGCCTTTGTGAAAAGGGAACGGGATGTTAAGGGGTTCCCTTCATACTTTTGGGCATATCCCAAGGAAAAAGAACGTCCACACATGAAAGTTCATGAGGAACTATAAAACCATGCAACTCTTTAGTAATAAGAATCTCAAAACAAGATTAGGGACATCTTTTTGACGCCCCGCCTCAACATAACTTAATCCTCAAACCCTAGAATTAAGCCTTATTCCATTCCAAAACACAATAATGGTGTTTCATTATGGTTACACCCCACCAATTAATGGTTGGGTGCTGTCCACAATTTATTATTTTTTATCATTTTAAATAAAATATGTTACCGTCATACAAAAAATTAAACACGTTTTATCTTGTTGATTTTTCTTAGTGGATTTGATTGATTAATGCTTACGAATAGTTGCTCTTCTAGTGGACCAATTTCTGACTTCTAGCTAAATCCAATTGTGCAGCTGACACCTGTGTTAGACCATCTCGTATAGTACTCAAATTATCCTTCCAGGCATGCAACAAATCTCTCAATTGTTCCCATTGTGGTGCACCAAATGTACGATGCATAGTTGAGGAAATGTGTACCTTACGGTTGGCTTGATCAAGGCGGGCTCTTACCAATTTTGTTTTCAATACCTCAATGACAAAAGGTTCGACTTCATCTTCGGTGATTTGCAGTTCCTTGGTAAGGGTATCGAAACTCATTTCTGGATTGCTTTCAGCAAGCTGCATGAAGGTCAACAAACGCATTTTCTTCATGTTCTGTTCATGATTGAGTCCCTGAGATGTAACAAATTCCTTGTGGTCTTCATAGAACTGAATATAGGCTGGCAATTTTTCCGATACAAAAATCGACAACAAATCGTGAATTAAATCACCCTCAAGGAATCGTACAGGTTTCAAAGCCAACAAGGGATCCAAAAGGAATGTGTTGGGATCAGCCAAAGCGGTAACAATACATTTCATGGCATCTTCACGGGCAACACAAGCATTGTCCGAGGTATAGGTTCCCAAAAGTTCAATCATTACCTTGGCCGAAACCTCCAGATTTGTGTCTTTTGTAACATCATGTAGCAGGCGGTATAATTTTTGCATTTGTTCAGCTGAGGGTGGGCAATTGGCAAATTGGGATTTGACTTGTTCAACACCGCTAAAGACCTCCATAACTTGGTCGCATTGTTTGGCCACTTGGACCAAGTGGTAGTAGACATGATAACGCAAGGGAGATGAGGTGTCCAAGTTGTTGAACAAACGCCACAGCGATTGTAGGCACACCTTTGTCAATGCTACATTGGGGGCTTTAGTCATTTTTTCGCAGTATGCCAATATTATGTTTTCTCCACGGTCCAAAGAAATCTAGAAAAATAAAATGAATCGTGTTATTAACAATTTATTTATTACTATCTCGACTACTCACCGTAATCATAATTGACACAATACTGTTGAGAATGCAATCAATTTGGGCTGGATCTCCATCCTTGAAACAAACATCACAGACACCAATGATTTTGTGTAAATCATCTTCAACACCTTTGCTGGATTTTTCAGAGGAAATTTCGGCACCCAAATTCTTAAAGTATTTCCTCAATTCTTGGACCTATTAAAAAGCAAAAAAAGAACATTAGCACAATTCATTAAATGCCACACAGTAAGTTGTCGTCAACTAGTCACATACAAAACACAACATAACCTCAAAGCCAGCATTTGCAAATTCTTTAATCATTGTTTTTTGTGTGTTTATTCATGTTTTGTGACCAACATACCTGCTCGTCCATGGACAAGTCTATAAAAACTGGTGGAGAGTTCATCATTTTCCTGGATTTTTCCTTAAATTGGCTTGGTTTTTAAATAAATTTACTGCAAAACTTGAGCAACACACGTCGCTTTTTTTGACGGCAGTAGAAAGAGAAAACAAGTTAAATGATAGGGGACACTAGATTGGTTTTAGTCGATGAATTGATTAATCAGAAATCGATAATTGTAATGCAAATTATGGGGCAGAATGTTTTATTTAAAGCGAAAATAAAGGAAATTTGGCGCAAAAAAGTTAATTATTTTGAAATATTCACATATTTCATAATTTTAAACGATGACATAATTGAAAGTTCTTTAAAAACTGAGTTGCTTCTGTGGCACAAAATCGATTGGTCAGTAATCGATTTGTGATCCCTACATTTTTTGGCATGTTTCTGTTTGTAGCAAAAATGTGTGCATCTTGAGAGTTTAATACGAAAATTTAAGGAAAACAGACTGACAAAATTTTATAAAATAATTAATAGGGAAGGTCAAGGTAATGTATAGAATACGACTAATGGAAAATTTGTCTCGTAATGTATTCTATTTCCTTTAGCCATATCCGTCACCATGGAAGAATTTGAGGCACAACGACTGTCAGAGATGGCGGAGAACAAGGAAGCAAAGCAAGAATTTTATGTTAAAGGTATTATTAAATTTATCATTAATTAATTTTATTATTAATTTATAATTTTATTTAAAGCACAAAAATACTGGTCAGAAGTTCCTCCAACTGTAAATGGAATGCTTGGTGGATTGGGCTATATCAATGCCGTTGATGTGCAAGGATCCACCAGTTTCCTGCGTGAATTAAAAATTAAAGATATGAACAAAAAATATGCCTTAGATTGTGGTGCTGGTATTGGTCGTGTTACAAAAAATCTTCTCATGCCACTCTTTGAAAAGGTAGATCTTGTTGAACAGGATCCCACTTTTGCTGAAAAAGCGCGTGAATATTGTACAACAGATATGGGTTCCACACTTGGCTATCCAAAGCGTTTGGGTGAAATCTATAATGTGGGTCTGCAAGAATTCATACCCACACCCGGCAAATATGATGTTGTATGGTCACAATGGGTTTTGGGTCATTTGACAGATGAAGATTTGTTGAAATTCTTTAAACGTATTAAAATTGGTCTAACGGATGGTGGCCTTTTTGTTATGAAGGAGAATGTTACTTCATCGAATAAAACGGATATAGATGATACAGATTCTTCTGTTACCCGGCCTTTAAGTGAATATGAAAAATTTCTTAAAGAAGCTGGTTATCGCATCATTAAAATGACAAAACAAAAGAATTTACCCAAAGGATTGTATCCAGTTTGCATGATTGCATGTCGTCCTCTGGCGCAGACAAATTGAATTCGGAGGTTCTGTTTTAGACCTTGAACGCTTCATAGTGGCTATTTTTTTAGTTTTTTACACTTAATTAGAATTAGTATTTTAAGTTCCCGGCCCAGTTTTTTTCTTTTTTACAAGACTAGTATTTGTCTACTCGCACAAATTTTTATTGTAGTACTTAGTATACATAGATCTTATGTAATAAATTATTAAAATCTTCCAAAAATTTGATGTGTGTCTTTTAATATGTTTTGAAAACAAGAAGGTAAAAATATATACTTGTAAAACGATTTCATTAAAGTTATACTCCCATACGTGCAAGAATCCTCAAGTTCAGTTATTTTTACTCAAAAGCATCCCCTTACTCTAAAATTCAGAATTATTTACATGCCCACATAAAAAAATTCTCTTATAACGACATATCGGTTATAGCGACAAATTCCTTCGATACCTTGACCGTCGTTATAAACAATTTCGACTGTATTTCTTTTACCATTCAAAAGGAAAGATAGAAAAAAATATTTTTTATCACCACTTTTCTGACGATTGCGTTAGCTTTTTGCCTGGTTAATTTCTATATGAGGATTTATTTGACATTTGCGCTGTGGAATTAACACATTTGAAACTCCAATTCAATGCCTTTTTGCATGGTTGTTGTTGTAGCAGCATATAATCCTGGGTTGGCAGCCGCTGGCCGAAACACTTTCGGTTTCGGGTCAATCCGGTACTTAAGAACCCGCTGCCGTGGGATTTGCTTGGTAGAACAAACAAAAAAACATTGTTCCACAACATCCCATACGGGACAAGGGAGACTTCTCTCATATCAATGAGTGCACCCCGATTCATAATTAGCTCAATGATATAGGACCTACTGTTTATTGCCGAGTCCGAACGGCGTGTTCTAAGACACCACTTGTAGAGAAGTTTTTCAAGGCTTAAATACTCAGGAAATGTCGCCAACATTACTGAGGGGTATTTTGCCACCGTTGAAAAATGTTTGGTGTTGCCTGGCCGGGGAATCGAACCACCGACCTTCTGCGTGCAAGGCGGGCGTGCATTAGAGCTGGCAAAAAATCGATGGAACTATCGATAAAATCGATTATATTTTAAAAATTACACATCGATAG
Source organism: Musca autumnalis (assembly GCF_047663935.1). Taxonomy (NCBI): domain Eukaryota; kingdom Metazoa; phylum Arthropoda; class Insecta; order Diptera; family Muscidae; genus Musca; species Musca autumnalis. The sequence continues at coordinate 189,399,824 of NW_027412088.1, read as the reverse complement.
TTAGTTTTGCCTATCGATATTATCGGTACAAAAACCCCCCAACCTAAAATTCATTGAAATAAATAGAAATTTCGCTGTTTTTCGGCTTTGTGTGTGTGAGAAAGTAAGTCCGTAGTCACACGTACACATTTTTCGGAAAAGTAAAACGCATTTTTTTAATATTTTTATAAAATAAAAGCAATTGTTTACTCTCCTTTACATTTCTGTGAACTACTTGTGCAAAATATCAAGAAAAGAATTGACATTCCCGCCATTTTCATCTCCAAATTAATTGTGTTGACAACTTAACGATAATATCGATAGCAATCGATATTTTAAAATATTATATCGAAAATATCTAATGTTGGGAATATCGATGGTTTGCCAGCTCTAGCGTGCATACCATTGCACCACGGTGGTACCCTGGTAGAACAAACAAGGTATAGTAAATACTACACAAATACAACTCAACAACAACCACATAGAAAATTGTTTTGGTTTGTAATGTTAGTGTCACCGGTATATGTAAACAAAAGAAGGTAATTGGTGTGTCTTTTTTTCAGCAACTTTCCCTTTATACAACTGTCAAAATCTGCAACATTAGTAATAATTATTACAAATTATCACGACACAGCTAATGTCGATAAATTTTTGAAATTTAAAAAGTTAATATTTTTTCACGTTTCATTAAATATTTTGAAAAACATCAATGAAAATTCATTACATTTTAAATTTGAATTTTTCCATATTATTCCACTAAATGGATAATTTCTCGCAGAAAGTAGAATTCTTGCAAAAATGTTTGGGATCGCTGGAAATTCATTGAAAAAGGAGAAGCTGTTTGAGTCTTTTGTTTTTGAAAACAAAAGGCACATGTTTATTAGGGTTCTATTTTTTTTTTTTCAAATTTAACAAAATACAGAGTAGTGCGATTTGTTTTTGGTCTAATCGACGAATACATATCTCTTCTTACGTAAACAAGTTTCTTGGTATGACATTTCAAAATTTTGTTAAAATGCGTCTACTTTTATTTTTTTATAAATTAGTGAGGAACCAATGCCCCACTTTTTTGATTTCATCTCCGACTTTTTCCAATGTTTTGCCTAAGTCCCGGGCCACACTACAGTAGTTTCACCGAAATTTTTGTATGAAATTATGCGTCTCTAGATCGACGTCCATAGTAGAGAAAATCATAAAATCATGGTTTAATAATGCTACGTTTACATTTACGAAATCCACTCGATTTCAACTGTCAATTCCATAGCTCAAACGTCAAACGAAATCTCATCTGGGTTTCATTTGACGTTTAACCTATGGATTTGACAGTTGAAATCGAGTGGATTTCGTAAATGTAAACCAAGCATAAGAAAGGTTAACCAAAGCTTTATGTCAATTTATGTATGTGTGTGGTGTTTGAATAATATGCCAAACAATTTTAATGACAATCGAATTCAATGATTTTTAAAATTGTTTTTAGACCATTTGTATGGAAGAAATTGATGAGATTTGCATTGAAACAATCAGTTTATCATATTCACAACTCGATTATGTGGAGAAAACTTAACTCTTCATTCATTTTTCGCGTTTTTTATAAAAAGATCAAAAAATGCATTGTAAACAAACCCACTTGTTGCTTTTATTTTGAAGTTTTAGGAATTCAAGAAAAACAAGATTTTTTCAGTTAAATCTACCTCTTTACTTATACCATGCATAAAATTGTTCGATTTAAGAATACCTAATTTCATGAAATTTTTAATGAAATTCACGCTAGTGTGGACCGGGACTAACGACTTAAAAGATTTCAGTATTTCTCCAACATTGTTCTCAAAACGTCTTCTACCTCACCTTGTTGATATTTGAACTAAAGCATAGTACACATTGACAAGCAAAACTGACAGTCATCGAGGTCTATTTCGTGAATATCAAAGCCTAACTGAAAAATGTCTTTTGTAATCTCTAAATAATACCGTATATATTGTATTTCAAACGTTTTTAGCTAAATAAAAGTTTTTATTTGCCGGAAAATCGTCCTAAAAGTACGTTGACTGTCAGTTTTGAATGATAGTGTGTACTCCCCTTAAATTTAATTGCACCTTTATTGAATTCATTTCTTATTTTTGATTTTATGATTACGTTGAGATCTCGTTGTTTACAGCTTAAAAAATAGTAAAAGTTAGTAGATTCTTGCAGTACTGGAACAGACCAATAATTGTAAAGTTGTTTCTAAATTGGCCTGTTCCTTTACTTTTGAAAGTGGTAAAACCGGCAAAAGTAGCAAAAGTTGTAAACTGCTCCCATATGAATTGTATGGTGTCTGAAGTAAAGGAACGCTTTTCGAGTAAAAAGTGGTAAAACTTGAAGATTCTTGCACGTAAAGGAACAGAGCTAATAAATGGTCTGTTCCTTTACTTTTGAAAATGGTAAAACCGGCAAAAGTAGCAAAAGTTGTGAACTGCTCTCATATGAATTGTATGGTGTCAGAAGTAAAGGAACGCTTTTCGAGTAAAAAGTGGTAAAACTTGAAGATTCTTGCACGTAAAGGAACAGAGTTAAAAAAAGAAAAAAAAAAATACCACACATATTAACAAATAGCTCTGTTCCTTTATGGGTACTTTACACGATATGTTTTTTACATATGAGTTGTCACTTTGCATATACATTTTGTATGGCAGAAGTGACAACTCATATGTAAAAAACATACCGTGTAAAGTACCCCTTACGTTCAAGAATCAAGCGTTCCTTTACTAGGCGTTTACACTAGACAATTTGTCTTCAAATACAACTCTGATTTACTAAGCCATACATACATTTTTCGGCTGTCTTCCAGCTGTCCATCATATTTTCAGAGACAGTAAGGTTAACATTTTTTTGACATTTTTTGTAAAAATATGTGAGATGATAATTGAAATGTGTTGAAAACAAAATAATGCTTGGTTTACATTTACGAAATCCACTTGATTTCAACTGTCAAATCCATAGGTTAAACGTCAAATGAAATCCAGATGAGATTTCATTTGACGTTTGAGCTATGGAATTGACAGTTGAAATCGAGTGGATTTCGTAAATGTAAACTTAGCATAACATGCACAGAAACAAAATATGTGAACGGAAAACAAAAAGAAATCGATGATTTTCATTCATAGTTTTACAACTGTTTTTGCAGTTGTCTGGACGCCTACGTCACACAGGCAAGTTTTGGATTTTTGACAATCAATACATGAACTCTACTGTCCTGTCATGTATAAACGTAGGGTTACTTCAGACACAATACAATTCATTGGTATGTTCCAGAACTACAAGAATCTACTAATTTTTACTATTTTTTCCGATAACATAAAGGAAAAAATGTCATCGTAGTAAAAAATAGTAGCTTCTTGTAGGTTCTGGAACAGAGCACATATGGGAGCAGTTTTCAACTTTTGCCGGTTTTACCAGTTTCAGAAGTAAAGGAACAGACCAAATGTTTTACCGCCTCTGTAAGTGGTGTTTTAGTGTGCGGCACGTCGTTCGAACTTGGATGAGTTCACATGTCCTTGATATGAAGAAGTCTTTATGAGAAATAGTTTTTGTCGGAAGATATATTTTTCCTCAAAAAATACATATACCTAACATACATGGAAAATAGAAACAAATATATAAAATGTCGTACGTAATTTGACACTAACATTACATCCCAGTTCAGTCAGCTGGGTATTACTGTTACCTTATATTGTTTTACCATGGCCTTTTTGTCACAATTTGTGAAAAAAATCGATCATAAACAAACCAAGGCACATTTATATAAGGTAGAAGTGACAATCAGCTGTATTTTTACTTTTTTGTTAAATTTGGTTTTTAAAATGTAATAGGGTCTACTCATGAAATTTTAAACTTCGAAATTTGCTACCATAAAATACTTCTTCTCATACTAAACGTGTAGTAAAAATCACGTACGACAGCTCTGAATGCTTTATATTTACATTTTGATTCAAATTTTTTCTATTTTAGAGGATTTTCAAAGTGTATTTTGCGCTGTTCCAGAACCTGCAAGAAGCTACCATTTTTTACTACGATAACATTTTTTCCTTTATGTTATCGGAAAAAATAGTAAAAATTAGTAGATTCTTGCAGAACTGGAACAGACCATTTATGTTTTTCTTGAGACATTTTTTAGAACGACCCCATTATTCAATATTTTCTTTGACATAAAAGTTTCTATAACAACAATGTTGTTTTTGTAAATTTGTTAGTTGTTGTGATCAGAGATGGTCTGTCTGCAATAATGACGTATCTGACATACATTTCTGACGTATATTACATACGTCGGAAACGTCGTAAACCTAGCCAAACAAACAAGGTTTTTGACAGAATAAACAAACGAATTTTATAACCTAAAAATTTATGTTTTTCATAATAATAGAACTCATTTTATTATTATTTTTTTGAGATCCTATTTTATTATAAAACAGACATACAAAGATTTCACTCTAATATGTACATTTCATATATATTTTTTTTATTATATGGACATTATACTAAGTCCCAATTTACATTAGGCGAGTTTACTTGCGGCAATTGTCAGTTTGATGGAGAGAGAGGTGAGGCATATGGTAACCCTTTGCCTCTCAGCCCCCTCTCTCACCTACAAACTGACAATTGCCGCAAGTAAACTCGCCTAATGTAAATTGGGACCTACATATGTTTTTTATTACCTCACCCGCAAATTCTTTGAATCATAGGTAAAGTAGTGGTAGTGTTCGGAATTTATTGTAGATGGCGTGCTAAGTGCATAATCCAATTTATTGTTCAATTATTTCAGTTATTTTAAAAATTAAAATATTAATAAAAATATGCTGTTATTTTCAAAAAAGGCACGGACGCTCTTCAATAACAAAGACAGGCTTGCAGAATTAATATTAAGTGAAAAATATGGTGGTAACATACATTTTTTGAGGTTTATGACGTTTACTACTTTTTATACGTTTTCTACGGGTAAATGACGTTTCCGACGTTTACAACTTTCTTACCGTCGAAAACCTAAAAAATCGTCATACAGACCATCACAACTTGTGATTCATGCATTTACCTTGTATAAATTTGCCTTGGAACAAACTGTCATGTGGCCAGGCCTTTTCACAACAAGTCTTGTTATTCTGACGCCAAACGCTTTCGCTCAAGCGCTGAGCGTCAAACGACTTTATTGTGTTTACCTAAATCACATTTTGACAGCAACGGTGGTGATTTATTTTCCAAAGGTGGTGGTGGAATTGAAAGTCGTCAGCCATTTTTCATAATCGGATAAAAGAAGCATCGTCGCCGTTTTTATTCTTCTTACGTGAACTTTTATAATTATTAGTGTTTAGTTGAATTTAAATAACAAATAATAAGATTGAAGTAGTGAAAAATATTTATTTAATGAATAAAGACTGATATAAACAGCATTTTGTAAATTTAAGGTAAGTTTTTTTTAAAGAAATTTAAAGGTCAAACGTTTTGTGTGTCTATATTTTAATGTGATGACGAATACGACGATGTGGTTTGGTTTTTTCCCCAACAAAATAATATGCCAAGGAAAACAGTTGTGCAAATAAAAACAATGAAAATTTGTTTAGAAAAGTGTAGATTTCCACCAATGAAAAATACTGTAAAAAAGAAAATTCTTGTGAAATTGTGAAAATTACGAAAATAAAAATTGGGAATCTCCATGAAAAAAAGGGGTACAATAATGTTTGCCAATAACACATATACCTACATAAATATGTGTATATAATAATGAAGTAGTGTGTGTATATGCGCGAATCTGTACGCTTTGTGGCGTGTGTTCAGTGTGTCTGATGATTTTGTGTTTACATGTGTGTTTGGTGGGAAATTTCATTTTCGAAATTGTAGCCTTTCCATGTTTTGTTGTAAAAATACGTCAATAGAATGTCAATGTGTTTTAGCTAAATGTACAGTGAAACCTACAAACACCTGTCATTAAAATGAATGTCAAGCTTTTTTGACAAGTGTTAATTTTGTGGTGAGTTGAGTTTTTAATGTCAAAGCCTCGTTGTTTCTGTGGCAAACATTTACTTAATACAAGAGTACGTATTCCCCAAAGTGATTAATTTTTGGTGACAGTAGTTTTTATAGATTATTTTTAATATTTACCTATATTTATATAAGATACACACAACGTCCCTGATCTGTTCCTGCATTGGATGCGGAGTTGTCCAGGATCTCTGCTGCGGTTTTCATCATTCATCCTTCAGCTAGTTTTCTAAAGGGGGAACTGAGTTCTGTCATGGCTAGCCCTCCACAAACAAGATACAGGCGCTCTGGTTGGTACTCTTTTGCATCCGTGTTAGGGTATTTCTTTTTTAGGTAGAAGATCAATACCTGATGTGTATGTCGCTTGTTCCAAAGGTGTACTCTGGAATAGTCAGTTCACCACATTGGCTTACGACAAGATCTCTCTTTTCTCAATCGGGCTTGGGACCGGCTACGGCGACAGATCTTGAGTGCAACGATATTTTTCTTTTTATTTTGTTCTTTTGTAAGTCCATATTTTCCAAGAAAAAAGCCTGAAAAGTTCACGATTTTTATCATATTTTTGCAGCCAATCAATTCAATATGGATTTCATTGTAAAGCCCTTAGGGTCTTGATTCCAACAAGCTGTTGTGAGACTATGTTCATAGGTGAATGTTTTAAAATACGGCCGCCCTCCCTCAAACACTCTTAATTTTTAAAAGAAAGACGCCAAGCTTCGTTTCCTGTTAAGGTCGTTGTAACAAGAACATTGCCTCGATTCCCTTTGTGATATCGGCCAACGACTGTTAACTCGAACCATTTTGTATAAATGTAAGCAAGGGGACGACAAAAAATGATACACTATTGCCACAAAGACTCCACGGGGTCATTTTAATGGTTGTTGTATTAAGTCTGTCGGAACCATGTATTTATGTTCTGTAGGTTTCTTTAGAAAGAACCACCTTGGAGATTCTTACAATGATTCTCTGGAGGGTATTCTATAAAAACACTTATTTGTATTGAGTTATATAATTCAAATTTACTCCTTTTCTCTATTTTGAAGACTCCTTTGAATAGACACTTATGTAGAATGGTCGATATTACAATTTTTTTAGTTTTCGACCGTCTAAAAGTTGTAAACATCGAAAACGACATGTACTTGTATAAAACGTATAAGAAGTAGTGAACGTCATAAATTTTAGAAAAATTTTGATATTCCAAAAGATATCGTCTCAAGTTGACAGGAAAAGTTGAAAGAAGAATTATCTCAAAATAGTCGTAAGGAAATCACTCGACGCACAGAAAAGGGAGTTTGGTAGGGCATCTAGGGCGATGTAGGGCATCGGAGTGACTTCTCTGAGATTATTGTACTATCAGATTCCTAAAGATGGCATTTTTCGGGTTTCTGAGTTATTAGCAATGAGAAACGCCGACACAAATTTAATTTTTCTGATTACCTCGGGCCTTAACGATGTCGTCATCATAACAGTATGTTTAGGCGATTGCTCTGATGATGATATCTTCGAAGCCATCGGAATGTAAGGTCAAAGAACGTTACCAACAGGTTTGTTTTGTATGGTTTGAGACCTTGGGCCCGAAGTTGCAACTTGGATATACCTACTGCATTCAGGTTCCATAAGCCATCTGCGTTTCACCTTCTCAAGCTAGATCTCACGAAGTTTGCTGATGTATTATCTTATCGGTGGCCTAACAGATTAATCAGTTGATAAATCGATATACTTAGAGCAACCCCGATCTATTCCATTTGTTGATTCTTTTACCATTATAATACTATGTTCTGGAACCCAGCAAACGATGTTTCGTATATCATACAGAGCCATTCTATCATCTACTTTTCGAGTCTTTTCATGTTGTCTGTTAGGTGTTGCTGGTGAATCTTTTAACCTATCCAGCCTCGCGTCCTTGGATTCTGTGAGACCTTCCGGGGAACATTATAAATGTTGTATATATTTGTGATCAGAGTGAAAAGACCTGTGAAAAACATTTGGTCCCGATCCGAGCTTAATGAAAACATTCAACTTTAGCCTTGAAATGTCTTCCATCTATAGATTCCATTTTTTGCTTCTTCTAAGGGCTTCTATAGAAAAAAGACCTCTTGAAAGGTTATTCTGCAGATACTAAGCTCTTTTGAAGATTTTTCTGCAAATAGAAAACGTTTCGTATAGAATGAAACCCTTTTTGAAAGGTCTATCTTCCATTAATGCAGTCCGGGATATGCATTCAATGAAATAAATAAATATATGGCTAGAATGTGTTAATCGCCCATACAGTCTTTTGTTTACCACTTTTTACATGTTTCGGATCTTCGTAGGTTTGGGTATGACCTCCATTTCGTGCTATCCATGCAATCAGAGAAGTGAGTACTCGCCAGCAAATCTAGGGATTCAAGACCGACGATAGTCTGTTGATTCGCTTAGGTTAATGGTTTTGAGTTCCTCCGAAATTTTGGGGAGCAGCCCTTTGACGGGTCTTCCTTGAATGGCCTTGTATAGACAGAAGTCGTCTTTTAAAAAAATTCTTTGAAAGAGAGAAGTCCTATTTGAAAGATTTTTTAAGGAAATACCGAGTCTTCAACGGACATTTTTGGTTCGTTTTTAGAGGTCATTTATAGATAGAAGATGCCATTTTAAAGGTGATTTCTTATGTAGAACATTATTTTGAAGGACTTTCTCTATATTAAGGACCACCTGAAAAGTTTTTTATGGGAAGAAAACGTCTTTGAGGGGTATCCTACAGGAATAATATCCCATTTTTGCTATAAGACTTCTTCGAATGATATACAAGTGAGTCCTGTAAATAAAGACCTTTGAAGGGTCCTTTGTATCTATAAGTCGTACTTGAAGTGTATTTTAAGTCGTATTGGAAGTGTATTTGAACGTTCTTCTTTATGTTGAAGGCCCTTTTGTGGTGCCATTTCTATACTGGAGATCTTTTTAAGGGGTCAAATTGTTATAAAACGTACTTTCTATAGAAAATAAATTAAATATACCTTTGAAAGACCCCAGTGAGCCAATCGTTCCGAAATAGTGATGAAATCGGTAGGAACAATTGATGCAACGCCTGATTTCGAATCCGAAATCGTAAGGTTGTTTGGAGAGGTTGACATAATTTTGGAACGAAATGTCTGAGAGAAATCGGAAGAAAATAATTGGAACATTCGGAAGGGAAATTTTTTGCGACTCCGAATCCGGAATGAAATCAGAACAAGAAGAGTGAAAAATCCCTTACAAAAATCGAATAGATACGGAATGATATTTTTGGAAGGTTCTTCCGAAATTGTTCAGACGTTTCGGAAATTTGGTTTGATGGACATTCTGTTGATGGAATACCTCTTCGAAAATGTTAAATAAAGACCTCTCCAAATGGCCAACTATAGATGGAAATCCCCTTCGATGGGCCTTTAATTGGGAAGATCCCCTTGGAGGGTCTTGTATACATAGAATATACCATCAAAGAATAACCTTTAAGGATTTTATGTTGAAGACCTCTCCAAATGGCCAACTATAGATGGAAATCCCCTTCGAAGGGCCTTAAGTTGGGAAGATCCCTTTGGAGGGTCTTGTATACATAGAATATACCTTTAAAGTGTGTTCTTTAAAAAGAGGAACAATTGAGAAGACATTGGAAGTGTGTTCTAAAAAGAAAGACGACATGGAAGTGTATTTTATAGAAAGAAGAACAAAAAACTAATTTTTCATGAAAGAAAGAAAGAAAGAAACTACCAATATTTTATGTTTTTGTTTATTCCATCTGAAAGAGCACATGTTATTATGGTTGTTGAAAAATATTGCATAATCGTGTTGTAAATGGCTAACTGGGAAATTAATTTAAAATCTTTACCGTTCTTTGGGGGCTACATGAAGCCGTGGACCTATACCAACAAATTTCAGGTGGAACGTTTTATATCCTCAACGAAGACTAATTAACAAATTTCAACCATTTTGGTGGGATGATGAAGCTAAAACCTTGAAAATACCGAATATCGGGAGGTACCGTTCTGTGGGGGCTATATGAAGGCGTGAACCTATACCAACAAATTTAAGGCGGAAAGTTCTATACACCCAACGATAACTAATACCAAATTTCAGCCATTTTGGTGGGATAATGAAGCTAAAACCTTCAAAATATCGAATATCGGGAGGTACCGTTCTATGGTGACTATATTAAGGCGTGGACCTATACCAACAAATTTTAGGTGGAACGTTTTATATCCTCAACGAGGACTAATTACTAAATTTTAGCCATTTTGGTGGGATAATGAAGCTAAAACCTCCAAAATACCGAATATCGGGAGGTACCGTTCCATGGGGGCTATATGAATGCGTGGACTTATACCAACAAATTTCAGGTGGAAAGTTTTATACACCCAACGATAACTAAATACCAAATTTCAGCCATTTTAGTAGGATAATGAAGCTAAAACCTTAAAAATACCGAAAATCGGGAGGTAACGTTCTATGGGGGCTATATAGGTTAGGTTAGGTTAGAGGATGTGCAGCCACTAAATGTGACTGCGCCACTCGGAGACCTTATGGTCCATTGTGATCATCCTTTAGAAAAAGTGGAGAGAGATAAAAATAGATAAGAGAGATAGAATAGAATTAATAGGATGAATAGATAAATAGGAATAAAAAGAATTAAAAGAACTAGGATACAGATAAGAAAACGAGGTAGGCAGAATAATCGAAAAGACAAAGCGTTACGCGTTTAGGTTGCGCTGTCCCAGCCACTTTAGATTTTTAACGATGTTGCAGATTACAGTAGGTTCCACAGTTGAGTAGAAGGTTAGAGACGGCGGAAAACGAACACCCACTAGTCTGTGTCGTCTACGAGCCAGAGCTGGACAACGACACAGGAGGTGTTCGATCGACTCCGACTCCTCCTCATCCTCACAGAGTCTGCAGTAGTCATTAACATCCCTATCCCATTTAATGGTAAAGGCCCTGACATAGCAGTGTCCAGTGATGACTCCCGTCGTTACCTTCACTTCCGCTTTGCTCAGGTTCAACAGCGAATTCGTTCTTTTGGCTGACAGAGACGGCCATATGGATCTTGCCACAATGCACCTAGGTTCATTGCGCCACAATTCACTGGCTCTTTCGTCAGAGAACGCTTCGACTTTTTGGAAAAAGTGACAGATGGGTGGTTTGATAGAGTCAGTGATAGCTAGATCAGCGGACTGTGATCCTCGTCTAGCTAATTCATCTGCTTTTTCATTACCCTGGTAGTCACGATGTCCAGGTACCCAACATAGCCGAAAGCCGTTAGTTAGCGCATCCAGAGCTGCTCTACACTTGAGGACGACGTCGGATTTGATGTTACAGGATTTGATGGCTTTAAGAGCCGCTTGACTATCCACATAGATAGTCACCGGTTCAAAGATTTCTGCATCCAGATTTTTAATCAATTCCGCCGCCTTCCAAATCGCGAAGATTTCAGCCTGGAACACACTACAGTTGCTGTCTAGCCTGTATGTGCGTTCAAGTGATAGACTTTCACAGTAGACACCGGCACCGGTACCTTCCTCCATCTTGGAGCCGTCTGTATATATAGCCAGACCGCCCAGAGGGGGGTTACTGCGGTTCCAGTCGTCTCTACTAGGTATAATGACTTCTATATCGTCAAATCTCATGACTGGTGATATATAGTCACTTATTTTGCCACAATGGTTCACAAAAATACCTGATTCATTCAGGATACACCCATGCCCATAGGTACGACCACGCCAAAGACCCTGTTCATGAAGCCGCAGGGCACTCCTGGTTGCCTGACACTTAATGCTGATACTCAATGGTCTTAAGTTCAGCATTGCGTTCAGTGCAGCCTGTGGCGTGCTCCTGGTAGCTCCAGTAATAAGAGTTGCGGCGGCCCTTTGTACCTTATCGAGCTTAGTGGATGTTGACTTTTGAAGCAATGAGTGCCACCAAACGAGAGAACCATAGGATAGGATGGGTCTAACCACTGTATTATACAGCCAGTGTATAATCGAAGGAGTTAGTCCCCAGCTTTTCCCAATGGAGTTCTTACATGAATAAAGTGCTATCATTCCCTTCTTCGCCCGCTCCTCAGCATTCCTATCCCATCGCAATTGACAGTCAAGGATTGTGCCAAGGTACTTTGCTTCGGGGGAGAGTTGGAGCTGCACCCCATCCAGTGTTGGTGGAACAAAGGCGCCGAGCTTACGCTTCCTTGTGAACATTACCAGTTCCGTCTTCGTTGGGTTAACCCCAAGGCCATTAGCCTTGGCCCAGCGTGATAGAGTTGATAGTGCTCCTTGCATAAGCTCCGAAATGGTTGACGGAAATTTACCGGAAATCAGCAGTACCACGTCATCGGCATAAGCAACAACTTTGATACCTTGATTGTCCAGCTCCATCAAAATATTGTTTATAACAAGGAGCCACAGTAATGGCGAGAGCACACCTCCTTGAGGGGTGCCTCTAGTCACTGTTTTCCTTATTTTTATCTCCCCAATGCTAGAATTTATAATCCTGCTTTGAAGCATATTATTAATCCAGCACGTTAGGGGTTCAGGTGCATTAACTTTCTTCAGTGAGAGATTAATGGACTCAAGTTTTACATTGTTAAAAGCTCCTTCTATGTCTAGAAAGGCAGCCAAGGTAAAGTTTGAGTCTTCCATGTTTTTCTCAATGAAGCCGACCACCTCATGCAAGGCAGACTCAACAGATTTACCTTTAACATAGGCGTGCTGTGAGTTGCTTATAGAGATGGTGTCTACCTGATTCCTTATCTCCAGGTCGATCAGTCTTTCGAGTGTCTTAAGGAGAAAGGATGATAAACTTATGGGTCTGTAGTCTTTAGGTGCAGAGTGACTAGGTTTTCCCGCTTTGGGAATGTAAGTTACCTTTACCTCCTTCCACAGCCCCGGTATAAAAGAGAAAGTCAAGCACGCCCTAAAAATCTCCTCCAGGATTTGGTATAAGGTCGGTGATGCAAATTGTAGCATCGCCGGCGTTATGCCATCCGGCCCAGGAGACTTATAAGGCTTAAAAGTGCTGACCGCCCACTTAATTCTACTTCTGTTGACCACCCTGTCAATGAGTACCAAATCCAAAGGCTCCTGAACTCGGAAGTCGTCACGCTCGTTGTTGACAGTATCCTCATCCTTGCAGCCTGGGAAGTGGGTCTCCGCAAGGAGATCAAGAGTCTCAGTGGCGGAGTCTGTCCACGCACCATCTTGTTTCTTGATACTTCCAATGGATTTGGGGTCCTTGGAGAGTAGTCGTCGAAACCTAGCTGCGTCGTTAACTCCTTCTACCGACTCACAGAAGTTAACCCAAGATGTTTTCTTTGCCCGCTTGATTTCACTCTTATATTTATTGAAACTCACTTTATAGGAGTCCCAATCAATATCGAGTTTAGTCTCATGCGCCCTGTTATACAGTCGTCTAGTGTTTTTCCTAAGTTCGCCAAGCTCCTTGCTCCACCACACCGGTTGAGATTTCCTCCCAGGATATGTTAGTGGACAGGACTCCTTATGGCAACGAAGAAGAACATCAGTGAGATTTTTAACGGTTCCATTGAGGTCATCAACTGTTTCCGTACTAATATTAGGAGTTAGTTGCGAGTTCGTTAGTTCCGTATATTTGTCCCAGTTTGTCCTTCGTGGGTTCCTATAAGGAATTTGGCGACCTCTGTCCAGAGAGACATCAAAGAATATCTGCATATGGTCCGAAAAGGAACATTCTTTAGATACCCTCCAATTCCTCAGGACAGAGTCATCTAAATTAGAAAGGGTTAGGTCAATGACCTCTTCCCTGTTCCTAATTTTAAACGTTGGATCACTACCCCTATTACATATCCGTAAATTATAAGATAAAATAAAATCGAATATGGACTCACCCCTCTTGTTGGTGTCCTTGCTGCCCCACTGGAAATGGTGAGCGTTTGCGTCGCAACCCAGGATTACGTTACAGGTGGGGGCTATATAAAAACGTGGACCGATATATCCCATTTTCAATACCAACCATCCTGCAAGTAATAAAAACTTCTGTACCAAATTTTGAGTCTCTATCTTTAAAATTGCGAGCTGTATCTTGATTTCAACAGACAGACGGACATGGTTAAATCGACATAGAATTTTATGGTGATCAATAATATATATACTTTATAGGGTCTCCGACGAATATTTCGATGTGTTACAAACGGAATAACAAATTTAATTATACCCTCCATATGGTGGAGGGTATAAAAACCCTTTGATAGAAGAATCCTTTAAAATATATAAGTCTCCTTGGATGAGGTCTTTAGTATAAAAAATCCAGCAGAAAGGTCTCCCTCCTATTGATGCAATTTTGAAGTTCCAATAAGTTAAATTCAATCAGTAGTGGTTACCGACAACCGATAAAATTATAATTTCGGTAATTAATGAAATTTATCTGTTAGTCCCGTTCCACACTAGAGTGATTTCATTGAAAAAATTGCATGAAATTATGCGTCTTTAGATCGACTTCCATAGTAGAGTAAAATCTTAAAATTGCTGTAGTGGGGAATTCGATTTAAGAACGCCTAATTTCATGAAATTTTTTAATGAAATTCACGCTAGTATGGACCGGGACTAAGATAGCAACCAAAATAAAGTTGTCCTACATATAGCATCAGTGTTGCTTTTATTCATATTTTCACTCATAATTTTACGTTTAAATTTTATCGATTTATGTCTCTACCATAAAATGCGTTAGAGATCACACTACTGATACGAGGTACTGTGGCATGGTAGAACAAAGAAGGTAAAGTAAATACTACAACAAATAGAACTCAACAACAGCCACATACCCCCGCCACCAAATACACTCACACATATTCACTGCCACACCAAACCTCATTGCCGATCAAATTTCCTTGTTAGTAATCAATGTAAGTGCTTTGAAAGTAACTTCAATTTTTTTTCCGAACGTTTACACAGGCACGTGTCAGTTCGAAAAAATTGATGTTTCGACTATAATATAATATGTATACACTAGGGTGGGGCGATTTGAACACCACCACGGGCGCCTAGATTTTCTGATTATTGGGATTGAACAGAGCAAAAAAGTCCAGTAGACCATATGTCTACGGTGAAAATCGAGCCCCCGGATTTTGACTTGAAGTTTTTTTCAAGGTTTTTTGGATATTTTGGCATATATGTATGTAACAGCCAAACCACAGAGATTTTCAATCCAACACAAAGACAAATTGTAGCCAAGACAATAATTAAGAATTCTCTAGTACACAGCAAAAGCATTGGAACGCTTCTTCAGGCAGTTATGGCCCCGAGAATGTGCACATTTTTCGGAAAATATCGATAAATTACACTGTGCTACAAAATTTGACTCAAAGTCAGTGGGTGGAAAATTCCTTTTGGAGATAAAAGCCCTTGGTGAGTGTACTAAAAACGAAAAAGGAAATTTTCAGGATTGGTCAAGTTTCTGGGATATGGTTTGGCCAAAATATCCTTGAAAAAATTTTCAAGTCAAAATTCGGGGCTCGATTTTCACCGTAGACATATGGTTTAGTGGACTTTTTTGCTCAGTACAATCCCAAGAATCAGAAACTCCAGGCGCCCACTATCACTTTTTTCCTTCCATACAAATCGCCCCACCCTAATGTATACACAGATTTACTGGACACATAATTAGCACACCTTCAAAGAAATCACTAATTTTGCGATAATTTTCAATATTTTTATACATATTCAGTTTTAAATGCCTATCTTTTGGAAATAAGTTCCAATCTGATGGTTTTGTTCTCCACCAGTCACCGAAATTGCAGTGACAGAAGAGATTTATATGTTCAACAAGGACGGATCCCAAGGACTGTTAAAAATTTAACATTTTTATTGTTTTTACCGAAATTTGTAGATTTACACAAATTGATTGAGATATGCAGTTCATAATCTCAGTCAAAACATCATAAGCTTATTCTCATGGATCAGTAAAGTCCTTTTAACACATAATTTGTCATTAGAAAAACTGTAATATGATGTTTTAAACTATTGATTTTGTAAATTCTGATCCGTCTTGACTTAATGTTAATGATACGTCATGCTGTATATCACGAAAAATCTGTGTTCATCTTTATGGGGCCTATGCCCATTTCAATAACTTTCAAAACATACGGCGAATAGAAGATAGTTTAGAGAGACAGCAATATAATATTTTACCCGGAGCTCAAAACGATTATATTTAAAATCATTAATCCAGAAAACATTTATCTTGAATAGTATATGCCTACTTTAAGGGATTTTAACCAATTAAGTGCTTAGTTTCAGTTTTGTAATGATAGGTCGGTCCTTGGTGTTATTCAGAAGTGTAATTATACCCTCAGCATTTATGCTAACGAGGGTATATACACTTTCATATGGGCAAAATGTGCCTCATCGAAATAATGGTTTTAGACCCCAAGTATGTTTGGACGAAATGTGTTTCAGACAATTTGGAGTCGATTGAGCAATGTCCGTCCGTCTGTCTGTCTGGCTGGCTCTTGCGCACGATAACTCTCGAACGGATGAACCGATTTGGTCCAAAATTTGGCTTTCGAAATATTTTGTCCAAACTTAGTTTAAGTTCGAAGATGGGTTAATCGGTCCACTCCATCCGGTACCTCCCCCACAAAAGTTCGAAAATGTTCGGAAAATTTGTGCGATTTGGTCCATACTTTGCACTTCGTGAAATTTCGACCAAACTTAGTGAGGTTCCAATATGGACTCAATAGTTCCACGCTTTCGGGTACCTCCTCCCACACAAAATTTCGGAAAAGTTCAGTTTAGGACCTGTTCTCGAACCGTTTTGATTTTTGTTGTAACAACTATTAACGGCCCCCATACGGCGGTACAAATTTCATAAGAGGCAAAACCATACTTCCTGAGAAAATAGCCTGAAAGTTTCAAAAAACCCCTATGACACCGTGTGTAGTGGTTGGAGCGCAAGATAACTCTCGAACGGATCTGCCAAATCGAGCAAAAATTTGGCCTTCACAATATTTTGTCCAAACCAGGGTTTTGGAGTCAGAGTCGGAGTCGAGCAATTTTGCTGGAGTCGGAGTCGGAGTCTGAGTCGAAAAAATTAACTGGACTCCGACTCCGGGCAAATTTTTTCCACGTTATAGAAATATACCATTAAATTTGGAACAAGAACATTTTTTAAAAATCATTATTTATTTTAAAGGAAAGGTATAAGGAAACATGTGTGCAAATGGTATATTATAATAAATTAAAGGACTATTCATAGGATATTTATTATCCTCTGAAGTGCGTATATTCATCCCTATTTTTTTTTTTTTTTTTTTTTTTTTTTTTTTTTTTTTTTGATCCAATTGATTCTTCACATTTTTGCAAGCAAACGTAATGTTCCATGACAATCGAATTAAAATTGGACCTTTAAGCTCTTTCGTCAGAAGTCTTACGGGTTTTCTCACAAAAGTCTATTGGCATTCTCATCATGTTTTTTATGGAAGTCAAGATCTGGGGGTGGAAAAATTCCTTTTCGGAATGAAAGCCCTAATTAAGATCCCCAAATGATCCCATAGCTGAAATTTCTGAGTTATGACATAATGCATTTTTTGATTGACCCCCATCTATCATTGAGAAAATAGCTTATATTTCTGTTTGGAGATATTTGTTCATCATTTTTAGGTGACATTTTTTCAGTTAAATAGAATTAGGAAACTTTATGTCGAATATGCTGTCCCTCTAGCTCAGTTCCTTCCATGTTCTTTTTGTTCTTGAACTCAAAAAGTAAAACAAAATCAAATTTTCTACAAAAATGTTCCACCGAAAATTATACGTAGTTTTTCCATATCCAAGAAATCGGTATTGTCACGTTTTCATTGTTCTTTATCAGTTTACCCGTTACTTTCTCAAAAAACCGTATGTTTATGTATTTCGGTAAAATTCACATAATCTTCGGATGGTTACGCTTTTGAATTAGGGCATCATAAATTCGTTGTTGGTCAACGACAGATTCATCCCGCCATAACTCAGAAGTCTGACAAACGGCGAATCTTTCTTCTAGGATTCATTATATACTCAGGGAGGGCTTTAGATATAGACATTCAAATAACCGGATATGTCCGCCAGAAACAGATATAGTTCATGTGTATCCGAGTTTTCTACACAGTCAATAGCATATACGGAATTCAATGAAATACATAATCACAGAGTTTTCATGAGAAAGGATCGGGTAAAAGTGATAAAGGACAATGAAAACATGACAATATCGATTTCTTGTCCTAGTGGACCGTACCCTACATAAAATGTTCCTAGTAATATTTTTGTAGAATATTTTCATGCACGAAATCTCTTTGTGTGCTAATTTTTCAGTTCCAGAAAACATCCATCAGCCTATGTGATGGGTGGTGTACACAATATATCTCAAATATTTCAATAAAGTTATCCACACCACACCAAAGTTTAAGACTATTAAATTTAATGTATTGTTAGATTTAAGCTTTTGGAGTAGTGTATGTTTTGTAGCTTTTGGAACCCCTCTTGGCCCTATGGGCTAGGTTCCCATTTATGAAAATAAATTGAATTGAATTGAAAATGTGAGCGCTGAATTTTAGTTCAAGGGGTGATCCCTACTTGTAAATTTCAGAAAAATGTAGAAAGTATAAGTAGCATAGAAAATGTGGTCAAATTTTTAAGTCGATCGGAACAATATTGTCTCAATATGAGCGTTGGATGGGAACAAATTATTTTATTTTGTATGCAGCATATAAACTGTGTTTTTCTCGAAATCGGCCACAAAAATGTATGACATTTGGTTTATTAGTTTTCGAGCTAGAGTTGGCACCGCAAAATGCTTTAATAAAAACAGGCACCAAAACTTCGTAATATTTTTTTCTTTCAGATGAAAAAAAATCTGTCAAAAACTTACGTAGTTTTCTCGAAAAAAAATCATTAAAAATGTAGCTTTACATTTTAATTTAATTTAATTTTTATTTCATGTAGTCCTTATGATTTGTATTGCCTCTTCATTTTCGCATATTTTGAAAACTTAAAGATTTTCTTACGCGGAAGAATTCCGTCCAGAATATAATCGTGCAAAAAAGAAAAACCGTTGCTATTTTTCAATGTAAGATTCGGCAAAAACAAAGTTGATATGTTCGAATGTTTTCGAACGAATGAATATGTAAGGAAAAACTAACACATTAGCCTACTTAGGCCAAAATATAGGAAAAAGTTAAAAAATGTTGCACATTTTATTAAATTTTAGTGGTATAAGAATTCACTCTCGGAGTCGACCCGGACCCGCAGTCGTGAAAAAAACTCGTCTGGAGTCGGAGTCGAACCAAAAATACCTCGACTCCGAAACCCTGAGAAGAATAAACCTATGAAGGTTTTTTTTATACCTAAAGAAGATTATATAAGCTCTACCATAGTCATTAGATCCATTCAAAATAAATTTGATAGATAGATTAATCCGTTTAAATACTATCCTCGCATTTTCACCTACAATATCCGGATGACGTTATTTTAGTTCATAGTACTAAAATACGTAATTTTACAAAGTCCGATCTGGGTTATCAATATTTTCCCTATATATATATTCACCATAGATATTCCAAAAATAGTTTGGATCGAGCACACATAATCTTCTGAAAGAATTTATTATCAAAAAACTTCAAAAAAGGATATTTTGTGACCGCAGATAACGAAAATGTGAATAAAAACGGTAGAATATGGTCCTAAATCGTATATAAAAACCGAAAGCTTCTGGAGATGTTAAATGTTATAGCTAAAAATTTCTTTTGTTCAGAGACTCATAATGAAATTTCAAAAAAAAATAGAAGTATTTAAGGTGATTTTGACTCAATATGGAATAAATTTTAATTAAGTGTCGAAAAGCTTAACAAATAATTTCTATCTTGAATATCTAATTTTGTAAAGCAATTTTCTTAGCAAAGTATTTTACTTAGATATCCAGTTTGTTCTGAGATTTAGAGTGAAATTTTGTGTAGACTATTTCTTCTTTTAACACCTTTCATCTAAAACTAAATTTCATGTTACTTTCATGCATCAACTCGAAAAAAGAACAAAACAAAATTTATTTAAAAAAATATAATAAAAATAAAAAATCATTAAAAATGATCTTCACCCTAAAAGGCAAAATTTCAAAAAATTAGGGTGTTTTGTTGGCAAACTTGATGTATATTTTTTCTCTATATATATTGTAAATACATATTTCATTTATTCGGCGCCTTATATGTATTGAAATTTGATGGAGAATATTTTTGTCTTTGACGTCTTCTATGTAGAATGAAGTTTTGTGGGAAAAAACTTAATAAACTCCGATAACGTACAACATTAACCCTAAAACGTGATTTTACTTTTGGCAGATTCCTGGCGTTTAGGTACGATTTGGAGTTTTGGTGTATTCAGAGACCTATAGTAAAATTTTATGACAAATAATTTTGCAGAATATGTTGAACTGATACGATAACATTTTAGTGGAGTTTTTAAACGTTTTTGAAAAAAAGGTACCAAAATGACCCCTTTAGTGACTCGCATGAGGGTTAATTATTTTTTCCATAAAAATATACCCCGCATTGTTGTCAGTAATATTGCCAAAGACACTTTATACCTAAAATGCAAGGATTCCAAGGAATCTGATGTCGAATATCTCAAAACCTGTAGAAATGGGCGGAACTTGTCACGCCTATTTAGGTTAAAACGCCCATACACATATCTTCTTTTTTCGGTCCTCTTTCATAATCTGTGCGGGGTTTCTTGTAATTTTAAAAAAAGTTCGATTTTGTTGTACAGTGTAATTGTCGGTAAAATTGAAATGCTTATAATTTCGATAATTAACGAAAATGTTCGGTAAATTAACGATGAATAAAAAGTGGTCGCTAGCCTCTACCGACACAAACAGTTTTTAGTCATAATTTTGCGATTTAATTTTACCGATTTTTGTCGGTAACAGCAAAAATGAGTTACAGAATCCCACTACTGATGTTTGCGAAAGCGGTGCATTGGCAGAGAAAATGCTCCAATGTTTCGTCATCTTTTCCGCATGCCCCGCATACGCTGGTGTCTGCACAATTAATTTTGTGCAGATGAGCTTGTAAACCCAGGTGACCTGTAAGGACACCTGTAAGTAAGTATACTCAACTCTGTCTTACCTAGCCGTAATATGTTCTTAGTTTTTTCCTCATTTGGGTCTCCCCATAGGATTTTTGCGGTCCTCTCTATTCCATAGGGATAAGTGGGCATTTTTTGCCCAAGTTTTTAACTCTAGCCGAGACGCGTTCTCTAAGTTTACTGTTGCTAATCCCTTCCATTTTTGCCAGAGAATTTGCTATCTCATTACCTCTATTCCCGGAAGTCCCGGTACCCAGTTTTACTGTCCGTAAAGACGTTTACAGTAGTTGGTCTCGTGTTGGCATTAAGCCAGTTCAGACACTCTGTAATCGCTCGGATCTCCGCTTGATGAACCGTATTGTGATCCGGCAAATGAAGAAATATTTCGGTCTTTGGTTCTTCAATAAAAAGACTCAGTCCCGTTCTACCACCTAGCATGGAGCCATCTGTATAACAACAATTTCCAGTCGGCATTTGTGCTAGAGTTCCGCCGATCCACGAGTCTCTGTCTGGAATTAATACCTCGCATGAGGCAGCTACAATTGTTTCAGGTATACGGTCCGATACAATGTTATCCATTGACTCTCCCGTTGCTACCCGTAGAATGTTTTGATGGTATGTTATGTGGTCCTTACTGATCCACTCGTCCATCGCTTTAAGTCGGATAGCTGCCACAGCCGCTTCATACCTTATCTGGATTTCTATTGGGTATATATATAGACTAGTTTCTAATGCCCTCGTTGGTGTTGTCCTTAATCATGGTATCGACTATTCGGTCCATGGTTGTAAGCAGGAAGGATGTTAGGCTTGTCGGACGATAAGTATTTGGAATTGCGTAACTTGCCTTCCCAGGTTTGCGGATAAATACTACCCTCGCCTCCTGCCAGGCTTTAGGGGTATACGCACATTTTAAGCATGCGTTAAAAATTCCAGATAGTTTGGACGCAATGTAGTCCATCTCTTTCTGGAGTAAGGCCAGAAATATCTCACCCGGTCCTGCTAAAATAGAAAAATAAAAATCGAATAAATGTAACTTTCTTTTTGTACAGAAACGCTTTCTTCTTCACAATATTTTCACAATTCCCACTTCTACAGTGTTTTCTAATCATATGTTTTTGTTGTTATTGTTGTTTTTTTTTTCCTCTAATTTTGCCATATTTATACTAAATAATAAGATTTTCGAAATTCACCACATCGATCGAAATCTGAAGAAGCTAAAACCAAAACGATCAAAATGAAACGTCTGAGGTCGGTGGTCGTCGTCGATCATGCAGTCCGGATCAGATCTGTCGATGATCACAACCTGGAGGTCATCCGGGGCGATCATCTTAACGGGTCTTGTTGATCTCGCGTCCTCGCACCTGAAGGTTGTGGGGGTTTCAAACCTTGGCCGACTTGGGTGGTCTTCCCTGGTTGAGCCCTTTGAACCGTCTGGTGAGCGGCCACTTCAGCAAAAGAGGCCGAGTGATTGTTCGTCCGATTTTCCGCTGTCCTCTTAGCAATCGGATGTGGGTCCTCAGAAGATCTAACCCTCTTGACGCATTCCTGCGCAGATGTCTTCGATTTACCACCCTGCTTTGAGGTCGATGGACCATCGGACGTGCCAGTCACTATCCTCCCAGCTGTACCAACGTCTTTTCTCACAGCATCAGAAGGGCAAGACTTACCAGGGGCAGGCGATCCTACAGTGGTCTGTGAGCCAGTCCTCTGTACAATCGGAGCTCCTAGTAACTCTCCGCTGTTCTTTGCCCCTGCAGAGCCAGGGGCAGTCGCCGACGAACCAGCCGAAGTAGGAGACACCCTGTGCGGTTGGTTGGTTTGCGTCTGTCCCTCTTTCCGCGCCAACTACGAATCGCGTTTTGACCGATCCGCTATCTTAGGGGCCGAGGATATCGGATCGCTTGACCCTACCGCAGACACTGAGGTTGTCCGCAAAGGGTTCGAGCTGCCCGAAACTCCCGGTTGTCCTTTGTTGCCTGGAAACGCTGCCTTCATCACAGCCGTTGGGCTGGAAACTGCTTCGTTTCCAGGGGTTGGAAGTTGGTCGATCGGAAGGAAGATCTTCTCACCGTGAGGATATTTGCGCTCAAAACGCCTCCTCTGTCTGGGCCCGCTCTTCTTGGCTGCCGGGGACGAGGAGTCTGTTGTCAGTTCCTCCTCTTCAAAGTCATCTCCTCCCAGTCCCACGGCGAGGGGCTCTCCTGGCTCAGTCTGAGAGTCTCATTCTCCTCCAGGAGACCGAGCAATTCCCAGCTATGACTGTGTATGGCGTCGCTGACTACGTCCATTGTCAAAGTCGTCAATCCATCGTCCCCGCCCATGGATGGGGTCATTACTGCACTGGGTGCATCGTTCTCAATTGTCATAGCTGGGGTCAATATCGAGGGTTGATTGAGGTTTGTTGTTTTTTTGGGTTTTTTTAAAAAGTTCGAATTATCCATAGAAAAATTTGATTAATGGGGGAGATGAGCACAATCATGGCATAGCCCTCCTCTACAATGACTAGGGCTCTAATACTCGTTGAGGTGCCCAGGTATCACACGAGGCTCCGTTCTAATACAGGCACGAGGCTCCGTTCTAATACAGGCACGAGGTCGCGTAACACCCCGGTGTTAGGGGATCTCACAATTACATTGGTAGGAGATCGCTACCAAATATACATATGTCACTCAATCCAGAGGTACACTCGGAATTCCAGTGCACTAAATTGGTACGTGACAGAGAGTGGATAAAACCTTTGGTCGATCACAGCCTCCCAGTTCAACACTACAAGAAGTTAAATGAGAGGATAGTGACGTCTAGCCCACGCATCGCGCCACGATTGTTTTTCCCGGCGAGGGGATAGTTATACCCTCCAATTTATTGTGGTGGGTGGAGTTAGACCAGTGACATTTCACTACTGTCTAACCGACATTTCCAAAATTAATAGTTTTAGTTTTTTTCACCTAAACTGTAATTAATGAAGTTTGTATTTTTTCTTAATCTATTTTCAGTTCCGATTTGTGAAAACAAAAGGCACAACCAAGAAAAGAAACATAAAAAAACGTAGCCATGGATATAGCTACGAAAACACAACGAGAATGTGAAGAACGCGTGGCCGAGGAGTATCTATCCAGCCTGTCGGATTTGAATTGCAACAGCAAACCGCTTATAAACATGTTAACCATGTTGGCCGAAGAAAATATTGAATATGCCCCCGTTATTGTTAAAGTCGTTGAACAGCATATAGCAAAGGTTAATAGTAACAAAGTGTATTTAAATATTAGCTAGTCTTAAGGGGCGGATATTTTTGTCCAAAGACAATTGGGATAAAGCAACAAAACCAAGAGTCAGTTACAGATGCTTAGAGAACGCATAGGTTTGATTCTCTCAACAACAACGTTAAAGTTAAGAAAATCATAAGCAATTTTGAAATGTAATTGGAAACGAAAAGTAAAAGTCTACTACTTTTTAATTCTAATACAATTCAAATGTTGTGATTTTCATAAAAATTGGCCAAGTTGGCTTAGAGTTACGTTAATTCGAGCTTGGAAGGTTCGAAATTGTTTAATTTGTATTGCCTATTCTTGAAAAAAATATGAACAAAAAACATATGGAAGTGCTTTACTAGAAAAATTATCAACTGCAAAAAACAACACACAATAACTAAAAATGCAGTTATTAGCTTTTATCAAATTGTATGTAAAACAAATAAACAATTACCTTAAACAATTGTAGTTAATTGTTTTATTTCTTTGTCCAAATTTAAAACGAACAAAAAAAAAAACATAAATATTGTTTTTTAAACAAAAAACACGCACACCCAAAAAACCCGAGTGTCTGTCTATAGTTTCCAAAAAAAATCTTATGTAATTTTTGCTTACCAAAACAGGTTCCTCCAGAATTTAAATTGCCCATATTGTATTTAATCGATTCAATTGTAAAAAATGTCAAAGGCACCTATGTGCAACTCTTCAGCCAATGTATTGTCACATTATTTTGTGGAGTTTTTGAAAAGGTAAGCCAATATAACAGCTTCCGCAAATGGGTTGTTCTTTGCATGCTAACAAATTTGTATGTTATGCTCTTCCTCAACTTCTCAAGGTCAACGAAAAGATCAGAGAACGAATGTATGCCCTAAGGCAGACATGGAA
Source organism: Musca autumnalis (assembly GCF_047663935.1). Taxonomy (NCBI): domain Eukaryota; kingdom Metazoa; phylum Arthropoda; class Insecta; order Diptera; family Muscidae; genus Musca; species Musca autumnalis. Next base: position 189,374,620 of record NW_027412088.1, on the reverse strand, counting down.
TGAAGTATTTTCAGCTCAAAAACTCTATGCCCTGGATGTCAAAGTAAAAAAGTTGGACAATAATTGGCCCATTACAGCAAAGCAGCCATCCATACATGTTAATCCAATATTCTTGAAAACTGTAAGTCTAAGAGTAAGCCACCACCTGCAATGAAATTCCCCTCTTCAATCATTTAATATTTTTAATTTTTTCAGGCAACCCAAGCCATACCCACAGAAATGGAGAAAATTCTACAGGATAAGACACGTGAATTGCTTGAATTGAAGAAACGTAAACTTGAATTGGAGCTTGAAGCCACCAAGAAACATTTAGAGGAGCAAGAAAAACAATTTTCCAAAACCGCCGAAGGTGTTTTGCCACCCGTGGATGCTTTGGTGGTAGCCAGTGCTTTGCAAACCGTGGGCATGAGAGCCCCAAATGCCGCCACCATGGCTGGACAAGTTATGCCTGGTATGGCTGCTGGTTATATGGGTGGCCAAAATGTGGCCATTAATCCCCTAAGGCCACCCATGTATCACCAACAAAATGTAAGAAGTTTTAGACCCAATTTACATCACCCTGGAATGCTGAATGAGCAAGTCCAGCAGGTAAATATTTTCAAAAATTTACTTAACTTCATCTTATTAACAAATGTTCTTCTTTGTTCCTCAGGTCATACCACCTGGGATGGTCAATAAACCTCGAGTTCATCCAGTAAATTCTGCATTGATAAGTTCGGTGCGTCAGCGTGATCCACGTTTGTTGCGCCAACAACAACAACAGCAACAGCAGCAACAACATCACCAACAAACCACTTCTGCTTCTGTTCCAACTTCTACAACAACTAGTCAAATGTCATCATCACATGCAACAGCAGATCATTCAGATTCGTTGGCTAAACAAACGAATCGTAATGAGCGCAGCCACAAAGGTAGTCGCAGTAAATCACCCACAAGATCTAGTTCATCCACATCCGTCGCCGGTGGCAGTCGTTCCTCCTCTTCGCGTTCAAGTAAAAGTTCCAGTCGTGATAAGGAAAGAGATCGCAAACGGTCCGATTCAAAAGGTTCATCATCGTCCTCCACATTTTCATCTAATGCTGAACGCAAAAAGTCATCCGCATCATCATATTCCTCCTCATCCTATTCGAAATCCGATAGTAAACAATCCACCAAATGCGATAAAGATGCTTTTGAAATTGCCCCCCTCTCGAGTGCATTCAAAAGGAAATCATCATCACCCAGTTCCTCACCAAGTAAATCTCGCGATTCAAAACGTTCAAATAAATCTTCACGTTCTGGTCGCAGTAAGACAAGTTCGCGTAGTCCTTCACCTGAATCTGCTGCTGAAAGTTATAAAGACAGTGGCACACATAGTCGTCGTATGTCAACGACATCTTCATCATCATCTATGATGGCTTCATCACCGGAAAAACAACGCTTACCGAAAATCACAGATAATGAAGCTGCTGCTGCTGCTGACAGTGGTGCCGAAGATACCAAATCAAAACTTGTAGACACAACAGCTGCTGCCGCCGCCGGAGCTGCTGCTGCTTCGTCGTCTGCAAATATAACAGACAAAAGTAAGACATGTCACCTTCACTACTACTACTACAAAACTATTGCATTATTAATAACTTTAATGATTATTTGTCAAATCAGAAAATTGTTGTTATTCCATCTAATAACCCCAAAGAGTTTTGTTAGGTTTTCTTCTCTATTTTGTGTCCCTAAGAAGAAAGATAATAGGTGGTGGTATATTATCAGTGATTTTCCCTTAACTGCTGCTGCTGCTTAGGTGGTGCTCTTGTTCTGTAAATCGCTTCATTTTGCTTGACAATCAGTGAAAAGGAAAAAAACAACAACTTTGGCAATTGGAATGTGCCGAATTTCAGACACAAGGGAGGAGGGTACAGGTTGAAGTATGAAGTCTTTAAATATCTCATGTTTAGAATGATTGCTGGCTAAAAAATGGACAACGACGACATATTTTCTATAAGCGGTAGTTTGTAAAAGACATTCCAAAGAAGAAAGTCTATGTAGAATAGCCCTTTTGGATGCTCTTCTCTAAATATAAGGACGTTTCTATGTTGAAGATGACATTGAAAGATCTTATACAGAAAAGATTCCCCTTATGAATGATGAGCAGGTTGCAGGTTCTGTGTATAAATGAGGCCTATTTTAAAAAGCATTCTATATATGGAGGATCTCCCTGGAAGGGTCTTCTATATATATATATATAGAGAACTCTTATGTATATAGAAGACCCCGTTGAGAGGTCTTCTCTAAATAGAATACCCCATTGAGAAGTAGCCCGTATATAAGACCACTTTTAGAATTCTTCTGTATATATAAGACCCCTTTGAGAGGTAGTGTGGATGTAGTGGACTCCTTGAAAGGTCTTCGGTATATAGAGGAACCCTCCCATAAGTCTTCTATATTTAGAAGAACCATTTGAGAGTTTTTCTGCACATTAAAGATCCCTTCGATAAGTGTTCTGTGTATAGAAGAACCACTTGTGTATATAGAAAATCCTTCAACGGTCTTCTGTATATAGAAGACTCACTGGGTGCCACCGTGGTGCAAAGGTATGCACACCCGCCTTGTATATTGAAGGTCGTGGGTTCGACTCCCCGGCCAGGTGGCAAAATACCCCTCAGTAATGTTGGCGACATTTCCTGAGTATTTCAGCCTTGTAAAACTTCTCTACTAATATGAATCGGGGTGCACTCATTGATATGAGAGAAGTCTCCCTTGTCCCGCATAGGATGTTTGTGGGACAATTTCTGGAGAGGTATTCCGTATGTAGAAGACCCGCTTGAGAGATCTTCGGTATAAAAAAGACCTACTTGATTGCTCTTCTGTATATTGAAGACCCCTATGAAGGATTTTCTGTGTACAGAAGACCCCATATCAGAGGTCTTCTGTGTATAGAAGACCTTTATGAAGGATCTTCTGTATATACCCAGCAAACCAAATGTCGGATGTCCGACACGTCTGAACAATTTCGGAAGCGACGTCGTTCAGATTTCGTTCCGATTTCTAAACGATTTTTCGGAGCGGTATTAGTTCAGATTTTGTACCGATTTCGTTCCGATTTCGGAACGAATGTCGGATAGAAATTTCCTTTCCGAATTTCCCAAGGATTTTCTTCAGATTTCGTTACGAAATCGGATCGAAATCGATACGATGTCGTTCCAAAATTTCGTTCCGAAATTATGTCAACCACTTCATACAACTTTCGTTAAGATATCGTTACGATTTCGGATCAGACATCGGACGTATCGTCCGAATTTTGTTCCGATTTCGTTAAGATGTCGGTCCGATTGGTTTGCTGGGTAGAGACCCACTTTCGAGGTCCTCCGTATGTAGAAGAGCCACTTGAAAAGACTTCTGTGTATGGAAGGCCCCTATGAAGGGTCTTCTGTATATAGAAGACCCACATGAGAGGTCTTCTGTATATAGAGGACCCACTTGAGTGGTCGTCTGTAAATTAAAGATCCACTTAGAAGTCTTCTGTGTACAGAAGAACCCCTATGACGGGTATTTTGTGTGTAGAAGACCTTTATGAAGTGTCTTCTGTATATAGAAGACCTTTATGAAGGGTCTTCTTTATATAGAAGACCCACTTGAGAGGTTTTCTGTATATAGGAGACCCACTTTCGAGGTCCTACGTATACAGAAGACCGCCTTGAATACCCCTTTGAGAGGACTTCTGTATATTGAAGACCCCTATAATTGGTCTTCTGTACTTGACAGGTCTATTTGATATAAAACACCCACCTAAAAGCTCTTATGTGTATTGAAGACCACTTTGAAAGATCTTCCGTATACAGAACACATCTTCGAGGGGTTTCTATATATAAAAATACCTCTTTGAGAGGTCTTTTGCATATAGAGGATCCCTTTAGATGTCCCACTGGAGAAGACTTCTGAATATAGAATACCTCTTTCCTTATAAAAATACCCTTTTGAGAGGTCCTCTGTATAAAGGGCACACCTTTGAGAGGTCTTCTGTATATAGAAGACCACTGTGTGAGGTCTATTTGAAATTGAAGATCCCTTCCGTACAGCTTTGAGGGGGTTTCTTTATATAGAATACCTGTCTTCCGTTACCTTATAAAAATACCCTTTTGAGAGGTCCTCTGTATAAAGGGCACATCTTTGAGAGGTCTTCTGTATATAGAAGACCACTGTGTGAGGTCTATTTGAAATTGAAGATCCCTTCCGTACAGCTTTGAGGGGGTTTCTTTATATAGAATACCTGTCTTCCGTTATAAAAGACCATCTTGAGAGGTCATTATACCCTCAGCATTTATGCTAACGAGGGTATATACACTTTCATACGGGCAAAATGTGCCTCATCGAAATAATGGTTTTAGACCCCAAGTATGTTTGGACGAAATGTGTTTCAGACAATTTGGAGTCGATTGAGCAATGTCCGTCCGTCTGTCTGTCTGGCTGGCTGGAGCGCACGATAACTCTCGAACGGATGAAGCGATTCGGTTCAAATTTTGGCTTTCGTAATATTTTGCCCAAACTTAGTTTAAGTTCGAAGATGGGCTATATCGGTCCACTCCTTCCGGTACATCCCCCACAAAAGTTCGAAAATGTTCGGAAAATTTTTACGCACGATAACTCTTGAAGGGAGGAACCGATTTGGTCCATACGTTGCCCATCGTAAAATGTGTACCTGACTTAAATAACGTTTCAATATGGACTCAATCGGTCAACTCATTCGGGTACCTACCACACAAAATTTGGTATAAGTTCAGTTTAGGACCTGCTTGCGAATCGCTTTGATTTTTGTTTTAGCAACTTCTATTCACTGCCCCCCATACGACGGTACAAGTTTCTTTAGGGGCAAGTCCACACTTCCTGAGAAAATAGCCTGAAAGTTGCAAAAAAAACCCCTATGACACCGTGTGAGGTGGTTGGAGCGCAAGATAACTCTCGAACGGATCTGCCGATTCGGTCCAAAATCTGGCCTTAATAATATTTTGTCCAAACATAGTTTAATTTTGAAGATAAGCCATATCGGTCCACTTCTTCAGGTACCTCTCCCACAAAAGTTCAAAAATTTTCGGAAAAATTGTGCGCACGATAACTCTTGAAGGGAGTGGCCGAATTGGTCCATACTTTACACATCCTAATATATCTACTAGATATAGATCAGGTCCATCCGGTACCTTCCACACAAAATTTCGGATAAGTTCACTTTAAGACCTGCTATCGAATCACTTTGATTTTTGTTGAAGCAACTTGCATTCGCTGTGCCTCAATTACGATGGTAAACGTTTTTTCAGTGGCAAGTCCATAGTTCATGAGCAAACACCCCAAAGGGTGTAAAAACCCCCTATGGCACCATATGTAGTGGCTGGAGATCCACTTTCATAATGGTTAATGTAGATCCATTCCTTTTAGTATCTCCTCCGCAAAACTTTTAATCTTTAACTTTTGATCTATAAGTAGTGCTTTGATTGGTTCTCTCTAACTTAAGACCCACCTCTTTGTAAGGTCTCCTGTAAGCAGAATACTGCCAAAAAGGGTCTTATATAGTTGAGGGTCCCAATCAAGGGTTTTCTGTAGTTAGAAAACTCCTATAAGGAGTCTTATACTGAGAAAAGTCTTCAAGGAAGGGACTTTGTCGATAGAGTATTCCTTTGATTGGTCTTACGGGGAAGAAGACCCCTATGAAGGTCTTATTAGATAGAAAACCCCCATAATTTTTAATTTATTCCTAATGGTGGAAAATTGTAAAGACTCTTCTATAGGTATGAGATCATTTCAAAATGGATTGGTTCCTTTATAGATATACAGGGCAATCATGAATAAAAATTCCGTGTGGAATTTGTTCCCCTCCCCAATGTCACCATTTTTTATTTCCGCATTTTTGTCCAAAAAGGGGATATTTTTGTCGATTCGGCATGAATATTCCATAACTAAGTGATTCTAGTATTTTTCAACGTTTAAAAATATTGATTTTTAATGAATTTAAATTTTTCAAATTATTTTCCGTGCGGAAAATTCCGAGGTAAATATTCATGATTGCCCTGATAACTTCCTGTGAAGATTCTTCTACACCTAAGAGACAACTTTGAAGAGTCTTATATAGATCAAAGCCTTATAAAATGTCTTCTACAGACAGAAGACTCCTTCAATATGACTTCCATATATCTATATAGCCATTCCCAGGAGGCTTTGTATACACAAAAGAATCTTTCAAAAGCTCTACATTTATCTGTCATTTCTATAAATAATGAAAATGCATTTCAAGGTCTTCGGTAAGGAGACTAAAGAAGTATTTTTTCATTCATTTCCCACTCCTATCCCTAATATCCTTATTATCCCATTAACTGTTCCTTTTTTAACATCTCCCTGAGAAGATATTGTGTGAAGATAATACTTGAAATTGTTGTGAAATGGGGGCTCAGAGAAACTTATCATCTTTAAACTATTGTGAACCTTTTTTTTTGGAGGAAAAATCTTACTTGATAATTGGGATATCGCATAAAATTGAATATTGCAAGCAAAATAAGCGATTCTACTCACATGGGCTGGTGGGCTTTTTAGGCGGTGTTGAATACAAATCTGTGATACATGAACTGTGATATTTTTTTTTTAAAACAGAAAAGGGGGGTGAGACATACTGCCTCAAGGTTATTTCAGGGAATGGGGGGAGAGAGATTTAAAGCAACTTTACTTCGTAAATGCTAGTGAAAAATATTTTTGTTTTTTTTTTTTATTTTTTCTCTCACTCTTTTTCTAAACTCTAGAGTATTTTATACTATTAAGTAAATAACAAAAAAGAAAAAAACAATTTTTTATAATTAGTATTAAAATTATTTTAATACTTGAAAACAAATAAACTGCTTAAAAAAATTGCCCTACGTTGTTTTAATTGTCCCCACAGTATTCTTAATATCCACCAGAAAACTTTTTGCCTTTTTTTCTCTCTTTTTTTTTAACTCTTTGGGGTTTTGTTGCGCTAATTGTATTTATTTATAAATAATAAGTATAAACAAAAAAAAATCATAGAAAACAAACCAAAAAAACGACAAATAACTGTAATAAGAATTTTTGTTGTTAGATGATTGAAAACATCCCCAAATACATGTATACAAGAAAAATGTTTTCTATATTTAAATGCTATGAAAAAAATTTACCCAAAAAGAAAAAAAAAACAAAAGAAAACAAAATAAAAAACAAGACACATTTAAAAAAATAACTTGTAAATTGACAATTATATGAGACTCTCTTAGATTATAACATAATTTTTTTTGTTAATTAATTTATTTTTTTTGTTTGTTTGTTATTAAGTAGTATTTGTAGTTTTAAATGTTGTTGCAACTTGTGTGTGAGTGTGGTTCGTTTGCACATGAAAATGTATTTTCGTTCCAAAAACAACAAACTAAAGGATAATTAAACAAATGTTGACATTAGACATATGTAGCTGTAAGATAGAAATGGCTTCCATGCCTTAAGTGGAGTTTTGGGGCACCACTCTAATTGCTATGGTGGTCTTCTTGTGGTGGTTGCAATTATGCATTATTCAAATAACATAATTCCAGGAATTCTAAGGAAATAATGTTGTCCCTAAGAGTTCCTCCTATTAAAAAATCTTAAATTTTAGCCGAAACCTACAATAAAGGGGGTTATCATGAACGGCAATTCCCCGAGATTTTTTTTTCACTTTCTCCCTTAAGTTGCAACGGCGGAAAGTGGAAACTCACGGAGACATTTCATTCATGATAACCCCCATTATTGTTATATAAAAGAAAATTTGTTGAAAAATAGCATTCGGAGTGGTGTTCCTTAACTCGTTCTTCTTTATGTAATGTAAAGGATTATTCTGAACAAAATTCCCCGTGAGTTTTGTTATTCCGACGAGTAATTAACGTTCAGAATAACCCCGGTAGTGAAGAGGCTCCATTGGTCATAAGTGAAGAAGGGATGTGTGGGTTTTTTAAAAGCTATTTGGACGAGAATGTAACCAAAAACTAAACATAACCTTTAAAATTTATAGGGGTTATCATGAACGGCAATTTCCCTTGAATTTTTTCACTTTCTCCCTTAAGTTGCAACGGCGGAAAAACAAAACTCACGGTGAAATTTCATTCATGATAACCCCCTATATGATAGACATTTTCAACATAACCTCAAATCTCAAGAAAATGTGATACCACCACCATCAGACTATTCACATTGACGAATTAAACGTCCCGTCCATCAGCTTCAGTAATTACATTTAACTTCAAACCAGAAAAAAAGGGGGGAGTGTATATGGCAGAAATTTTCAACATAACCCCAAAACTCCAGAACATTTGAAAGCAATCATCTATTCGTCATATTTTCACACTTTTAAATATCCCTGTCTGCAGATTTGTCTTCTCTAATATTTCTATTTAATTTCAAACCGCAAGAAAATTCTAAAGTGGAAACAAAGTGCAATAATTTTTTTTTTCATTTTTATGCCCTCAGCATTTATGCTAACGAGGGTATATACACTTTCATACGGGCAAAATGTGCCTCATCGAAATAATGGTTTTAGACCCCAAGTATGTTTGGACGAAATGTGTTTCAGACAATTTGGAGTCGATTAAGCAATGTCCGTCCGTCTGTCTGTCTGGCTGGCTGGAGCGCACGATAACTCTCGAACGGATCAATCGATTCGGTCCAAAATTCGGCTTTCGTAATATTTTATCCAAACTTAGCTCAAGTTCGAAAATGGGTTATATCGGTCCACTCCTTCCGGTACCTCCCCCACAAATGTCCGAAAATGTTCGGAAAATTTGTATGTACGATAACTCTTGTAGGGAATAACCGATTTGGTCCATACTTTGCACATCGTGTAATTTCTACCAAACTTAGATGAGGTTTCAATATGGACTCAATCGGTCCACTCCTTCGGGTACCTCCCACACAAAATTTGGGACAAGTTCAGTTTAGGACCTGCTCTCGAATCGCTTTGATTTTTGTTTTAGCAACTTGTATTCACTGCCCCCTATACGACGGTACAAGTTTCATCAGGGGCAAGTCCACACTTCCTGAGAAAATAGCCCCAGAGTTGCAAAAAACCCCTATGACACCGTGTGAGGTGGTTGGAGCGCAAGATAACTCTCGAACGGATCTGCCGATTCGGTCCAAAATTTGGCCTTAGTAATATTTTGTTCAAACATAGTTTAAGTTCGAAGATAAGCTATATCGGTCCACTCCTTCAGTTACCTCCCCCACAAAAGTTCAAAAATGTTCGGAAAATTTGTATGTACGATAACTCTTGTAGGGAATAACCGATTTGGTCCATACTTTGCACATCGTGTAATTTCTACCAGACTTAGATGAGGTTTGAATATGGACTCAATCGGTAAACTCCTTCGAGTACCTTCCACACAAAATTTCGGGAAAGTTCAGTTTAGGACCTGCTCTCGAATCGCTTTGATTTTTGTTTTAGCAACTTGTATTCACTGCCCCCTATACGACGGTACAAGTTTCATCAGGGGCAAGTCCACACTTCCTGAGAAAATAGCCCCAAAGTTGCAAAATAACCCTATGACACCGTGTGAGGTGGTTGGAGCGCAATATAACTCTCGAATGGATCTGCCGATTCGGTCCAAAATTTGGCCTTAGTAATATTTTGTTCACACATAGTTTAAGTTCGAAGATAAGCTATATCGGTCCACTCCTTCAGGTACCTCCCCCACAAAAGTTCAAAAATGTTCGGAAAAATTGTTCGTACGGTAACTCTTGAAGGGAGTAACCGATTTGGTCCATACTTTGCACATTATGAAATTTCTACCAGACATAGATGAGGTTTCAATATGGACTCAATCGGTAAACTCCTTCGAGTACCTTCCACACAAAATTTCGGGAAAGTTCAGTTTAGGACCTGCTCTCGAATCGCCTTGGTTTTTGTTGTAACATCTTGTATTCACTGTCCCCTATACGAAGGTACAAGTTTCCTCAGGGGCAAGTCCATACTTCTTGAGAAAACAGCCCGAAGGATGTAAAAACCCCCTATGGCACCCCTATGGTCTATGTCGGTCCATTCCCTTAAGTACCTTTTTTTGCAAAATTTTTGAACTTTAATCCTAATCAACATTTTTGTCGGTTCATACTACCAAAATTTTGATACCCCCTAAATACATAAGTTTTTTTGTGAAAAAAAAAGTGTTTCAATTTGCACAGGCTGAGGGTATATCTCTGTCGGCAAAGCCGACTGATACTTTTTTACTTGTTCTATTTAACTTCAAACCGCAAGAAAATTCTAAAGTGGAAACAAAGTGGAATAATTTTTCACATTACACATCTAGAACCAGTGTGTAGATTTATCAGCTACGAGGAGGTGCATGTCGTTGATCTCTCAGTGGTGTTCCCTCATATTATTTGAAAACAAAATGTCCCTATTCTTAGATAAAACAAATTTGACCAATTATCAAAAAAAAAAAAAAAAAAAAAAAAAAAAAATCAACCTAACCTCAAAAGATAGCTGTGAAGATTTATCAACCAAGAAGTTGTGAATGTCGTTGACTTCCAACTGGAGGTCCCTATTCTCTTAAAACAAAATCTCCCTGTGATATCGGATCATTAAATTAATTAAAATATAAAAATTTGACCAATTAATCAAAAAAATTCAACCTAACCTCAAATAATATACGAAAAATGAATAGATTTCACCACCACTGCACTAAAAGTCCATGTAAACTTTAACAATCATCCATCCTATTTATGCTGCTTGAATCATCTTGATATAATATATATATAATTGTTCCACAAACATCCCATACGGGACAAGGGAGACTTCTCTCATATCAATGAGTGCACCCCGATTCATATTTAGCTCAATGACATGGGACCTACTGTTTATCGCCGAGTCCGAACGGCGAGTCATAAGACACGACTTTTGGAGAAGTTTTTCAAGACTGAAATACTCAGGAAATGTCGCCAACATTACTGAGGGACATTTTGCCACCGTTGAAAATTTTGATGTTGATGGTGTGCATACCATTGCACCACGGTGATCACTGCAATATAAAATCAAACATGACATATTTGAAAATCTAAACATTTACATTGTTGACCTTTCGATCCACGAGGAATGTTAAGAAGATTATCTGGTGCATATTAGTCGAATGTGTCGATCATCATGATTAGTTACTTCAGTACAAGAGGATGTAAACGATAACATCATGATCCGAATAGAGATGGAGGTCCGCCTCACTTTTACACGTTTTGCGTTCCCGTACACAAAATTTATATGAAAATCGTTTACGACTTTTACTACTTTTACCACTTCATAAAGTACGGGAACAGGCCATATATTAACCAACCCTAGAAATATAAAAATCGTGAATGTCCATTCGAACCAAAATTTCAACCTAACCTTAAAAATTGTTAGGTTACTTTTTGACTTATGGGCCGATTCCGTACAGCGAGGCGAGTCATGTCGCGTCGTCTATCGTCTCTGTGACAAAATTTAAAAAGTGCACTACGTACAGCGATAGAAAATAATCGTCGATAACAAGTCATTTTTATTTTATTTTTATTCGTTAGTAAAAATGTACGACGACAGCTAATTTGTTGTCGCCGGAAAATGAACATTTCGACGACAAAATTTGACGACGTCAGGCGATATTGCCATACGGAATCGAAAAAATGCATTTGACAACGCGACACGACTCGCCTCGCTGTTCGGAATCGGCCCATTATATTTTTTGTGAAAGAAGAAATGAAGAGAAAGAAAAGTCAAACGTATTTTCGACGAAGAAACGCGGGAACAGAGAAATTCACTAAAAACGAAATCTCAACCTAACCTAAAACATTACTCACCAAAAACAGATAAAAATTTAAGCAAATCTCAAAAAAAAAAAAAAAAATCCAAATATCTACGAAATCACATAAACTACGGTACACAACAGAGTAAAAGTCGTCAAAAATGATGAATCTCCAGTAAAACCATAATCTTAACCTAACCTTAAAAATAGAGATGGAGGTCCGCCTCAGTTTATATTGGGTCCGAATTGGTGGCACGATATCACATGATCTGCATGAAGAGACCAGTTGCATCACAAAATTCAATGCATCTCTATATTAACCATCCCTAGAATTATAAAAATCGTGAATTTCCATTCGAACCAAAATTTCAACCTAACCTCAAAAATTGTTAGGTTACTTTTTTTACTTATATTTTTTGTGAAAGAAGAAATGAAGAGAAAGAAAAGACATACTTATTTTCGACGAAGAAATACGGGAACAGAGAAATTCACTAAACATGAAATCTCAACCTAACCTAAAAACATTACTCAACCAAAACAGATAAACAAACCTTTAACCAAATCTCAAAAAAGAAAAAAAAATACCCAAAAATTCAAATATCTACGGAATCACATAAAATACGATACACAACAGAGTAAAAGTGGTCAAAAATGATCCGGATAGAGATGGAGGTCCGCCTCAGTTTGTATTGGATCCGAATTGGTGGCACGATATCACATGATCTACATGAAGAGACCAGTTGTACCACAAAATTCAATGCATCTCTATATTAACCATTCCTAGAAATATAAAAATCGTGAATGTCCATTCGAACCAAAATCTCAACCTAACCTCAAAAATGTTTATGTTATTTTTTGACTTATTTATGTGAAAGAAGAAATGAAGAGAAAGAAAAGACACGTATTTTCGACGAAGAAACACGGGAACAGAGAAATTCACTAAACATTAAATCTCAACCTAACCTAAAAACATTGCTCACCAAAAACAGATAAACATTTAACCAAATGTCAAAAAAGAAAAAATACGCAAAAATCCAAATATCTACGGAATCACATAAACTACGGTACACAACAAAGTAAAAGTCGTCAAAAATGATGAATCCCAAATAAAACCATAATCTTAACCTAACCTTAAAAATTGTTGTTGTACTTCTTTGTTTTTGTACATATGTGAAAGTGATAAAATACGATGCCAGGAATGGAGACAAAGAAATTGCAAACATCTTTTCGAAGGCAAAGAATTCACTAAAGATCAAATCGCAAGCTAACTCAACAAAAACAGATAAACGTTTAACCTAACTTCAATAGAGGAAATGTCATCAAAAATTTTACATGGCTTCAAAAAACTAAAAATTTTAACCTAATATCAAAAAAGTGAATTGTGTTTTCATCCTATACATACATACATACTTATGTGAAAGTGATAAAAACCGATGGCTGAAATGGGCTAACAAAGTAAAATTTCAACCTAACCTAAAAAAAGTGCACTTGTTTTCTCATCTATTGTATACTTACATATGTGAAAGTGATCAAAAAAACGACGACTGGAATGGACTAAAGATTGCTTAAGTACCATTTTTACAAGCAAACATGGGGAAACTTATAACTCGTTTGCATAACTATTGGTCTGTTCCTTTACTTTTGAAAATGGTAAAACCGGCAAAAATAGTAAAAGTTGTAAACTATTCCCATATGAATTGCATGGTGTAAGAAGTAAAGGAACGCTTTTCGAGTAAAAAGTGGTAAAACTTGAAGATTCTTGAACATAAAGGAACAGAGCTTATATGTACCAAAATAACCTCAAAAGAATATGCTTTGAATTTTGACTTTAAATTGTTTCACAGATAGGAAACAAATGGTCTACGAATGCAATTTTGGAAAAAATGTGAGCTTACGAGAGTTTACTCAACCAAAAATCCCAAATTAACCTCAAAAAAATCAACGAAAATGAAACTTCAATAATTGAAAAAAAAAAATTAAAAACTCCGCAGAATTGTAGAAGAAAACGATGGCTGAATGAATTTAAGATGTCCTAATTCTCATTTCGAGCTTACGGAAGTTTACTCAACCAAAAATCCCAAACTAACCTCAAAAAATCAACGAAAATGTAACTTCAATGATTAAAAAAAAAAAAATCAAAATCTCCGCAAAATTGTAGAAGAAAACAATGGCTGAATGAATTTAAGATGTCCTAATTCTCATTTCGACAAACAAAATATGCGGATACTCAAATTAATTTGCCTAACTATCCCTAGTTGAACTCAAAAATAGAGTTAGGCAATTGAAAGACCTAGTTCACTGTCCTAGTTCAAAAACGTATGAGTAACATCATACAAACTAACGTGAGATATTAAATATACGCATTTTGTTCATACAAACAACTGGTGTCCAATGAAATAGATTGTGAACTGGGTCGTTCATTTGCCCAACTCCACTCAAAAATAGGCTTAGAATGTTCATGTGAATGAGATACGTAGAATCGAACACTGAACTCTGGTCTACGTATGTAATTTCGAAAAAGAAAGAAACGCTTACGGAAGCTTACATAACCAAAAATTCCAAACTAACCTCGAAAAAGTCAACGCACTACTACTCTACCACCCTGATCACAAGCTCAACCAAAACTATGCACTAAACTCAAAACAACAACTGATATAACAACAATCCTCATAAGGATTGATCGCTCAAAGTCAAAAATGTGAAGTTCCTTTTAAGGTTAATACGTGAACCTAACCTCAAAAGGATGTCTCACTTTGAAAGTCTTTCCACCACCCTGATCACAATGTGGATTATTATGGACGGCAATTCCCCGTGAATTTTTTCACTTTCTTCCTTAAGTTGCAACGGCGGAAAGACAAAACTCACGGGGAAATTTCATTCATGATAACCCCCAATATGTGACAAAACTTCGCAATGTACTCAAAATTTCAACTTTCAGTAATACGAAACAAGCCTCATAAGGATTGATAACTCCATAGCCCAAGTTCAAAAGTGAAGCATTCAATACTAACCTCCAAAGTGACTCTTCTTGAAAATAAGGCTCCCTTTGTATTGACGTTTAATAAAAACAAGTAAAAAAGTATCAGTCGGCTTTGCCGACAGAGATATACCCTCAGCCTGTGTATATTGAAACAATTTTTTCACAAAAAAAAAAAACGCATGTATTTAGGGAGTTTTAAAAATGTTGGGCGTTTGAACTGACAAAAACGTTGATTAGGATTAAAGATCAAAAGTTTTGCGGAGGAGATACTAAAAAGAATGGATCTCCAGCCATAATGGTACCATAGGGGTTTTTTACAACTTCAGGGATGTTTGCTCAAGAAGTATGGACTTGCCCCTGGAACAACTTTTACCATCGCAATTGAGGCCGCGAATGCAAGTTGCTTCAACAAAAATCAAAGTGATTCGAAAGCAGGTCTTAAAGTGAACATGTATCCGAAATTTTGTGTGGCAGGTACCGGATGGAGTGGACAAATATAGTCCATATTTGAACCTGATCTATATCTATATCAATTCGGCCACTATCTTGAAGAGTTATCGTACGCACAATTTTTCCGAACATTTTTGAACTTTTGTGGGGGAGGTACCTGAAGGAGTGGACCGATATGGCTTATCTTCGAACTTAAACTATGTTTGGACAAAATATTACTAAGGCCAAACTTTGGACCGAATCGGCAAACCTGGTCGAGAATTATTTTGCCCTCCAACCTCTTTAAACGGTGTCATAGGGTTTTTTTGCAACTTTCAGGCTATTTTCCCAGGAAGTATGGACTTGCCCCTGATGAAACTTATACCATCGTATGGAGGGCAGTGAATACAAGTTGCTAAAGCAAAAATCAAAGCGATTCGAGAGATGGTCCTAAACTGAACTTTTCCAAATTTTTGTGTGGGAGGTACCCGACGGAGTGGACCGATTGAGTCCATATTAAAACCTGATCTAAGTCTGGTACACGCTCCACGATGTGCAAAGTATGGACCAAATCGGTTACTCCCTTCAAGAGTTATCATGCGCACAAATTTTCCGAACATTTTCGAACTTTTGTGGGGGAGGTACCGGAAGGAGTGGACCGATATAGCTCATCTTCGAACTTAAACTAAGTTTGGGCAAAATATTACGAAAGCCAAAATTTGAACCGAATCGGTTCATCCGTTCGAGAGTTATCGTGCGCTCCAGCCAGACAGACAGACGGACGGACGGACATTGCTCAATCGACTCCAAATTGTCTGAAACACATTTCGTCCAAACATACTTGGGGTCTAAAAACATTATTTCGATGAGGCACATTTTGCCCGTATGAAAGTGTATATACCCTCGTTAGCATAAATGCTGAGGGTATAAAAATACTACTGTGTTACAACAACAACAAAAACGTTATTTTCCACTTTTAGCCAACACTTCATAAGGATAAATCTCTCAGAACAAAAAATGTCAAGCTTCAGTTTGAGTTTAATTCGTGAACCTAACCTCAAAAGATGGTCTTATTCAAAGTATTACTGTAATCTGTATGCCTTTAATGTCCAAAATTCATACTTTCCACCAGCCTCCTGATCACAAGCTCTTCCAAAACTTCGCACTAAACTCAAAAGTACAACTGCCAACTTTTGTAAAACAAATCTAAATTTAGAATTAAATCCTAAATACGTGTTACGTACTCACAAGTATTCAAAAAAATACTAAAAGGAAGTTTTAAAAATGTTCCAAAGTCAACACTTAATTAAGGGAAAACTCAATATTGCAGCCCCCATCGAACGTAACCTCAAAGGCCAAAACATTCAAAGCTAAACATTCAAACCTAACCTCAAAAGCATCACTTAATGAAAGTATTACCTTGTTACACCAACAACAACATCTTGACTTGAAACTTTAGTCAATGAATAAATAGAAAATCCTAAACTGTCAAACTTGGGTACGACGATAAGAATTACTAAAGCCAGTCTATATTTAGAATTCTTTGAACAACAAATGCTAAAACAAAAATGTAATTATTTTTAAAAGACACCTCTTAATCGAGGACAACCACAATATTGAAACGTCAACGAACATAACCTCAAAAGGACAAGGACTTTTTATACCCTCAGCCACAGTTTATACAGTTGGCCATTCAGAGTTCTGTTAACAACATTTGACAACAAACATAATAGATTGTTCATTATTGTGATTTGATTTCCTTTGTATTTTGTGTATTTGACAGCAAACTAAATAGTCAGGGCTAACTAGTTTGGGCTGAATGGCCAACTGTATAAACTGTGCCCTCAGCATTTATGCTAACGAGGGTATATACACTTTCATACGGGCAAAATGTGCCTCATCGAAATAATGAATTTAGACCCCAAGTATGTTTGGACGAAATGTATTTCAGACAATTTGGAGTCGATTGAGCAATGTCCGTCCGTCCGCCTGTCTGTCTGGCTGGCTGGAGCGCACGATAACTCTCGAACGGATCAACTGATTCGGACCAAAATTTGGCTTTCGTAACATTTTGCCCAAACTTAGTTTAAGTTCGAAGATGGGTTATATCGTTCCACTCCATCCGGTACCTCCCCCACAAAAGTTCGAAAATCTTTGGAAAATTTGTACGTACGATAACTCTTGAAGGAAGTAACCGATTCGGTCCATAATTTGCAACTCGTAAAATATCTACCAGACTTAGATGAGGTTCCAATATGGACTCAACCGGTCCACTCCTTCGGGTAGCTCCCACACAAAATAAGTTCAGTTTAGGACCTGCTCTCGAATCGCTTTGATTTTTGTTTTAGCAAGATGTATTCACTGCCCCCCATACGACGGTACAAGTTTCATTAGGGGCAAGTCCATACTTCCTGAGAAAATAGCCTGAAAGTTGCAAAAAAAACCCCTATGACACCGTCTGAGGCGGTTGGAGCACAAGATAACTCTCGAACTAATCTGCCGATTAACTGCAAAGTTTGGCCTTAGTAATATTTTGTCCAAACATAGTTTAAGTTCGAAGATAAGCCATATCGGTCCACTCCTTTAGGTACCTTCCCCACAAAAGCTCAAAAATGTTCGGAAAAATTCTGAATTGGTCCATACTTTACACATCCTAATATATCTACCAGATATAGATCAGGTTCAAATATGGACTATATTTGTCCACTTCATCCAGTACCCTCCCAAAATTTTGGATAAGTTCACTTTAAGACCTTCTATCGAATCACTTTGATTTTTGTTGAAGCAACTTGCATTCGATGCCTCAATTAAAATGTTAAAAGTTTTTTCAGGGGCAAGTCCACACTTCTTGAGCAAACAGCCCGAAGGGTGTGAAAACCCCCTTTGGCACCATATGTAGTGGCTGGAGATCCACTTCCATAATGGTCAATGTCGATCCATTCCTTTTAGTATTTCCTCCGCAAAACTTTTTTTATCGTTTCATACGCCCAACATTTTTAAAACCCTCTAAATACATATTTTTTTTTGGTAAAATTTTTTTCAATATGCACAGACTGAGGGTATATCTCTGTCGGCAAAGCCGACTGATACTTTTTTACTTGTTATTAAAAGTTTGGCTGCTAGCGCAACACGTTATGCAGATAGATTTTTGGTAGTTTGGTAACAAAACAAAAATTTTTTTGTGAAGTGGATGGAATAAGAAAAAAATTAACGATTTACTCAACTTCAATTTTGAGCAGTATCCACGGCTGCTGCAATGATATAACGTATACTCAGATATTACTGAAGATTTTTCATTGGAACGAATACTTATCAACAAATAGAAACATTTCCAATACAAGTTCTATGGTTTGAAAACATTTTCATGAAACTTCTATTCCGAAAACCTAAAGGGAGGGTAATCTGAATGAAAATTGAGTGAGTTTTGTCACTCACGGGGAGTTTTCATTCATAATGGGGGTTATCATGAATGAAATTTCCCCCTTGAGTTTTGTTTTTCCGCCGTTGCATCTTAAGGGAGCAAGTGAAAAAATTCACGGGGAATTGCCGTCCATGATAACCCCCAATAACCAACAAAATTTCTCTGAAAGGGAGAAAGAAATGAAATGAAATATCTCCTGAAATAAAATTCTCAACAGTACCCTGGGTTGGGATAATGGCTGCTGCAGTCAGATAATTCTAATGGAAACTTTAACGACTTTTGAAGAAAAATATTTTAATGGGAAAGGATATTTCTATGTATAGAAAGAAGGCTTTTCAATATATATCAAATTTTCCAATGGACTTTCTATAGCCTGACGACAATTCCAAGAACATTGTTTTCATTCTTTTATTCAGCATACTATAATTGGAACTCTTCTTAGAAGGTTTTTATTTATATAACAGAACTTTCAAAAGGTTTTCTATAGGAAGATCTTTTAAAAGAATGTCCTTTTGTATATAAAATAGCTTTCAAATCACTTTCTGTAGGAAGATCTTTCAAAAGACCTTCTTTATAAAAAATTATGCCTGTAAAAGGACTACGAATATTTAAGACATAATGGGGTTATCAGGAACGGCAATTCCCCGTGATTTTTTTCACTTTCTCCTTTAAGTTGCAACGGCGGAAAGACGAAACTCACGGCGAAATTTCATTCATGGTAACCCCCAATATAAACGTACGGGTATGTTCTGAGACAAACTTTACCTCTCACTTCACGCCTCAAGATTTTTTTCACCCCATTTACTTCCACTTTTTGCGAATTTCTTGGTGCAAAGATTCATTAGGGTATTTAAACAGAAGAGTACGTCCTAGTCCGCCCATAAAATACTCGAAAATAAGCGTAAGTGGGGTGAACAAAATGCTTGTAACGTGAAGTGAGAGGTGTGAGAAATCTTTCGCAGAACCTTCGAATGACCTTTTATGACCTTTCTGTAGACATTTCCAAAGAATTCTTTATATTAATGGCGTAAGCTCCATTCCATTGCTAAAGAAAACTCCAACTTCATCAAATGGCAACCAATATGGAAGATGTCCTGTCACAATGACTTCTATTGATAAATGGTTGTTACCCAAAGGTCTGTCAAAGATCACCTACCGATAGAAGAGGAATGGTAAATCCTTTTCCAATGGCTACATTCAGGTAACAGGTAATACTTTGTGTAAGGATTTTAAAAATCTGAAAAAATATGAAAAAAATCACCTCTCACTTTACGCCTCAAGCATTTTGTTCACCACATTTACTAATTTTTTATGCGAATTTTTTGGGCAAAGATTCGCTAGGGTATTTAAAAAGAATAGTACACCCTAGTCCACCCATAAAATACTCGAAAATAAGCGTAAATGGGATGAACAAAATGCTTGAGACGTGAAGTGTGTCTCAGAACATACCCGTATTAAATAACATTTTAATTATGAGCTGCTGTTTGGGACTGAAACTTGACCTCTTGTAATTATGGGTTACTTTACAAATAAGAATTACTGTATATAAAAATGGCTCAAAAAAAAATTATCCTTTATTTGTTGTTTACATCGTCGAATCACACACACACACATTTCAAAACATTGCACAGCACATTCTGTTTTTTTTTTTTTATCATTTTTTTATTTTTATTATTTAAGTATTTGTTTTTCTGTGGTGATGATGTCGTCTTAGTTGTTGTTGTTTATTATTTTAAAGATTTTATTTTTTTTTTCTCAACACCTTTTCTCTGTATAAAAAATATAGTTGGTCTTTTTTAGTTCCCTTTTTAGTTCCATTTCACAATGAAAAAAAAAGTTTTTCCTCTTTATGCCTGTCTTTTCTATTTCAATTTTTCAATCATAATTATTGTAAAAATTTCCGCAAATTCCCTATTAGCGTCGACGACGACAAGTACGCCAACGACGACAGAAACGTTTACTGCGACTACAACAACGACAACAACAGGTTGTTTAATGGATATAGATTTGAGGCCCCAATTATTGTTACAACAACAACAGCAAGCAAATGCTAGCCATGTTACTGCTAATGCTACCACTTCTTTAGCTACTAAGGGTTGTACAAAGACCAATTTCATTAGGAATCTTGAAGACATTTCTTCTATGTCAAGTTCTAGCAGAAACTTAGCGATATCATCATCATCGACATCCACCACCACCACAACCACAATACCTAAAGTTTCCTTCAAAATTCTGAAAAATGTTAATAAATTAGAAAAATCTACAGAAAAATTACTATCCGATGATCACTCCTCCTCCTCCGCATCACCTCCGCTTGAGAAACATGAGAAAGTTACGGACATGGATACAACAACAGCAGCAAACAGCCAGTTGGTGGATGATCATGTAAGTAAAGATCAACATCATCATGATGAAGATGCCAAGAAACGACCACTGGCTCCAATTAAGGATGAAGAAGAACCATTGGCTAAAAAGAGTAAACCAACAAAACTTGATAAGTAAGTTGTAACAAAATATATTTGAGGAATTTTATTCACCAAATTCTTATCTTATTTTTCCAACTGTAGTCTATTTGGTTCTGAGGATGTAGATTTGCGCCAACTAATGCCACCCATTAGTGGTAGTGCCACTGAAGAAACAGCCCCTCCCCCACCCTCATTTAAGGTGTCAGCAAATGAACCTAATGAGAATTGGGATAATGTCAAGGTAAGAAAGCTTCGCGATTGTTGTTTGTTGTTTTGATTGTTAATTGTGTGTCTTATTACTTTTGTTTACAGACTGATGCCACCTCCAAACAAACTTCTTCCAACAAGAAGTCTAGTCTTGATGATGTGCGTGCAAAGTTAGCCAAAACTGCTAAATTAAATAAAATGCTTAAACTCGGTATGTAGCAAATGTCAACAAAACTAATATGAATCTTTTAATGTGTAAGGAATATGTGAGAGAATGACAAAAGCCATTTTGCCGCCTTTTTCACAAAATGGCTGACATAGGGGAAAACATATGTTTGATTCTCATTGCCATTGTTTTTCATTCTCTCACCATAACTTTGTTCATGTCAAAAGCTCTAATGAGAATCTTTAATGTCAAACAAATACGTGAGAGAATTTGTTGTGTATGTAGCAAATGTCAAAAAAAAACTAGTATGAATCTTTTAATGTATAAGGAATATGTGAGAGAATGACAAAAGCCATTTTGCCGCCTTTTTTACAAAATGGTTGTTTGATTCTCATTACCATTGTTTTTCATTCTCTCACCATAACTTTGTTCATGTCAAAAGCTCTAATGAGAATCTTTAATGTCAAACAAGTACATGAGAGAATTTATTGTGGCAAAAGTCATTTGCCGCCTTTTTCACAAAATGGCTGACAAACGTATTTTCTGTTTCTCATTGCTTTACATTCTCTCATCATACCTTTGCTCTTGAAGTGTGGTACTCTTTTTGGTCAACATAAGATCAAATTGGATGTAATTTATTTCTTCCATATAAACGACTGCAAAACAGTCCTAGTCTGCTTTAAGTGTATGACCGCTATAACATACGGCTATTTCTGGCCCTCTTTTCAACCTAACCTATCCAATGTTGTCAACAATCAAAACTGTCTAAAATGTTGGGACGAAAGAAACTAAACAGGTCTACTCTGGCTTAAGTGTATGTCCTCCAGGACATGTGGCGATTTCTCGTCCCTCTTTTCAACGTAACCTAGCCTATTTTTCACAACAAAACAAAATAAATCTTATTAACTGTCATTCATGTTTGGAAAATTTGAAAAAGAATGATGAGAATTTTTTTATGGATAGAAGACCACTTGAGAGGTTCTTCTATAGGTAATAGACCACTTGCGAGTGTTTTCCATAGGTAGTTGTTCTGTATTCAGAAACCCCCTTGGGATGTTGTTCTATAGGTGTAAGATCAATTGCGACGGTCTTCTATAGGCAGAAGACCATTTGGGAGGGTCTTCAATAGCTGTAAGACCACTTGAGGGGTTTCCTATATGTAGAAGACCACTTGGGAGGGCCTTCTATAGGGAGAACGCCAATTGGTAGGGTCTTCTATATGTGTAAGATCATTTGCGAGGGTCTTCTATAGGCATAAGACCACTTGGGTGGGTCTTCTATAGGTAGAATATCCTTTGGGAGTGTCTTCTATAGATAAGAGACCACTTAGGACTGTCTTCTAAGGGTAGAAACCCCCTTGAAAGGGTCCTTGCAAGTGTCTTCTATAGATAAGAGAATGATGAATTAAAGACCAAGTGCGAGGGTGTTTTGTGGATAGAAGACCACTTGGGAGGTTCTTCTATAGGCAGAAGACCACTTGGGAGTGTTTTCCATAGGTAGAAGACCACTAGAAGGGCCTTCAAAAGTAGAACACCAACGTGGGAGGGTCTTCTATAGGCATATAGCAATTTCCCGCCCATATTTTCAACTTAACCTAACATATTTTTCACAACAAAAAATAAATCTTTTTAACTGTCATTCATGTTGTGTCTCAAAACAGTTCTACTCTGGCTTAAGTGTATGTCCACCAGGGCATTTCTTTTAAACCTAGCCTATTTTTCACAACAAAACAAATGGTCTGTTCCTTTACTTCTGAAAATGGTAAAACCGGCAAAAGTAGTAATAGTTATAAACTGCTCCCATA
Organism: Musca autumnalis; assembly: GCF_047663935.1. Classification (NCBI taxonomy): domain Eukaryota; kingdom Metazoa; phylum Arthropoda; class Insecta; order Diptera; family Muscidae; genus Musca; species Musca autumnalis. The sequence goes on along the minus strand of NW_027412088.1, from coordinate 189,351,398 downwards.
TGAAGTGTATTGTGTCTCAAGTAAAGGAACTCTTTTCGAGTAAAAAGTGGTAAAACTTGAAGATTCTTGAACGTAAAGGAACAGAGCTACAATAAATCGTATTAACTGTCATTTACGTTGGCCTCCTAGTACCACCCACTTCATTCTTTGCTCATTGCTCTTTTACCTCTCCCCCCTCTCATTATAACTCTCTTATTTTTACATTCCCTTGTGTTTGTGTGTTTGTTTTCTTTTAGATAAATCAAATCGAGACTTGGATCAACGCAACAAATTGGCAGAATTACAAATGAATGAAGACACCCAAGAGGCAAATGATGAAAAAATACGCACCATGATTGCCCAGGCCCAAGAGCTATTGGAATCGAAATCAATAAATCAAGATCAATACAAGAATTTGGTGAAAACTGTAATGTCCATCAATGAAGATAACAAACTGAAGGAGGCCAAACGTCGTGAATCCCTCAACACTTTCAAGGATAAAATCAACGTCAACAACAGCAACAATGATGATGGTGCCAGTAATGATTCCGAACGTAATGCTGCCCGTGATGCTGTGCTGCGTAAACGTATCCCAAAGATAAACAAAGCGGCGGCTACCATTAGCAATGAATTAAGCAATTCCGAGTCTCCTCAAAGTACAGGAGAAAGTGGCGGCAATGTGGTGGATGAACCAATGCGCAATATTGATGACAAACATAACACCGATTCCAATGAGGAACAAAATATACGTGGCAATAATCGCCGTGACAAACGTGGAAAAATCTCTAAATGGGGTGATCGTGTGGTGGAACCACCGCCCAATAACATGATGCCTGGTGGACCAATGCCTGGAGGACCAATGCAACAACAACGACCACCATGGAACAATATGATGCCACAAAATAAAAGAGGCGGTCCACCCGGCGGAGTTGGTCCCATGGGATTCCGGCCAAATATGCCACCCAATTCGCGACCACCATGGCCAATGGGTGGTGGTAACAATATGCCACCCCACTTTGGCAAAGGTGGACCTGGACCCATGGGTGGTGGTCCCATGCGTGGTGGCATGCCTCCAATGGGCGGTGGTCCACCACCACCACCGGCAATAGCCCCACCAATGATACCCAAACCCTGTAATTCCATAGACAATCCCCAGGAGGATATTGTGCGTACCATTACCATAGATGGCTGTGCCAAGGAAATACGTTTCTACGATGACATAGCCATTGTCTTTATGGAAGTAGATCAGCCACGGGAAATTGGTTTCCAAAATGGCCAACGTACCATCTACATTGACAACTATGAGCCCATAACACTGCAGTTCAATCATGACTATAAACCCGTTACCCTGGATGGTGAAACATTTAATTTGCGTTTTGGCTCACCTTCACGTGAGTTGTTCATTGATGAACATTGGTATGAAATCTATTTTGGTGGTCCTCCCATTACGGTGCCCATACGCAATAAACTGCACATGCTCAAGGCAGAAGGACCCCCACCTCAGGTTAATATTGGTTCGCTGCGTCGAGATTTGGTAGTGGGTAAAATCAACATGATTGTGGATGCCCATAATGTAATACCTCTGTTCTTGGATGCCCGCATCCAGACCTTTAGACTGGGAGATGTGGAACACACAGTGCAATTTGCCGATAACCTCTTAACCGTTCTTCTGGATGGGGCTCCCACCCGTGTAGAATATGGTGGCTTACCCAAGAGTCTCTATTTGGGTGCCAATAAATATTTCATACGTTTTGGAGCTTTGCCCCAAGGTGTGGTGGCGGGTAAGGTGCATATTAAGGACATGATTTATGTGGAAACTAAACCACCAGTAAGTAGTGAGCTAACGGCCGCCACAAACACAAATCCTCTTACCACGGAGGCTGCACTCAACCAGCAGGCCGAACTGCAAAAACCAACTGAACCAACAGTACCAATTCTGCCAGCAGCTGCCTTAAGCAATCTAAACATAGATGAATTGTTCCAGAAGTTGGTATCAACTGGTATATTGGGTGGGGCCAGTGGTATATTACCGGCAGTAAATACCAACAACACAGCAACACCAGCCGCAACGACAACAACTGCTACCAACAATCCCACGGCAGATCCAAAAACCTCATCAACTGCTACAACAACCAAAGCTGCTACACCTGAAACTGAAGAAGCCACTCCTGCACAACCACCCGCGGAAACCATTAAACCCATAGAACTCTCCAAACCCGAATCAATCAAAACCCGTCAAGCAGCTATTGTCAATACCCTCTTCTCTGGCATGCAGTGCAGCAGCTGTGGTGTTCGTTTCCCACCCGAACAAACCATCAAATACAGTCAACATTTAGATTGGCATTTCCGTCAAAATCGTCGCGATCGGGACTCTTCGCGTAAAGCCCACTCTCGTAAATGGTATTACGATCTAAACGATTGGATTCAATACGAAGAAATTGAAGATTTAGATGAACGGGAAAAGAATTTCTTTGAAACGCCACAGGGCGATTTGGAGATTATGGATGAAACATCGAATCAGCGATCAACGAATTCACCCATACAAAGTTGTCCAGCTGGAACGGATGATGTTGATCGCGCATGCGATATGTGTCAAGAGAAATTTGAACAATTCTACAATGAGGAATTGGAAGAATGGCATTTGCGTTGTGCCATCCGTGTTGAAGATAAAACCTATCATCCGCTGTGCTATGAGGATTATAAGGTAAGTGGAAGGACGAGGTGAAAGAAAGAATCATATTTGGGATAAATTATTCACACTTTTTCTTTTTGTAATTCCAGGCCTCTCTGAATCCTCCAGCCGTCCCCAAAGAAATGGACACAAACGAAGATGATGTCAACGAAGAGCCTTCTTTGATACAAATCGATGACGATAATGCCGTTGATATTGTCATTAAAGTTGAAGAAGATGATAGCAAAGAAAGTAGGTTTGAATTCTTTTTTTTTACAGGGTATCATCAGGGTTGTATTTGTTGAAAGTGTTTGCGAACTGCTTTCTTTGAGGGAGGAAGTTGGCCTAAGGGAAAGGTCATCTAAAACATAGATGATGTTATGGAACGGTATTCTTTGGAAGGTTATTTTTTCGGAAGAGCCTTCTATAACTAGAAGTCACATGCGAGAAGGGGAGGGCCTTTTTAAAGGTAGAAGACCACTTGGCAGGGTCTTTTAAAGACAGAAGACGACTTGTGAGAGTCTTCTATAGGTAGAAAACAACATGGGAGGGCCTTCTAAAGACAGAAGAGCACTTGGGAGGGTGTTTTATGGGTAGAAAATCACATTGGAGGGTATTCTATAGAAGGCCACGGAGGGCTTACATTGGAGGGGTCTTCTATAGGAGGCCACGGAGGGCCTTCTATAGGCAGAAGATAACTTGGGAGGGCCTTCTAAAGACAGAAGAGCACTTGGGAAGTTGTTCTGTATTCAGAAACCCCCTTGGGATGGTGTTCTATAGGTGTAATATCAATTGCGACGGTCTTCTATAGGCAGAAGACCATTTGGGAGGGTCTTCAATAGCTGTAAGACCACTTGAGGGGTTTCCTATATGTAGAAGACCACTTGGGAGGGTCTTCTATATGGAGAACGCCAATTGGGAGGGTCTTCTATAGGTGTAAGATCATTTGCGACGGTCTTCTATAGGCATAAGACCACTTGGGAGGGTCTTCTATAGGTAGAATATCATTTGGGAGTGTCTTCTATAGATAAGAGACCACTTGGGACTGTCTTCTATGGGTAGAAGACCCCTTGGAAGGGTCTTTTATAGGAAGCAGACTGCTTGGGAGAGTTTTCTAGAGATAGAAGACCAACTGGGAGGGTGTTCTGTAGGTAGAAACCCCCTTGGGATGGTGTTCTATAGGTAGAATACCACTTGGGAGGGTCTCCTATAGGTAGGGTATCCTTTGAGAGTGTCTTCCATAGATAGGAGACCCCTTGCAAGTGTCTTCTATAGATAAGAGACCACTTGGGAGGATCTTCTATAGGCCGAAGACTACTTGCGGGGGTCTTCTATAGGCCGAAGACTACTTGCGGGGGTCTTCTAAAGATAGGAGACCACTTGGGAGGGTGTTCTATAGATAAGAGACCACTTGGGAGGGTCTTCTATCGGTGGAAGAACACTTGGGACGGTCTTCTATAGACAAAAACCCTCTTGGGCGGTCTTCTTTAGGCAGAAGACTACTTGAGAGGGTCTTCTATAGGGTGAAGACTTCTTGCGAGAGGATTCTAAATATAGAAGACCACTTGGGAGGGTCTTCTATAGGTAGAATATCCCTTGGGAGTGTCTTCTATAGATAAGAGACCACTTGGTAGGGTCTTCTATAGGCCGAAGACTACTTGCGGGTGTCTTCTAACGATTGGAGACCACTTGGGAGGGCGTTATATAGATAAGAGAACACTTGGGAGGTTCTTCTATTGGTGGAAGAACACTTGTGGCGGTCTTCTATAGACAAAAACCCTCTTGGGGGTATTCTATAGGCAGAAGACTACTTGAGAGGGTCTTCTATAGGGTGAAGACTTCTTGCGAGAGGTTTCTAAAGATAGAAGACCACTTGGGAGGGTCTTCTATAGGTAGAATATGTCTTGGGAGTGTCTTCTATAGGTAAGAGACTACTTGGGAGGGTCTTCAATAGGCCGAAGACTACTTGCGGGGGTCTTCTAACGATAGGAGACCACATGGGAGGGTGTTATATAGATAAGAAACCACTTGGGAGGGTCTTCTATTGGTGGAAGAACACTTGGGACGGTCTTCTATAGACAAAAACCCTCTTGGGGGTCTTCTATAGGCAGAAGACTACTTGAGAGGGTTTTCTATAGGGTGAAGACTTCTTGCGAGAGGTTTCTAAAGATAGAAGACCACTTGGGAGGGTCTTCTTTAGGTAGAATATCCCTTGGGAGTGTCTTCTATAGATAAGAGACCACTTGGGAGGGTCTTCTATAGGCCGAAGACTACTTGCGGGGGTCTTCTAACGATTGGAGACCACTTGGGAGGGTGTTATATAGATAAGAGACCACTTGGGAGGTTCTGCTATTGGTGGAAGAACACTTGGGACGGTCTTCTATAGACAAAAACCCTCTTGGGGGTCTTCTATAGGCAGAAGACTACTTGAGAGGGTCTTCTATAGGGTGAAGACTTCTTGCGAGAGGTTTCTAAAGATAGAAGACCACTTGGGAGGGTCTTCTATAGGTAGAATATCCCTTGGGAGTGTCTTCTATATATAAGAGACCACTTGGGAGGGTCTTCTATAGGCCGAAGACTACTTGCGGGGGTCTTCTAACGATTGGAGACCACTTGGGAGGGTGTTATATGGATAAGAGACCACTTGGGAGGTTCTGCTATTGGTGGAAGAACAATCGGGACGGTCTTCTATAGACAAAAACCCTCTTGGGGGTCTTCTATAGGCAGAAGACTTCTTGCGAGAGGTTTCAAAAGATAGAAGACCACTTGGAAGGGTCTTCTATAGGTAGAATATCCCTTGGGAGTGTCTTCTATAGCTAAGAGACCACTTGGGAGGTCTTCTATCGGTAAAAGAACACTTGGGAGGGTCTTCTATAGGCCGAAGACTACTTGCGGGGGTCTTCTAAAGATAGACCACTTGGGAGGGGGCTCTATAGGTATAATACCACTTGGGAGGGTCTCCTATAGGTAGAGTATCCTTTGTATGCTGGTGTCTTCTATAGATAAGACACCAATTGGAAGGGTCTTCTATTGGTAGAAAACCACTTGGGAGGGTCTTCATAGACAGCAGACTGTTGTAAAGATAGAAGACCACTTGGAGGGTATTCTGTAGATAAAAAACCCTTTGGGAGGGTGTTCTATATGAAGAAGACTACTTGGGAGGGTCTTCTATAGTCCGAAGACTTCTTGCGAGGGTCTTCTAAAGATAGAAGACCACTTCTATAGGTACAATATCCCTTGGTCTTCAATAGATAGGAGACCCCTTGGGAGTGTCTTCTATAGATAAGAGACCACTTGGAAGGGTGTTCTGTAGGTAAAAACCCCCTTGTGGAGGGTGTTCTATTGGCCGAAGACTTCGTGCGAGGTTCATATAAAGATAGACCACTTGGGATGGTCTTCCATAAGTAGAAGACCACATGCGAGGGTCTTCTATAGATGGAAGGCCACTTGCGAGAGTCTTCCATATGCGGAAGACCACTTGGGAGGGTATTTTATATTTCAATACCACTTAGGAAGGTCTTGACAGTATCTTACATAAATAGAAGACCAGGTGGAAGGGTGTTCTAAGTTTAGAAGGCCCTTGGGAAGGTCTCTTAAAGGTTAAGGACCCCTTGAGAGTGTTTTCTATAGTTAGAAGGCCACTTGGGAGGTTATTTTATATTTCAAGACCACTTAGGAAGGTCTTCTAAATATAGAAGACACTTCGGAGGGTCTTCTAACGAAAAGCCCATCAACGGGGCCTTCTTCTATCTGTAGAAGTCCCCTCCAAGAAGACTGACTCTTCCCAGGTCTCTTCTATCTACAGAAGATACATCCTAGGAGTCTTCTATACGCAGAAGACTCTTTTGAGGTGGACTTTTCAGAAGATCTTTTATTAGACGATTGGTTAGAAACTCTCCTCTCTTTCCATTACATCTTTGCATTTTTTGTTGTTGTTGTTGTTGTTATTTTAAATTAATTTCTATAACTTTCCCCCCTCCCCACAATTCGCTTGCCAGAAGATCCATCTTTATCGAAGGCAGAAGACGAGGATGACGATGTTATTGTTTTGCCAAATGAAGAACCATCCGTTACCGAGATTGATGATGATGACGATGAATATGTACCGGCAAATGTGACACGTGAACAAATGGGTAATATACACGAAGATGATGATGGCGATCTGAATGAAACAACCGAATCTGATGTTGAAATACAAGAACCACATATACCCTTCACCGATTTGGATACCTATGAGGAAAAGGAATTGCCCGAGTTAGGCAAGGAGGCATTTATGAATATCAAAATAAAGGAAGAGCCAAATGCCGATGAAGACGAAGATGATGGGTTTGAAGATGTGGGTACAGTGTTGATTGCACCCGAGGAAATTTCCATACACAGCAGTGGTAAGTTAGAGCTATTGGTGGGAGGAAAATAACAGCCAGTTAAATGTTTTTTTTCTATGTTTTGCAGAAGAAACTCAAACCCAAACAATTGAATCCTCCACATCAGCCATGTCTCCCGGTCAACAGGAACGGCCCGCCTCAACACCCTCTGTTGTAAATGAAGAAAATGAAACCACAAGCGATAATCCACCTGCAACAGATTTAAATATTTCCATGGATGGCAACATAGATGCGGGAGATGAACATAACCTATCTGCCGTTGGCTTAGCACCTACAATGCCCTTGGCTAGTTTAGTTAATAAGATCAAAATAAATATTACCAAGAACAATGTAAATCCCAATAGCACTGGTGGTAGTAGTAATAGTTCAGCATCCTCTGCAGCTAAACATAATTTGGGTGGTGATCAAACAAGAGGGAACCTAGGTACGGCAGGTGGGGCGGCAACATCCTCCTCTACGTCGTCATTCAATCACATACCCACAATATCCACCATACCCGTTTTGTGTGGTGGTGGAACAACCATTTGTACACAAACCATAGCCCCAAATTTAGTGGCTGGGGGGTCTATGTATGAAGAGCACTCCAATCCAATAGCCTCTCTGGGCAGTGGTGGTATTGCTGCTGCTAGTGACAATAGTGTAAGTACCATATCGGTTATAGGCAGTATTTATGGTAACAATGGTCCCACTGCAACTGTAAGTCGAACTATACCCCAAGCAAATGTTATTGTGCCCGCCAAACCACCTGCCACCACACCAACGCCGCCTCCCGTGGAAGAAACCATTACCTACGAATTGAAACCGGCTCTACAAAAAGCCAACCTAAGGAAAAAGGAAAAGGTGATTTGTGGCAATGAAACATCTGGACTTTGTTCCATAATGTAAAATTGCTGCACCACCCGCCTCGTCGTTCCCCGCCCCACTCTTAGCAACCAGAAAAGAAAATACATTGGTTTGGATCCCCGCGCTCTCACCAATGTGTTTTTTGGTCCTTGCCATTTGTAATACGATGGCATCTGTAGAATTCCAATTGTATATATTTATTACTTGTTGTTGTTGTTACATCCACACACAATAACTTCACTTTTCTAGTTTTATTTTTCAATTCGTTGATTAGTATTTAGTATCACATGTCTCTAAGTTAATGGAAGAAATCCAACAAACAACAGCCCTGATCCAGAGCGTGATCAGGTGTTTGGAATTACAACATATTTAATTCTGTCCCATGCAACATATTTTTTTTTAATTTAAATTAAATTTACATTTATTTTTATTTATATAACGGTCGTCCTGCGGTCAGCTAATTTAGCCCATTTAATGTAATTTTAATTTATAACCCTCCCCCCATCATTTTGTTTGTTTGTTCTGTGTCTTTTGGAGACGGAAGGCCCAACACTCCCCAATATAACTGAAGTCGCTGCGAACGATTTCCACTGTGTTAGGCACTCCTCGCGGAGCAATACAAAACTAAATACATAAATAATACATTTTTCGTATTTATATATATTTACAACAACAAAAGAAAGAAATAAAAAATATAGAAAGAAATATACATAAAAATAAAAAAACTCCCACAAAAATACTAATGAAAAAAAATATTTTAATAAATAAAATTCATTATTTAAAAATTAAGTTTTTTGTCATTACTTCTTTTTTATTGTAGTAACCACCACACATACATATAAATAAATACATACATATATCCAATAAACAATTCTTAAATGGCTTGCAATAACAACAAATGGCAATTATTCTTTTTTTGTGGGTCTTGTATCTAATAAGGTTTGTATGTCCTCTTACTTCTCCAATGAAATTCGTAATTTATTTGGGAGAGCAGCGAAGATTTAAAGATCCTTCGGCGTCATCTCAGCTGTAAAACTATAAAAATTGGATTTGACTCTTGAACAAACAAGTGATCTATACAGACACTTCAGAGGTGTATTCTATACATAGAAGACCCTTCAGAGGTGTCTCCCCCCATACCAAGTGCGGATATTATTCGAATGTTCGGCACAACATTCGAAAACGATATCACATTCGAAGGATTGGCAAATGTTTTTCGGGTGTACACAAGCACGTTGTTCTTTTGTTCGTCAAAAGTTTAAAAACGATATCGTTTTCGAACATTTGGCGAATGTTTTTTCTTCACAAGAAAAATTGTTTCGAGAAACATTTTTTACTTTGAAAATTTTTTTCTTTCAAAAAAAAAATTAATATTGTTTGTAAAAAATTCCCATTTGCTTTTTTCAAATAATTTCGATATAAATGCTACGTATAATGTAGACAATAAGTGTTGATAAAAACAACATATGGGTAGGTTGCCAAACACAAGACAACAATGTTTATCAACAGTTACATATCGAGTCGCAAACATAAAGAAATAAAAACGGAAAAGGTACATAACAGAAACATCAAGAAACTCCACAAAAAATGTTTTTCGCCACTATCGCAAAAACTATCATCTTTCATTCGCTAATAATATTATTAACGATATTCGAATTCGAAGGTTTTCCTGCCACAAACTGAGCGACGAATGAATCGTTTTTAATTCGTTCTCGTGTGTCGTTTTCGAACAAAATATCCGCAAAACTATCGAAAAACATTCGAAAACGAATCGTTTGCGATAGCAATGGTATGGGGGGCTTCTATACGTATGAGGCCCTTCTGAGTTGTCTCTTGTCACAGAAGGCTTCCAGGGGTATCCCTATTAAAGACCCTTCAGAGTTTCTTCTGTACATAAAAGATCATTCAGAGGTCTATATATATAGAATATCCTTCACAAATGTCTTCTACCCATAGATCTTTCATAGGCGTTTTCTATCCATAGAAGACCCGTCAGAGACGTCTTCTAAGCATAGAAGGAGGGATCTTCTATACATAAAAGACCCTTCAGAGCTGTCTTCAATACATAGAAGACCCTTCAGATGCGTCTTTTATCTATAGAAGGCCCTCCAGAGGTATCATCTATATCTAAAATACCATCCAGATTGTGTCTTCTATCTATAGAAGACCTTCAAGATGTATTTCCTATCCTTCCGATGTGTCTTCTAAACATAGAAGTCCTTTCAGAGGCGCTTTCGGTACATAAAAGACACTTCAGAGGTGTCTTCTATACATAAAAGACCCTTCAGAGGTGTCTTCTGTACATAGAAGGCCCTTCAGAGTAGTCTTCCATCTATGGAAGGCCCTCCAGAGGTATCTTATATCCATAAAGGACCATTCAGATTGTGTCTTCTATCTATAGAAGACCCTCAAGAGGTATCTACTATCCTTCAGAAGTGTCTTCTTAACATAGACGACCTTTCAAAGGTGTTTTGGTACATAAAATACCCTTCAGAAATGTCTTCTATACATAAAAGACCCTTCAAAGATGTCTTCTGTACATAAAAGTCCTTCAGAAGTGTTTTCTCTACATAGAAGACCCTTCAGAGGTGTCTTCTGTACATAGAAGGCCGTTCAGAGGTGTCTTCAATACATAGAAGACCCTTCAGAGGTGTCAACTATACATAAAAGACCCTTCAGAGGTGTCTTCTATCCATAAAAGCCCCTCCAGATTGTGTCTTCTATCTATAGAAAATCCTCAAGAGGTATATCCTATCCTTCAGATGTGTCTTCTAAACATAGAAGTCCTTTCAGAGGTGTTTTCTGTACATAGAAGACCCTTTACATGTGTCTTCTATACAAAGAAGACCTTTCAGAGGTGTCGCCTAACAATAAAAGAACCTAAAAAGGTTTCTTCTATCTTACGAGGTGTCTTCTATTCATACCAGAAATTTTGCAGGGGCCTCTTGTCCTTCTTAGACCCTTCAGAGGTCTCTTCTATCTATATAAGAGGTTTCTTATGTTGCGGGATGGCAGCTAAGGCTGATGAATGCACACGATAAGATTGTTGAAGCAAATTGAGCATCTTGGAAAGCTTATAAACGATGCCGGCTGGCAGGATAGTATCATATGGGGAGTTCTAGTTGTATATAAAAATATCGATCACTCCACGTTAACAACCCCTTTATGACAAATTCCAATGGGAGTTTTATGATTTGGCTGTCCACTAATTCAAGGCAGGTCCAAGTCAGATGAAGAGCCCCTCAGTAAAATTTCCACCGAAATGAATGTTCGGGCTAAAATAAATAAAATAAATGGCATTAATACAACATTATTAATAATTAATAATAATGTTTACAAACCATGTCCATGTTACATTGTATTCTATTGTGAATGACCGGCCGCAATGCAAAACAATAGAACACACAGACGTACACACTCCACATTAATCAAATTTGCTTTCCCACTTACGATGGTGCTGATACTTGTGAACAAATTCTTCTTCTTGAGACTTGCTGTTTCTGGGGTATCGTGGTCCACACGGTTTTTGTAGTATTTTTCTCTGATTTTTCCTCAGAAGTATTGTTTTTCCTCGGCAAAGGGCTAAAGTGATGTTGATGTTGATGTATTTATCGTTGATAGGGATCTATTGTCCGTAATACATCAACAGCTGTCAATATATAGCTGTCACCTGGTCGGTACTAAAAAGTACAGGGTAGTCATGTTCCATCCCTGAATGATAGCGTATGGCCGACTGGCAGAAAAAAATAACAAATTAACCGCCTGTTCATGTATGTCGCACGGAAACCTGTACGAAAGGAAAGCAGTCACTCGCTTCCGTCTAAAAATGCGTTCATGTATTTCGCAAACTATCGTGCGACAGCCGTTACGTATCCTATGCGAAATACTACTAATTTGAATGTACATTTGTACAACTATGTTCTATAAATGAGAGCCAAATGAGAAATGAAAACAAAATCCACACATACATACAAATATTGGAATATGTGTGATTTGTTTTGTTTGAAAAATAAAATGTGTCGGTATTTTGAATTATTTTATTTAATTGATTTCTTCAAAATAATGAATGAAAGCGCCATTGAAACGTATCTGTAAAATTTTTATTTTGTTTCAAGAATGTGTTGCATAAATGTGTTTTAAGATTTTCGGTGTTATTCGCGAGTTTACGTTCTACTCGGCAGCTACAAAGCAAGTGAGTGATTTTGACATTCTCTTTCTATAAGAGACAGTCCTTTCGATATACATAAACCCAAATTTAATGGAAAAGTGTACGTTTACGTGTTATTTCGTATGGCTTGTCGGTCGCATAGATTTTCGTTTTGAAGGTGTTTACATGAACAGAAAATGATTTTTTTCCACTTCCGAAGCGCAAGAAACCTTTCGGTCGACATACATGAACAGGCTGTAAATGTATGGAAAAAATAACAAAAACTAGTTAGAGGAAAAGGGCAAACTGTAGGTCTTCACTAATACTAATGATTTAGGGAATTTTTGGAAGAAAGTGCAATCAGGGAAAGTCTGCATATAAAAGAGAAATGCGATGGGAAAACGTCCAGAACATTTTTATATATTCCGGTGTGGACGAGTTTCGTGTAACAATTTAAAGAGACAATTAACAATTGTTCAAGCTTAAGAAGTTTTCCTTGTGATTAGATAAGGTGCAAGAAAAAGAAAAGTGAGTTTGTGATGAGAAAAGTGTTTGATAATAGGACTGAATAACAAAAATATGTTAACGTTCTATTTAACAGGAAAATTTCTTGCACAGTGATAGCGAGTGATAACCATAAGCGAGCAGTTGGTGAAGAATGTCGTCATCAGCGTATTACCATTGACAGCTTTAAAGTGGAAATAATAGCTAAGTACAACAGCCTTAAGGTAGGACTGAACACATTAATTCTTTGTAATCGTGGAACGAGTATAATTGGATCGGCAAGTGATTGGCTTTATATTATTTTAATCTATAAGATTCAAATTTTTGAGAATATACGTCCGCCGGAAAACGCAAAGCGACTAGCCAATCGCTGCCGATTAAAATTTTTATGGAAACACCCTGTATCAGCCAAAGCTCTGTTCTAAATACCAGCTGCTGAGTACTTGTAGCTGCGCCAAACACCTAGCCACGACAGTTCTAGCAGTTGAAACTAGCAGTGTTATACGCTGTAGGATAGTTGTATGCCAGTAAGCTTTTTTCATCAGAAATTGGTATAAACTATAATAAACGACTAAAGTGGCATAATTAAAGATTAATGATCACCAAATTGAAGTCGTCAGTTAGGCGCATGTGGAAAATCGGTGATTTACGATAAAACCATCAGATAGTTTTTCTTAATTTTTTTGTTTGCGTTATTATACTTACTTGACATTATCTTTTGTTAGTAATTAATTTTATATTATTTTGTATACTTTACTTAATTTTTTTTGATTCTCATAAACGACTTTTTTTTGAATCATTCGTTATAATAGACTTGTAAAGGACTTTACAACCGTAGTGATAGGGGTAGGATTATAATAGCTTATGGGACTGAAGCGTCCTAGTCAACAGGTATAGACCTCTAACTGAGCTCAATTAGGGATTGAACTGTGACGTATAGTAATCGGGGTCGGAAATTTGGACCCATAACCCTATCTCGACAGAGTGTAGGTTCTATTCGTTGAGTTACAGAGTAACGTAAATTTACCTTTATATTGATCGAAATGACTAGCTAAATATATGTTTTTTTTGTGTTCTCTTATATAATATTTATGTTTTTTTTTTCAATAAAATTATGTTATAAGTAAACGTGAATTAAGATGAATATGGAGTAGTGTTATTAATTTGGGAGGGAAAAAGGTTGTAAGAGGCAGGTAAGGGAAAAGGAGTTTGTGGGGTTCATGTAAATAGTAGAAATGGATTCGTGGACCAAGGATGGGGGGGCTGTGTGAGGGTCTGACCACCAAGGGCCCAAGTTCCACATAATGTTCTCCGTGTTGTATTTTGTGTAGTGTCTTTGTGTATCAAATAATGAAATTTCTTGTTAGACCCAGAATTAGGTTGGCGGGTTGAGAACCTCCTGAGACCGATAGCTAGTCGGATGGCCGACTTAAACCTAGCGTGGTCATAACACTTAAATGCATAGAAATCCATAGGTGCATTCTACCCATAGAAGCCCCTTGAGAGGAATCTTCTATCAACAGAAGAACATTCAAATTCTATAAAAAAAAACATCCAGAGATGTCCTATATCCATTCGAAATCCCAGATGATCTGCAGATAGAACACCAATTCTGACCTTTTTAGATAGAGGGCCTCTCTTGAGGCACTTCGATAGATAGAAGACACTTCTAAAGTGTCTTCCATAAATAGAAAACACCTAGGAAGTGTGTGTATTTCCCGCAAAATTTCATGCAAAAATTTCAGTGCAATTACTCTAGTGTTCTAGTGTGGACCGGGAAAACGGACCCTATCTGTAGTGCGATTCTCTAACTCATTTTTTGAGTTATGTACCAACAAAACGCAAGCTTGCCGCTAACTTACCAAAAAAAGTTTAATGATTTTTGTCGGCAACTCAGAAAATGTGTTAGAGAATTGCACTACTGAGAGAAAGGATCACGGTGGAATAAGAAGGTGTTACATCAAATCATGTCAAACGTCAAATTTGCTCACAATAATGCATTACTGTGAATTGCTTGTTTACATTTTGTATGTGATTTTATTCACAATAACGCATTTTGACAACTGGTATGAAGATCAGCTGTTTTTGGTGTTACACCTTATTATTCCACCATGGAAAGGATACTTCTACAGTACTTGTGTACCATGGCACAATAATACAGGTACAGCGGCAAAAACAGCTGGTTATCACACTAGCTGTCAAAATTCATTATTGTGAATAAAAACACATTCAAAATGTAAACAAGCAATTCACAGTAATGCATTATTGCGAGCAAATTTGACGTTTGACATGATTTGATCATGGTGGAATAATAAGGTGTAACGCCAAAAACAGCTGATCTTCATACCAGTTGTCAAAATGCGTTATTGTGAATAAAATCACATACAAAATGTAAACAAGCAATTCACAGTAATGCATTATTGCGAGCAAATTTGACGTCTGACATGATTTGATGTAACACCTTTTTTCCACCATGATGTGAACAAGTGTTTCAATAGCTCTGTTCCATAACTAAAAAGTTTTTACAATTTTTAACACTTTTACAAATTTTGCGTTCCCGTACACAAAATTTATATTAAAATCGTTTACGACTTTTACAACTTTTACGACTTTTACCACTTTATAAATGTGTATGTTTCTAATAGCTTTGTTCCTTTACTTCTTTAATAGTAAAAGTAGCAAAAGAGAGAAGTTCTCTCTTCTCTCAGAAAACTGTGAAAATTGCTCTTACGTAAGTTTTGCACACACGTAAAGAAACGGAAAAATAGTAGATCTGGCACATGATACAATAAGAAGGTAGCAGCAACTGCCGTTTTTGGTAAAATAAGATGTCAAAATTTGACATAAATTCAATGCAATTGTATTGGGAAAGTCATGCCCGGTGAACTTTTGTATTGGGAAAGTCATCTCCGGTGAACTTTTGTATTGGGAAAGTCATCTCCGGTGAACTTTTGTATTGGGAAAGTCATCTCCGGTGAACTTTTGCATTGGGAAAGTCATCTCCGGTGAACTTTTGTATTGGGAAAGTCATGCCCGGTGCACTTTTGTATTGGGAAAGTCATCTCCGGAGAACTTTTGTATGGGGAAAGTCATCTCCGGTGAACTTTTGTATTGGGAAAGTCATGCCCGGTGAACTTTTGTATTGGGAAAGTCATGCCCGGTGAACTTTTGTATGGAAAAAATCATCTCCGGTGAACTTTTGTATGGGAAAAGTCATCTCCGGTGAACTTTTGTATTGGGAAAGTCATCTCCGGTGAACTTTTGTATTGGAAAAGTCATCTCCGGTGAACTTTTGTATTGAGAAAGTCATCTCCGGTGAACTTTTGTATTGGGAAAGTCATCTCCGGTGAACTTTTGTATTGGGAAAGTCATCTCCGGTGAACTTTTGTATTGGGAAAGTCATCTCCGGTGAACTTTTGTATTGGGAAAGTCATCTCCGGTGAACTTTTGTATTGGGAAAGTCATCTCCGGTGAACTTTTGTATTGGGAAAGTCATCTCCGGTGAACTTTTGCATTGGGAAAGTCATCTCCGGTGAACTTTTGTATTGGGAAAGTCATGCCCGGTGCACTTTTGTATTGGGAAAGTCATCTCCGGAGAACTTTTGTATGGGGAAAGTCATCTCCGGTGAACTTTTGTATTGGGAAAGTCATGCCCGGTGAACTTTTGTATTGGGAAAGTCATGCCCGGTGAACTTTTGTATGGAAAAAATCATCTCCGGTGAACTTTTGTATGGGAAAAGTCATCTCCGGTGAACTTTTGTATTGGGAAAGTCATCTCCGGTGAACTTTTGTATTGGAAAAGTCATCTCCGGTGAACTTTTGTATTGAGAAAGTCATCTCCGGTGAACTTTTGTATTGGGAAAGTCATCTCCGGTGAACTTTTGTATTGGGAAAGTCATCTCCGGTGAACTTTTGTATTGGGAAAGTCATCTCCGGTGAACTTTTGTATTGGGAAAGTCATCTCCGGTGAACTTTTGTATTGGGAAAGTCATCTCCGGTGAACTTTTGTATTGGGAAAGTCATCTCCGGTGAACTTTTGTATTGGGAAAGTCATCTCCGGTGAACTATTGTATTGGGAAAGTCATATGTTACCATCAGCTGGGCTGATAATGCTACCTTCTTATTGTATCAAGATCTGGCAGCAATGTCAAAAAACAAACATGGCTGCTTAAAAAAAAAATAACAAACAAAAAAAATTTCACTGTTTTTTATTTTTTTTTTAATTTCACTGGATTAAATTTTTATTATTTTATTTTATTTCTTTTTATTTTGCTTTGACAAAGCGCGTAGTTTTCTCTTTTCTTTTTGCCTTAATTTTCAAATAAATGTCAAATCAGCAGTTTGACAGGTTTTTCCCCTTTTTACACAACGAAATTTGTCGAGCAGAAAGTAGCAAAAGAGAAAGCCATACTGGCTCTCCTCTCGCACTCTCTTAAAAATTGCTTTCTGTTTTACTACTTTTTGGGGTTAAGGAACGCTTTCCGAGTTAAAAATGGTAAAATGGTACAACTTGAAGAAACTTTAACGTAAAGGAACAAAGCTAATGTGAACTTCGACGAAGATGCATTGATACTGACTTCCAAAATGTCGGTACGCATTTTTTTACTGGTTTAGTGAAAGCAAAACACCACGAATCATAAACCACAGAGATAAATTTGTTATATTTTCGGTTGAAAACAAAACAATGTGTTGCCAAACCACTTAATAATCTATTTTTGGGGTTTTTTGTTTTGTTCCACCATTCTTCTTATCGCACTACATTTTGTTCCTATCACTCGTTCGTTGGTTGAACAGCTGATATCTAACCTAAAAGCGAAAGCGGTCAAAACATTAAAAACATTACATTGTGAAATCTTCTTTTCGGAATGACTTCAAATACCTTCAATCAATCAAAGTTCATACCCACCGCACCAGAAAAAGGCAGCTTTCCTTTAGATCACGAAGGTCTTTGCAAAAAATACTATTTGCTTTATATGCGTTGTTTACATCAAAGTGACGACCAAAGTTCACAGTGTCGCAAAGAAGCTCAAGAATATTTGAATTGTCGGATGCAAAATGAACTTATGGAAAAGGCTGAATGGTCAAGATTAGGATTTGAAGATACAACAACAAAACAGGAGAAGAGTACGACGACAACGACGCCGCGAAACTAGACCCCCCCCCCCAACCAACCAATAACATGAAAACTTCCAAGAATCTACTTCTCGCCTGCACAGCTAGTGTAGCCACCATTAAGTTACCACTGCTAATTGAGAAACTACAAAAACTAGATACGGAATATGATTTTAATGTAAGTTCTGTTATGGTTTAGGTTTTAAAAGGTTATTGTGTTTCTAATAACTTGCCCCGTTTATCTTCCAGATAAAAGTAATTTTAACAGAGCATGCAAAACATTTTGTGGAAAATTCCCAATTACCCGATAACGTTCAAATATTAGATGACCAATGTGAATGGAATGCCTGGAATAAACGTGGTGATCCTGTTGTACACATAGATTTGGGGAAATGGGCTGATATGCTGGTCATAGCACCGCTAAGTGCAAATTCATTGGCGAAAATTGCTGTGGTAAGTAATGGCGCAAACAATTGTCGACATATTTTATCTCCATTTCAACTAAAACTCTTACATCACATCATAATAAAGGCATATTTCTGGGTGTACGCAGGGTTAAATTTTGGATAATCCAAATGGGGATTTCTAAAGATGGTTTCCTCAACAATATAACTTTTATAAGAGTTCTTAATTCTTCAAATGCCAAGTTTAGATGAAATACCTCTTTGACGACCCTTCTATATCTATAGTGATCTTCAATTGATAGATCTCTTCGAAGGGTCTTGTACATATTGTTGTTGTAGCAACGCATATATGTTCGTTCGTGTATTATTTCAGTTATCAAGTTCCTCTGTATCCAGACTCAAGAATTCTGCAACCTGTAGAACCTTCTGTTGTTAAAATACCCAGTTTATGTACAGGATATAGCTTTCAATCTGAAGAGTTCTTATAGACAGGAATAGAAAGGTCTCTTTTGGATAGAAGAGACCTATGAAGGGTATTTTATGGGTCGAAGACACCTCTGAAGGGTCTTTTATCGATAGAAGACGCCTCTGAAGAGTATTTTATGGACTGAAAACGCTTCTGAAAGCTCTTTAAGACGCCTCTTAAGGGTCTTCTGGAAGGTATTTTATGGACTGAAGACGCCTCTAAAGTGTCTTCTGTCTATAGAAGACGCCTCTGGAGGGTATTTTGTGGACTGAAAACGCCTCTGAAAGGTCTTTAATGAATGGAAGACTCATCTGAGGGGTATTTTATGGGTCGAAGACACCACTGAGGGGTATTTTATGGATTTAAGACACGTCTGAAGGGCCTTTTATGGATTGAAGAGACTTTGTGGAAAGAAGAAACCTCTGAAGGGTCTTCTATGCATACAAGACACTTCTAAAAAGTATTTTATGGATAGAAGACACCTCTGAAGGCTCTTCTATCGACTGAAGACACCTATGAAGGGTATTTTACGGGTCGAATACACCTCTGAAGCGTCTTTTATAGATAGAAGACGCTCTGGAAGGTATTTTATGGACCGGGACATGTATCGATAGAAGGGCCTTCTGGAAGGTATTTTATGGACTGAAGACGCCTCTGAAGTGTCTTCTGTCGATAGAAGACGCCTCTGGAGGGTATTTTGTGGACTGAAGACGCCTCTGAAAGGTCTTTAGTGAATGGAAGACGTATCTGAAGGGTATTTTATGGATAGAAGACACCTCTGAAGGGTCTTGTATCGATAGAAGGATCTTCTGGAAGGTATTTTATGGACTGAAGACGCCTCTGAAGTGTCTTCTGTTTATAGAAGACGCCTCTGGAGGGTATTTTGTGCACTGAAGACGCCTCTGAAAGGTCTTTAATGAATGGAAGACGCATCTGAAGGGTATTTTATGGATAGAAGACACCTCTGAAGGCTCTTCTATCGACAGAAGACACCTATGAAGGGTATTTTATGGACTGAAAACGCCTCTGAAAGGTCTTTCAGACGCCTCTGAAGGGTCTTGTATCGATATAAGGGTCTTCTGGAAGGTATTTTATGGACTGAAGACGCCTCTGAAGTGTCTTCTGTCTATAGAAGACGCCTCTGGAGGGTATTTTGTGGCTGAAGACGCCTCTGAAAGGTCTTTAATGGATGAAAGACGCATCTGAAGGGTATTTTATGGGTCGAAGACTCCTTTGAAGGGTATTTTATGGATTTAAGACACGTCTGAAGGGCCTTCAATGGATTGAAGACAATTTTGAAGGGCCTTTGTGGAAAGAAGAAACCTCTGAAGGGTCTTCTATGCATACAAGACACTTCTAAAAAGTATTTTATGGATAGAAGACACCTCTGAAGGCTCTTCTATCGACAGAAGACACCTATGAAGGGTATTTTATGGACTGAAAACGCCTCTGAAAGGTCTTTAAGACGCCTCTGAAGGGTCTTGTATCGATAGAAGGGTCTTCTGGAAGGTATTTTATGGACTGAAGACGCCTCTGAAGTGTCTTCTGTCTATAGAAGACGCCTCTGGAGGGTATTTTGTGGACTGAAGACGCCTCTGAATGGTCTTTAATGAATGAAAAACGCATCTGAAGGGTATTTTATGGGTCGAAGACACCACTGAAGGGTATTTTATGGATTTAAGACACGTCTGAAGGGCCTTTTATGAATTGAAGACCACTCTGAAGGCCCTTTGTGGAAAGAAGAAACCTCTGAAGGGTCTTCTATGCATACAAGACACTTCTAAAAAGTATTTTATGGATAGAAGACACCTCTGAAGGCTCTTCTATCGACAGAAGACACCTATGAAGGGTATTTTATGGGTCGAAGACACCTCTGAAGCGTCTTTTATCGATAGAAGACGCCTCTGGAGGGTATTTTATGGACCGAAAACGACTCTGAAAGGTCTTTAATTAATATAAGTCGCATCTGAAGGGTATTTTATGGACTGAAAACGCCTCTGAAGGGACATGTATCGATAGAAGGGTCTTCTGGAAGGTATTTTATGGACTGAAGACGCCTCTGAAGTGTCTTCTGTTGATAGAAGACGCCTCTGGAGGGTATTTTGAGGACTGAAGAGGCCTTTGAAAAGTCTTTAATGGATGGAAGACGCATCTGAAGGGTATTTTATGGGTCGAAGACTCCTTTGAAGGGTATTTTATGGATTTAAGACACGTCTGAAGGGCCTTCAATGGATTGAAAACAACTCTGAAGGGCCTTTGTGGAAAGAAGAAACCTCTGAAGGGTCTTCTATGCATACAAGACACTTCTAAAAAGTATTTTATGAATAGAAGACACCTCTGAAGGCTCTTCTATCGACAGAAGGCACCTATGAAGGGTATTTTACGGGTCGAAGACACCTCTGAAGCGTCTTTTATCGATAAAAGACGCCTCTGGAGGGTATTTTATGGACCGAAAACACCTCTGAAAGGTCTTTAATGGATATAAGACGCATCTGAAGGGTATTTTATGGACTGAAGACGCCTCTGAAGGGACATGTATCGATAGAAGGGTCTTCTGGAAGGCATTTTATGGACTGAAGACGCCTCTGAAGTGTCTTCTGTCTATAGAAGACGCCTCTGGACACTTCTAAAAAGTATTTTATGAATAGAAAACACCTCTGAAGGCTCTTCTATCGACAGAAGGCACCTATGAAGGGTATTTTACGGGTCGAAGACACCTCTGAAGCGTCTTTTATCGATAGAAGGCGGCTCTGGAAGGTATTTTATGGACTGAAGACGCCTCTGAAGTGTCTTCTGTCTATAGAAGACGCCTCTGGAGGGTATTTTGTGGACTGAAGACGCCTCTGAAAGGTCTTTAATAAATGGAAGACGCATCTGAGGGTATTTTATGGGTCGAAGACACCTCTGAAGGGTATTTTATGGATTTAAGACAAGTCTGAAGGGCCTTCTATGGATTAAGGGCAACTCTGAAGGGCCTTTGTGGAAAGAAGAAACTTTTGAAGGGTCTTGCATGCATACAAGACACTTCTAAAAAGTATTTTATGGATTGAAGACACCTCTGAAGGCTCTTCTATGGACAGAAGACACCTATGAAGGGTATTTTACGGGTCGAAGGCACCTCTGAGACGTCTTTTATCGATAGAAGACGCCTCTGGAGGGTATTTTATGGACTGAAGACGCCTCTGAAGGGTCTTCTATGCACACAAGACACCTCTAAAAAGTCGTGTATGGATAGAAGACACATCCGAAAAATCCTCTGAAGGATTCTCTATGGATAAAAGACACCTCTGCAGAGAGATAGAAGGCACCTCTGCAGAGAGATAGAAGACACCTCTGCAGAGAGATAGAAGATAGCTCTGAGTGGCCTTTTATGGGTAGAAGACACCACCAAAAGTCTTCTATAGATAGAACACACCTCCTGAGTCTTTTATAGACGGAAGACATCTCTGAAATTTTTTTTATGGGTACAAGTCTCCTCTGAGGGTCTTTTGTTTGTATAGTATAGGATATATCTCTGAAGCGTCTTCTTTGAAAATAAAATACTCCTGAAGAGCGTTCTATGGATAGAAGACACCTCTGAAGAGTCTTCTATGAAAATAAGGGGAATCTTCTATGGATAGAAGACACCTCTGAAGAGTCTTCTGTTCATGTAAGACACCTCCGAAGGGTCTTCTGTAGATAGAATACGTATCTGAATAGTATTCTATAGCTTGAAGAAACCACTGAAGAGTCTTCAATGGATAGAAGACACTTCTGAAGGGTCTTCCATAAATAGAAGACACCTCTGAAGAGTCTTCTGTGCACTGAAGACATTTCAGAAGGGTCTTCTGTGCATAGAAGACACATACTGAAGGGTCTTCTGTGCATAGAAGACACATACTGAAGGGTCTTCTGTGCATAGAAGACATATACTGAAGGGTCTTCTATGGATAGATTACACGTCTGAAGGGTTTTTTTATTGGCTAAAGGCCCCTCTGAAGGTTCCTCTATGGATCGAAGACACTTCTGAACGGTCTTCTATGGCTAGAAAACACGACCTCTGAAGGGTAGATATCCCTGAAGCTCTTATATGAATAAGGGACACCCTTGAACGGATATAAGACACCTCTGAAGAGTCTTCTGTCGATAGAAAACACCTCTAAAGAGCCTTCTATGGACACCTATGAATGATCTTCAATGGATAAAAGACATCTTCCTATACATAGGAGGCATACCATAAAAACCTTTTCAGAGAATTCTATGGATAGAATGTACCTCCAAGGGCCTTCTATTGCCAGACGACTCATGTGAAGGGTCTTCTATTGACAGAAGACACATCTGAAGGGTCTTCTATGGTTATAGATCACAAATTTCGGGGACATCTTCGAAAAAGCTATCGATCGTGAACTGCCTAACCAAACGTTTGGGACACCGACAACAAAGCTGCCGCTTAAGAAGTAGATCCATTTGTATATTGAATAAAGTTAGGAGCAATCTTCAAAGGGTCCTTTTTAGCTATGTCCATTATTATATTCTGGAAATAATTTCCTTCCATATATTTTTTTCAGGGTCTCTGCGACAATTTACTACTGTGTGTGGTGCGTGCTTGGGATTTCGCAAAACCTCTGCTCTTTTGTCCAGCCATGAATACCCGGATGTTTGATCATCCCGTAACCGGGGAGCATATTAATAAATTGAAATCATGGGGTTATCATGAAGTTCCAACGGTGTCTAAAACATTAATGTGTGGCGATACGGGTAATGGTGCTATGGCCGAGGTAGATACTATCATTGATCATATTTTATTAAAATTCCGTTCATTGTAAATAATAAAAAAAACAAGATAATAAAAAAATGTACCCTTGAAGAAAAAACACCAACAACAAAAGTATTTAATTTTTTGTAATTTATTTCGTTTTTATAATGTCCTTTTTAGTCAATATAACTATTTATTTCTAAACATATGTACGTAGTGAATTTTTATAGTGTATTTATTACTTGTTTTTTGTTGTTGTTGTAAGGTTTGTTTGTGTATCTTCTATAATTATGTGTATCATAGCATTTTTTATAATTTATTTTTTATTTGTTTTTTTTTTTCATAATACAACACGTTTCATTTTTTTGTTTTTGTTTTTTTATTTTATCATTATTGTTGAGAACTTAACAGCTAAATTAATTGATAATAATAAAAAAGTGTGTGTGTCTGCTTTTGTTTTTTTTTTTAAGAAGAAAAAAAGTGTATTATTATGTTTTAACGAAGCTTTCTTATTTATTTATTTTTTGTTTGTTTTATTCTTATAAATTACATGTGTTTTGTTTTTGTATGGGTGTATGTGGGGGTATTGTGGTGTGTGAGAGTGTAAATGAAATACATTTTGTTTATATACAATAGACACAGTTGTTATATTCTATAAATTAAATTAATAAATCAAATAAAATTCGAGCTGCTATTTATTATTACAGATTTATTTTTTTTATTTGTATTCATATATTTTTTTTTCTTTTTTTTAATTAGCCCTTAATAATTATTATATATAAAAACATTTTGCATTTTATAGTATTTTTATGATGAGAAATGGTTATGTGTTTTTGTTGCTGTTATTTGTTTTTAATGTTTACATAAACATTTGTTATTATCTGGGTATGAACGATGGTGAATGAAGAATGCATTAATGAGTCTCTCGGCATATGCCACATGAATTATTTTAGTTGTATTTTATATATAAACATGTTGTTTTATATAAAACACAAATTTTCCAAATATAATTTAAAGAAGTTTAACAAATCTTTTTTTTAATAAAAAAAATAGTTCTCATTTTTAAAGTGAGGTTAAGAACGAAATATATAAATTCATAAATATATAACGAATATATCCGTTTTAGATTTTTTTTTTTAATTAGAAAAAATGCCTAGCCATGAAGTATTTATTTCCGGAAGGCCCCGTGAATGATCAGAATCTAAAAAAGGGAAGTTTACAGAAAGATGGTCCCAGGTCATTAGATTTGTTGATGAAATATTGAGGACACATATAAGTCTATATATATTTTGGGGACACATACCGGAAAGTGCCCAAAGATAGGTTATTTGTGGGCAACCTCGAGACATCTACTTGGTTCTCGAAAGTTGAAGCATTAAAGAAAAATTTACGAAGGTAGATTGCTTAAAGAAACTTTGGGGGCACAAAACCGAAATTTATTAAACGACACCTCTGAAAGGCCTTACATAAATAGAAGCACCTCTGAAGGATGTTATATGAAAAAAAAAAAATACCTCTGAAAAGTCTTCTATGTGGATGAGGTGTCTCATATGGATAGAAAACATCTCTTAAGGGTCTTCTATGGATATAAGGCACTTCTGAAGGGTCTTACATAAATAGAAGCACCTCTGAAGAGTCTTACATAAATATAAGCACTTCTGAAGGGTCCTATATTGATACACAACACATCTGAAGGGTCTTCTTTGGATAGAAGACACCTTTAAAGTGTTTTCTACGGATAGAAAACACTTTTGGAGGTTCTTCTACCGGTAAAAACATATCTGAAGGGTCTTATATGGAAATAAAATACCTCTGAAGATTCTTGTATAGAAATTGAACAATTCTGATGAGTCTTCTAGGGATAGAAGACACTTCTCAAGGGTCTCCTATGGATAGTTACATTTCTAAAGGGTCTTACATAATCAGAAAACAACTTTAAGTGGCCTTCTGTGGATAGGAGACCCCTCTAAAGGGCCTTATATGAAAGAAAATACCTCTAAAGGGAAAACATCTCTCAAGGGTCTTCTATAGATATAAGGCACTTCTGAAGGATCTTATATAAATAGAAGCACCTCTGAAGGGTCTTATATTGATATACAACACTTTTGAAGGATATTTTATAAAATGAAAACAACTCTGAAGGGTATTCTTTGGATAGAAGACACCTTTAAAGGGTCTTCTACGGATAGAAAATAATTTTTTGTAGGTTCTTCTACCAGTAAAAACACAACTGAAGGGTCTTATATGGAAATAAAATACCTCTGAAGATGCTTGTATAGAAATTAAACAATTCTGATGAGTCTTCTATGGATAGAAGACACTTCTGAAGGGTCTCCTATGGATAGTTACATTTCTGAAGGGTCTTACATAAACAGAAAATACCTTTGAATGGTCTTCTGTGGATAGAAGACACCTCTGAAGGGCCTTATATGGAAAGAAAATACCTCTAAAGGGTCTTCTATGGATAGCCGACACCTCTGAGCACCCCCTGTGTCTTCTATGGATAAAGACCGAAGGGCCTTCTTGGATAAAAGACACCTTTGAAGGGTCTTCTATGAATAGAAAACTCATCTGAAGATTCTTCTACGGATAAAATACTTCTGAAAGGTCTTCTAAAGGGTATTATATAAATAGAAGATACATATGAAGGGTCTTTCATAAATAGAAGTATATTTGAAGGGACAGATTACATCTCTGAAGGGTTTTCCATGGATACCTCTGAAGACTCATTTGCGGATAGAAATCAGCTCTGAAGGTTCTTCTATGGATAGAAGACACCTCTGATATAGAAGAAACCTCTGAAGAGTCTTACAAAAATAGAAGCAGACACCGCAGAAGGGTCTTACATTGAATGAAAATACCTCTGAAGGGTCTTATTTAGATAGAAGCGCCTCTGAAGGGTCTTGCATGGATAGAAATCAACCATGGAGGGAGGGTCCTATATAAAAAGAAAATATCTACGAAGGGTCTTATATGGAAATCAAATACTTCTGAAGGGCCATCTTTAAAGAATTATCCATGCATAGAAGACACCTCTGAAGGGTCTTGTATTTATAGCAGACACCTCTGAAGGGTCTTCGATGCATAGCAGACACCTCTAAAGGACCTTCCATAGATAGAAGACACCTCTAAAGGGTTTTCCATAGATAGAAGACACTTCTGAAGAGTCTTGTATTCATAGCAGACACCTCTAAAGGGTTTTCCATGGATAGAAGACACCTCTGAAGGGTCTTGTATTCATAGCAGACACCTCTAAAGGGCTTTCCATAGCTAGAAGACACCTCTGAAGGGTCTTGCATGGATAGAAATCAACCATGGAGGGAGGGTCTTATATAAAAAGAAAATACCTACGTAGGATCTTATGTGGAAATCAAATACTCTTCTGAAGGGCCATCTCTAAAGAATTATCCATGGATAGAAGACACCTCTGAAGAGTCTTGTATGTATAGCAGACACCTCTAAAGGGTTTTCCATGGATAGAAGACACCTCTGAAGGGTCTTCGATGCATAGCAAACACCTTTAAAGGGCCTTCCATAGATAGAATACACCTCCGAAGCTACTTGTAATGAAATATAATACCTCTGAAGGATATTCTATGGGGAGCAGATACCTCTAAAGGGTCTTCCATGTATAGAATACACCTCTGAAGGATCTTCTATGGATAGATGACAACTCTGAAGTGTCTTCTATGGATAGAAGATACATCTGAAAGGTCTTCTATGGATAAAAAAAACTCTGAAGGTTCTCCTATGGATAGAAGCACCTCTGAAGGTTCTTCTGTTGACAGAAGACACCTCTGAAGTGTCTTATATGGAAAGAAAACTTCTTCGAAGGGTTTTCTATGGATAGAGTGTCCTCAAAATTAAAAAACAAAAACTTTTAACCCCTCGCTCCTAGTCCTGATATATATATTTTTTTCAAAAATAAATAGGGCCCTAATATGCCTTCACTTAACTGTAGTTAAAGGTGTGTTATTAATTTTTACCTAGGTGGACCTTCGGAATTTCGCAAAACTTTTCTGGACCTTGAAATTGCATCTTCTTCTAGAGTTCATATACACCTTTTTCAGATGTAATTCGAAACATTTTAGTTGTAATTCGTAACATTTCATTTGTAATTCGAGAATTCTATTTGTAATTCGTAACATTCCATTTGTAATTCGTAATATTTCATTTGTAATTCGAATTATTCCATTTGGAATTCGAATTATTTCATTTGTAATTCGAATTATTCCATGTAAAATTCGAATTATTCCATTTGTAATTTGAATTATTTCATTTGTAATTCGAATTATTCCATTTGTAATTCGAATTATTTTATTTAAAATTACAAATGAAATCATTCGAATTACAAATGGAATAATTCGAATTACAAATGGAATAATTCGAATTTCAAGTGGAATAATTCGAATTACAAATGGAATAATTCGAATTACAAATGGAATTCTCGAATTACAAATGAAATGTTACGAATTACAAATAGAATTCCCGAATTACAATTAAAATAATTCGAATTACATCTGAAAAAGGTGTAGTTTGAATAGCTCAACTGAGTACAGTCGAAATCGCTTATAACCTCGTCGTTTATAACGTCATATCGGTTATAACGTCGATATCCAAAAGTCCCAAATCTCTGGGGCTTTTTATAGCTCTATCGCTTATAACGACATATCGGTTATAGCGACGAATTCCGTCGGTCCCTTGACCGACGTTTTAAGCGATTTTGACTGTACTTCTATAGATATATGGCCTCATCGGAAGACCTTCTATAGATAGAACACCTGATCAGAAAGCCTTCTATAAATCGAAGACCTTATCTGGGTGCTTTCTATAGATAGAAAACCTCATCGGAGGGCCTTCTATACATAGATGACCTAATCTGGGGGCCTTCTATAAATAGAAGACCTCATCTGAAGACATTTTATAGATAGAACAAACACATCTGAGGGCCTTCTATAGATTGAAAACCTCTTCGTAGGACCTTATATAGATAAAAGACCTCATATGAGGGCCTTCTGTAGATAATTACCTTAGCTGGGGTCCTTCTAAGACCTCTGCTGAGGGCCTTCCATACATTGGAGACCTTATTTGGATGCCTTCTATAGATAGAAAAACTAACGTGAGGGCCTTCAATAGATAAATTATCTCATCTGCGGATCTTCTTTAGATAGACAACCTCATCTGCGGACCTTCTATACATCGAAGACGTTATTTTGAGGGCCTTCTATAGATTGAAAACCTCTTCGGAGGACCTTATATAGATAATAGACCTCATATGAGGGCCTTCTATAGATATATGACTTTATCTGGGGTCGTTCTAACACCTCTTCTGAGGGCCTTCTATATATCAAAGACTTTATTTGGGTGCCTTCTATAGAGTGAAAAACTCATTTGAGGGCCTTTAATAGATAAATGATCTCATCTGCGGGTCTTCTTTCGATAGACAACCTCATCTGCGGACCTTCTATACATCGAAGACGTTATTTGGATGCCTTCTATAGATAAAAAACCTCATCTGAGGGCCTTCAATAGATAAATGTTCTCATCTGCGGATCTTCTTTAGATAGACAACCTCATCTGCGGACCTTCTATACATCGAAGACCTTATTTGGGTGCCTTCTATAGATAGAAAACCTCATCGGAGGGCCTTCTATACATAGATGACCTTATCTGGGGGCCTTCTATAAATAGAAGACCTCATCTGAGGACATTCTATAGATAGAACAAACACATCTGAAGTGGGATTCTGTAACTCATTTTTGCTGTTATCGATAATTGTCGGTCAAATTAAAATGCTTATAATTTCGATAATTATCGAAATTTTTCGGTAAGTTAACGATGAATAAAAAGTAGTCGCTAGCCTCTACCGACAAAAACAGTGATGCCAACTTACCTTTTTGTTTTTAGTCATAATTTTGCGATTTAATTAATTTAATTTTTGTCGGTAACAGCAAAATTGAGTTACAGAATCCCAATACTGAGGGCCTTCTATAGATAGAAAACCTCTTTGGAGGACCTTATATAGATAGAAGACCTCATATGAGGGCCTTCTATAGATATGTGACCTTATCTGGGGTCGTTCTAAGACCTCTTCTGAGGGCCTTCTATACATCGAAGACGTTATTTGGGTGCCTTCTATAGATAGCAAAACTCATCTGAGGGTCTTCAATAGATAAATGATATCATCTGCGGATCTTCTTTAGATAGTCAACCTCATCTGCGGACCTTGTATACACCGAAGACGTTATTTGGGTGCCTTCTATAGATAGAAAACCTCATCTGAGGGCCTTCAAAAGATAAATGGTCTCATCTACGGATCTTCTTTAGATAGACAACCTCATTTGCGGACCTTCTGTAGATCGAAAACCTTATCTGAGGACCTTCTGTAGTAGAAAACTGCATCCGACGGCCTTTAAAAGATAGAAGACCTTATCTGAGGGTTTTCAGTATATGAAAGATCTCTTTTCAGGGCCTTCAATAGATAGAGGAATGTTTCAAATCTTTTCTTATGGGCCGATTCCGTACAGCGAGGCGAGTCGTGTCGCGTCGCCAAATGCAATTTTTCGATTCCGTATGGCAATATCGCCTGACGTCGTCAAATTTTGTCGCCGAAATGTTCATTTTCCGGCGACAACAAATTAGCTGTCGCCGTACATTTTTACTAACGAATAAAAATAACTTGTTATCGACGATTATTTTCTATCGCTGTACGTAGTACATTTTTTAAATTTTGTCACAGAGACGATAGACGACGCGACATGACTCGCCTCGCTGTACGGAATCGGCCCATTAGGCTTGAACATTCTAATTCTTCTTTCTTGAACTAAAATTTTAAAGATTTTAATTTGAAGACTCAAAAAGAGATTATTTCCAAAATTTAGAAGATCTTGTTCGATCGAGCCGGTAACTTTTGGAGTTGTTTAAAGTTTCTAAGGGGCTTAAGACATACAATTTTTAGGGATAGTTCCTGATTTTTGGGGTCATTGCAGGTGGCCCTGTGGGCCATTTCACAAATAAATCGTGGCCTGGGCTAGAAGGCAAGATAATAGGACGGCGAAAATAATAGACAAAAGTGTCTTTTAAATTTTAAAATTTCCGAAAATTCTACAAAAGATTTCTTTCAACATTCTTTGAATTATGCTCGAAACAAAATGTAAGTAATGTGTGTATATAAATGGTTTATGAGAAATGTTTGTGTGTTTAGTAATTTTTGTGGGCATTATTTAATTTTTTTTATTTATATAATATTATACTAATAATTATTTATATATAATTTATAACCCTAAAAAAATATATTTATAAAGTAAAAAAAAATAATAACAAAAAATGTCTATATTATTAATAATAATTATTTTTAAAAAAGAGAAAACAAAAAAAAATACATACATTTATATATATATAATATATTTATTACCATTAACATGTCTATAATTAAATTTGTTTGCTGTTTTATTAACCAACAAGTTATTTATTTTGTTTTTTTTTTTTTTTGCAATCTTTGAGACAACTACAATTTATTTCTTTTGTTTTTCAATTTTAGATTTTCGTGATTTTTGTTTGTTTTAAAGCATAGGTACAAATGAGTAGAAAAAATACTTTTACAAATTATGAACAGAGGGGGGTGATGAAGGAGATGGAGTGAATGGGAGATGGAAAATCAAAATTGTTTCATGTGGTTGTTGTTGTTACTTTTATATTTGTGAAATTGCAAATGTTGAAATATGATCGATCTAGAGATTTATATGGGAAAGTAATAATACATACAGTAATAATACATATGTACGAGTATGTATGTGCTGCTTATTTGTTGATTTCTTTTGTTAGGTCATTTTTATATTTTATTTTTGTAATATATTTTTGGATTTTTTTTTCATCAGTTAGTTTTTTCTTTCCATAATGCGAACAGTTGTTTCCAAAAATTAAACCAAAAAATTTTTCAAATTCCTAATTAATTTTGAAGACGAAATCCAAAAATAAGGGGGGTATGTTTTTGAATCAATTTCACAAAGATAATGAAATGGTAGTAAACATTTCCATAATTATTCAGTATATTAAATATATAAGAAACACTGTTCGAAACATACTTTATGGCCCATGATGGACTTGTTCAAAATGTTGATAACAAGAATTTAAAAGAATTTGGAAAGTTTTTTATTCCGTTCTGGGGTATTTCCCATCTGAAAGTTTTCTATAGTGGAAGACCTTTTCTGGAGGCCTTCTGCAGATGAAAGACCTCATCTGAGGGAATTCAATATATAAAAACCCTATTCTGTGGACCTTCCACAGACAGAGGGCCTCATCTGAGGGCCTTCTATAGTAGATAAAATACCTATTCTGAGGTTCTTTTATAGAAAGAAAAACTCATTTTAGGGTTTTCTATAGATAGAAGACATCATCTGAGGGCCTTCCATAGATACAAAACCTCAACTGAGGGCCTTCTGTAGATAAAATACCACATCTGGGGGGCTTATATAGATATAAGACCTTATCTGAGGGCTTTCTATAGATAGTAGACCCCATATGTGGGCCTTTTACAAACAAAAAAAACTTAGCTGAGTGTATTCTATAGACAAAAATCCTCAACTGAGGGCCTTCTGTACATAAAAGGCCTTTTCTGAGGGACTTCCTATTCTATTCTGAGGGTCTTCTACAGATAGAAGGGACTTCTATAGATAGAAGACATCATCTGAGGGCCTTCTATGGATAGAAAATCCCATCTGAGGGCCTTTCATAGATGGAAGAACTCATCTGAGGGCCTACTATAGATAGAAGAATCTTCTACAGATAGAAGAACTCACCTGATGATCTTCAATAAATAGAACCCTCATCTGAGTGTCTTCTATAAAAAAAAGAAGGCACTCAAATGAGGTTTTCTATCTATAGAAGACCCTCAGATGAGTTCTTATATCTATAGAAGACCCTGAGGTCTTTTATTTATAGTTGTACGCTGATTATGCTGATTAGGAAGGCTCTCAGATGAGGTCTTCTATCTATAGAACACCCGCAGATAAGTCCTACTATCTTTAGAAGACACTCAGACAAGGTCTTCATTCCAAAGAGCTTTTCTTTCTACAGAAAACCCCGAGCAGAATTCTTCTATCTATACAAGGCCCTCAGATGAGGTCTTCTAACTGTACAGGATGTTCAGATGAGGAGTTCTACACATTTAGAGGACCTTAGATGAGATCTTCCAGCTATAGAGGGTAATCAGATGAGATATTCTATCTATAGAAGGCCCTCAGATAAGGTCTTCTATTTATTGTAGACGTCAGAAGACGTGTTCTGCCTGTTGAAGATCTTCAGAGATCCCTCTATAGATAGAAAACCTCATCTGACGACCTTAAATAAATAGAAGATCTCATCTCAGATCCCTCTATAGATGGAAGATCTCATCTGAAGGTCTTCTATATATAGAAAAACTCATCTGAAGGTCTTCTATACAGAGATATCATTTGCGTGTCCTCTATAGATATAAGACCTCATTTGAGAGTCTTCTATAGATAGGACACTTCATTTGAGGGTCTATCTATAGAAGGCATCTAGAAGAGGACTTCTATCTATTTATAGAAGAACTCATCTGTGGGTCTTCAAACAATAGAAAACCTCTTCTGGGACCTTCTGTACATTGAAGACCTTATCCGAAAGTCTTCTATAGATAAACGATCTTTGAGGGTCCTCTGTAGATAGAAGACCTAATCTGAGGGCTTCTATAGCTTGAAGATCTCATCCGAGGGTCTTCCATAGATAATAAACCTCTTCTGGATGCCTTGTATAGATAAAAGACCTTATCTGAGAGTCTTCTATAGATGAAGATATCATTTGATGTTCATCTACACCATTTTCACATGTAATTCGAATAA
The DNA here is from genome assembly GCF_047663935.1 of Musca autumnalis. NCBI lineage: Eukaryota > Metazoa > Arthropoda > Insecta > Diptera > Muscidae > Musca > Musca autumnalis. Next base: position 189,318,292 of record NW_027412088.1, on the reverse strand, counting down.
TTTCAGTTGTAATTCGAAACATTTCACTTGTAATTTGAGAATTCCAATTGAATTTCGAATTATTTCATTTGTAATTTGAAAATTTCATTTGGAATTCGAATTATTTCATTTGTAATTTGAGAATTCCATTTGATATTCGAATTATTTCATTTGTAATTTGAATTTTTTCATTTGTAATTCGAATTATTTCATTTGTAATTCGAATTGTTCCATTTGTAATTTGAATTTTCTTAATTTGAAATTCCAAATGAAAAAATTCGATTTACAAATAGAAAATTTCCAATTACAAATGGAAAAATTCGAATTACAAATGAAATAATTCGAATTACAAATGAAAAAATTCAAATTACAAATGAAATAATTCGAATATCAAATGGAATTCTCAAATTACAAATGAAATAATTCGAAATTCAATTGGAATTCTCAAATTACAAGTGAAATGTTTCGAATTTCAAATGAAATAATCAAATTACAACTGAAATTCTTCGAATTACAAGTGAAAATGGTGTATAGAAAGAATATTTCATCTTAGGTTGTTTTCTACAAAGAAGACCTCATCTGAGGTTCTTCTATACATAGAAGACCTCATCTGAGGTCCTTCTATACATAGAAGACCTCATCTGAGGTTCTTCTACACATAGAATACCTCATGTGAGGTTCTTCTATACATAGAAGACCTCATCTGAGGTTCTTCTATACATAGAAGACCTCATCTGAGGTTTTTCTATACATAGAAGACCTCAACTGAGGTTCTTCTATATATAGAAGACCTCACCTGAGGTTCTTCTATACATAGGAAGGCCTCATCTGAAGTTCTTCTATACATAGAAGACCTCATCTGAGGTTCTTCTATACATAGAAGACCTAATCTGTGGTTCTTCTATACATAGAAGACGAAGACCTCATGTGAGGTTCTTCTATACATAGAAGACCTCGTGTGAGATTCTTCTATACATAGAAGACCTCATGTGAGGTTCTTCTATACATAGAAGACCTCATCTGAGATTCTTCTATACAAAGAAGACCTCATCTGAGATTCTTCTATACATAGAAGACCACATCTGAGATTCTTCTATACATAGAAGACCTCATCTGAAATTCTTCTATACATAGAAGACCTCATCTGGGATTCTTCTATACATAGAAGACCTTATTCGAGGTTCTTCTATACATAGAATACCTTATCCGAGGTTCTTCTATACATAGAATACCTTATCCGAGGTTATTCTATACATAGAAGACCTCATCTGAGATTCTTCTATACATAGAATACCTCATCTGAGATTCCTCTATACATAGAAGACCTCATGTGAGGTTCTTCTATACATAGAACACCTCATGTGAGGTTCTTCTATACATAGAACACCTCATGTGAGGTTCTTCTATACATAGAAGACCTCATGTGAGGTTCTTCTATACATAGAAGACCTCATGTGACGTTCTTCTATACATAGAAGGCCTCATGTGAGGTTCTTCTATACATAGAAGACCTCATTTGAGATTCTTCTATACATAGAAGACCTCATCTGAGGTTATTCTATACACGGAAGACCTCATGTGAGGTTCTTCTATACATAGAAGGCCTCATGTGAGGTTCTTCTACACATAGAAGACCTTATATAGAGTCTTTTATAGATGGAAGTCTTTATGCGACGGTCTTGAGGCATTTACAACATCGAAAATTCCCCAGCTACCCTGATGGTTTCAATTTCTTTTCTTTGCCTGCTTTTGATGCCTTGGCATTTTTTTTTTTTTTTTGAGAAACCAATGTTTGTGCCGTAAAAAACACACCGGAACAACGTTAAATTTCATCTGCCCACCAGCTGCCAGCTTGGTGGCCATTGGACCTTGCCTGTAATTTAAACATTCATTACTGGTGGTATTTGCTAAATAAATATTCGCGCATTTTCAACTGCCTGGAATATTTTACAGCTCACGATTTGGGGCGTAAAGGCAATAAATAATGTTTACAACCCAGTGACCTGTTTGTTGCCTGTTGCTTCCTTCAATTGTGTGCACAATTACTGCCCTGGCAGGCAGCTGACCTTTTTTGTAGGGAAGTAGTTGCTTTTACTAAAAGAAAAACCAAATTTACCTTAGCTGTGTTTTTTTTTTTAAATTTCGGCTATGACTTACATAAAATTTACCACTCCTGGTGGTAATATATTGACCGCTTTAATTTTTGCCTGAAGGAACGTCATGCTATTGCTAAACACTTAGGACATATTTTGTAGTTTTTAATGAGTATTGCTATTTTATGCCACTTCCACCGGCATATTTGATAGCTGAATATTTATTGGTAGTTGCATTTCTCCTATTGCCTGTAAATGAAGCCTTGGCAGCTGGCCGGCATTGTAGGTAGCGGCGTAAATGCCTTCCGAACATTTACTTTAAATACAGGATTTATGTATTCATATTTTTTTGGTGTTAATATTTAAAAGAAGATAGCGTAAAAAATCAAATTTTACCTAAATGAATTTCAAGGAAAACCCCTCGAATTTTTGTTTTGTGCAACCGAAAAAAAGGTTACAAAAAGAACATTGTAGAACAGTGTTTCGATATACATGTCTAGTGAAAGAACATAACCATACTTGCCGTTTCATTTCATGCAAAATAAGCGAATACTGCTATTGTTGTTGTTGTTTTCTAAATAACTGCCATATTGCTTGCGATGATGAGGACGACGACAATAGTGGCCATAAACATTTACCAATTCATCTAATCACACACGATACACAGAGTTTTGAAGCACTTATACAATCGTCATGGCAAAATGCACCACACGATTGACATATTACCATTGCATTTAAGGAGCAGGCACAATTATTTCCATCAGAACTTGTGGTATTTGGACTGCTATTGCTGTTACTACCACCACTATTGCTGCATCCGCTGCTATCAATATTATGTTGATGTTGGGCTGAATGCTGCATTTGTTGTTGTTGTTGATTTGTTGCAGTTGGTGTTGTACGTATGCCACAATTAATGCCAGCGCCACCACCACCTGGCATGGCAGAGGCTGTTGTTGTTGTTACAATGTAATTACCAGCACCACCACCACTGCCATCCATTAGACCTGCTGATCCATCTGCAATACCTTCAATATAGAGATTACCTACAAAAATAAAGCAATAATTATTATATCTCATTATTTAAAAAAAAAAAAATAATGCATAGGAAGCTTCCTAGCGAATTTTATTATTATATTATATTCCTTATTGATTCGCTTATTTCTTATTTATGTCATTAATTCGTTAAATTTCATGTTTTAAGTTATAGCTCAATGTTTATAACAAAGTTAAAAGTCCGCTTAAATAGGTGTGTCTTTTTACGTGATAATTTGTAATAATTATTACGAAATGTTACTAAATGCTGTCTTTTTACACAAAAGTTCAGTAAAAGAGAGCGAAGTGAGAGAACAATTTTGACAGTTGTTTGCTGAGAAATTGCTAAAAGTTGCTGAAAGAATTTTTCCCAGCAACATTTCGCAAGTTCGATCAGCTGTTTTTTAATCATCTGCTAACGGTCAGCTGCTCAATGTTTATCTTATTTTTGTGGAAATATACTATAAATATTACGATTCAGGATTATTTATTGATTATTTTATTAATATATTCATTATTTTTTATTTATTTTGCTTAAAATTGAAGAACTTTTTCTTTGCTTTGGAGTTATTTTTTCGTTCATGCATTGGCGCCAATGTTTTTGTTTTGGTTATCAACTGTTATCTTGCTAAAGTTTACTAAATGCTGTCTTTTTACTTTTTTCTCTATTTTCGTTTCAAAGAGCAAAATCTCTCTTACTCTCTGAAAAGAAGTTACTGAATAATTATTACTGAAAAAGTAAAAAGACACAACTAATAACATTAACTGATCAGCTGTTTTCCTCTATTTATTTTCTCATTACACGAATTAGAGAGATAATCTCCCTCGTTTGCAACAAAAAAATTACACGGCAATGAGAGTAAGAGAGTAATAATTTGTCAAGTGAAATTGGCCTCCTCTTTACATTACATGATCAGCTGTTTTCTTTATATTTTCCAGTTTTACATTTTTGTGAGGGGGACTAGGAAATTTCCACTAAAAACTACTAAAGATGAATGGTCAACTGTTAAAACTTACCGGTAGCAATGTTTCGCCGCACAATTTGTGTATTGCCAGCGGCGGCGGCAGCAGCATTTGGTGTTGCTGTTGTTGTGCACACAGTGGTATTATGCATATCTTGCAGTGAATTTAACAAATCTACATCTACTGAAGCAGGACGCCCGCGTCCAGATATACCATTCAAGCCATGAAGTTGATTCTAAAAAAGTAAGAAAAAGAATAAACCACAATTAAGTTTGAGGTTATAAAAAAAAAAAAAATAATAATAATAATAAAAATTACAGCCAACCTGATTTTGAGGAACTGGTGGAGCACTGGAAGCACGTGGAGCTTGATTGTCCGCCGCACCAACATTGGCACGATGTAATAGCACATACTGTCCATTGCCATTGTGATGAATATCATGGGTTGCCTGTACATGTGTTATGTGCTGGGAGCCAAGATGATGCTGTTGTTGTTGCTGGCCACCACCACCGGCTATGGGAGATTGTTGCATTATTGTCACTTTTTGGGCTACACCACTAACTGGGGTTGCAACTGCCGTTAAATTGGCATTTTGTAGTACGGCCGCTGCTGAACCCTGATTGGCAAAAATGTGACGTATTAAGGTTGGTGATGATTTTCGTTGTACATATTTTTTCCTTGGGAAACCCATGCGTGGTCCAATAACCTGGTAATTAAAAAAAAAACAGACACATAAATATAAACTTCGCTTCATTATCTGCAGCTTCTTTGTGTCCTTACCTTATAAACACCTGGTCTTCCAACACCCATAACATTTGTGGGCAATGCTGTAGCCGAGCTGCTATTTGCCGTTAGCGTATTTATAATTAGATCTTCTTGGGTCTTAACATTTGCCGTGACTGGAGTCACCACAGTTGCTGTCGTTGTCTTTGTTACGCTACTGCTGGCATTCGAAGTTTGCTGTTGCTGTTGTTGTTGCTGTTGACTCAACAGAGCTGCCGGTGGCCTTAGCTGGGCTTTTAGGTTTTCACGATTTGGGCTATTTTGTATAACCGCCTGACATATCTGATAGCTACGCTCAATATTTACCGCCCCAGGTGGCAGTTTATTGGCCGTGGACTTTCTTCCCTTGCCTGTATTCGCAGCCTTGGCTGCTGGCCTTTGTTGAGCAATGGTTGTAGGCACTCCAGATGGCGAAAATGTTTTGAGAACATTTACATTTATATTGTTGGTGTTGCTATTGTACAGTGCATTGGAGGAGGCAGTGGACGGAATGGCAACTGTGGTCGAACCGGTGGCGGCGCCAACTGCAGACGCTGTGGCAATACTTGCGGGAATTGTTGCATTACGCGGGGACATAGATATAATACTTAGCGGCTTTGAAATGAACTTGGGAGTTAATGTGGTGGTGTTGCTGTTTGGATGTGTTGAGGGCGACGAGGATGATTGTCCTGCATGGGCTGCCGTTTGTTGGTTTTGAAACGAATTTAGATGATTTTGTTGTAGTTGTTGCAATTGCTGTTGCAGCTGTAGCTGCTGTTGTTGATGTGGGGTTAATAAATTATTAGAATGCGTTAGATTGGCATTATTTGCCGTGGGCTGTTGCTGCTGCTGCTGCTGATGTTGGGTGGGTGAGGAGTTATTTAAATATTGCCTTTGTGCCCCTGTGACATTTTGGGTCAAGTGGGTGGTCTGCTGTTGTTGGTGTTGGGCTGGTGTTTGTTGTAAGGAAAACTGTTGAATTTGTTGATGATGTGCTGTAGCAGCATCTAGGTGTGTCTGTTGCTGTTGTTGGACAACACCGGCGGCAGCAGCAGCAGCCGCTGCCAGAAAATGCTGACCATTGCTGTTGTGTAATACAGGGAGAATTTTTTGGGCCAACTGTTGCCGCTGTTGGTGTTGTTGTCTGGCCGCAAAGGTTACGGAATTTCCTGGCTGGGCAGCAAGTACGGCTGCTGCCGCTGCTGCAGAATTTTGTTGCTGTTGTGCAGCAGCAGCCGCCGCCGCTGCTGCTTGAAATGAAAATCTTTGAGCAGCCTGCTGTAACAATTGCTGTTGTTGCTGCTGAATATGTGCTGTGGTCTGGGCATGATGTTGATGATGCTGTTGTTGCTGCTGCTGCGTCGGCGCTGGTGGTGATGGTTGTACCAAAAAGTTGCCAATAATGTGACCATTTGAATCCAACAATATTTGTCTTTGGGGTGGAGTATTGTGTATAGTTGCTTGAGGACTGGGAATTTGTTGTGGTGTAACATGATGTTGTTGCTGTTGATTTTGTAGGGGTTGCTGATGCTGTTGCTGTTGCTGCTGCTGCTGTTGCAATTGAGCCAATGTTGTTGGGTTAATGTTTGGAGTACTGAGACTGCCACTACTACTGGTGCTGCTACACATACTAATATCATTCATGCTATCATTGGAATTGGTGTTTGTTATAACAGTGCTGGTCACTTCCATTTCCGTGATGGACATAGGAACATCGGCGGTTGCCATCATTTCATTAGATGAAGTTAGCTGGAAAAGTAAATAAAGTTTTGAGTGGAATTCAAGGAAATATTCAAAAGTAAATTATCCATACCTCTCCAACATAATCATTAATTTGCGACAGCTCCTGCTGTTGCTGATGATGATGTTGCTGCTGTTGGTGCTGGTGATGTCCTCCTTGAAAGGCCTCTTCCAATTCAACCGACTGCAATTGCTTTAACTGCTGCAGCTGCAATAGCTGTTGGTGTTGTTGCTGTAGCTCATCAACAATGTCTCTAACAGCATTGTTGGCTTCCATGTCCTCCACATCTTCATCATCATCGGCCACCTCTTCTATTGTATGCTCCTCTTCGATGACATTATGTATAGATTCTTGATTGTTAGCCTCCACCTGAATACTGTGATGATGACCATCCTGAATCACAATTTCATTATTAGCTGTATTCGATCCGGGAGATATTATTAATGGTGCCGCCGCCGTGGTTGCAGTTTGTTGTAGAACATTACAATAGTTACTGGATTGTGGCTGTTGATGATCATCGGTTGTTGTGGTATGATGGGCGGTTGAGGGCATGGTTGAGGTATTTATGCCCAATTTGAGACCACCAAAATTCCAATCATGATTCAAATGATGGAAAACATCACTTATTGTGGGCTGATGTGCCATAGAAGCGGTTGCTTGTGGTGTGGATGTTTGTACTGGAGGCAAGGATACCACAGAAGTCACAATTGTTTTATTGTTATTTAACGAATTCGAAGGTGAAGGCGTTGTAAACGAGGATGATGATGATGATGTTGATACTGCAGCTGCTGATGTCGATGTTGTTGAGGTTAAGGGCAAAGAATCTGCCGATAGTGATGATGATGTTGTTGTGGTTGAAACAACTGATGATGTTGTTGATGTCATGAGATTACTTTCATCATTAGTTTCATCGGGCACAATCACTAAAGTTTTTAGGGGGGAAAAGAAAACGTATAAAATGTTAATGTTATTTGGGATTTAAGGAAGAAGGGAAAGGTATTAGGAGGAATGTATTACAGCCATACCCATTAAAAAAATGAATTTGTTTTAAATGATAACAAAACTTACTGTGATAAATTGGGAAAAATTATAAATAAATCGTGCATAAAAAAAATTAAATTATTATAAAAATAATTAAAACAATAAATATTAATATACATATGTATTTTTTTATATTAATTCCAATTTTTTCCCGAACATCCTTTTTGAAACTGGGGTCAGTTCGTTCGCATTTTTTACAATTAACCACGTAGCGCTGTGGTCGCAAATACAGCCATAAGACAAGTTGATAGTTTGCAAGTTATGGTAAAGCTAAGAAATGCATAGTAAAATTTATAGTAAAATCCCAAACAACAACACATCAAGGACAGAAGCTCAGAAAGGAAACGTCAGGGCACATAAAGGCCGTCGTACGTCTGATTTTTTGTCAGAAAGAAATGGAAATCGGAAAGGTTTTTATCATTCATTTTAAAATTTTTAAAAGATGGAAGTTCTCATAACTACGCCGGTGAACTTTTGTATTGGGAAAGTCATGCCCGGTGAACTTTTGTATTGGGAAAGTCATGCCCGGTGAACTTTTGTATTGGGAAAGTCATGCCCGGTGAACTTTTGTATTGGGAAAGTCATGCCCGGTGAACTTTTGTATTGGGAAAGTCATGCCCGGTGAACTTTTGTATGGGGAAAGTCATGCCCGGTGAACTTTTGTATTGGGAAAGTCATGCCCGGTGAACTTTTGTATTGGGAAAGTCATGCCCGGTGAACTTTTGTATTGGGAAAGTCATCCTCGGTGAACTTTGTATTGGGAAAGTCATCTCCGGTGAACTTTTGCATTTCCGGTGAACTTTTGTATTGGGAAAGTCATGCCCGGTGAACTTTTGTACTGGGAAAGTCATGCCCGGTGAACTTTTGTATTGGGAAAGTCAAGCCCGGTGAACTTTTGTATTGGGAAAGTCATGCCCGGTGAACTTTTGTATTGGAAAAGTCATCTCCGGTGAACTTTTGTATTGAGAAAGTCATGCCCGGTGAACTTTTGTATTGGGAAAGTCATGCCCGGTGAACTTTTGTATTGGGAAAGTCATGCCCGGTGTACTTTTGTATTGGGAAAGTCATGCCCGGTGAACTTTTGTATTGGGAAAGTCATGCCCGGTGAACTTTTGTATTGGGAAAGTCATGAACTTTTGTATTGGGAAAGTCATGCCCGGTGAACTTTTGTATTGGGAAAGTCATCTCCGGTGAACTTTTGTATTGAGAAAGTCATGCCCGGTGAACTTTTGTATTGGGAAAGTCATGCCCGGTGAACTTTTGTATTGGGAAAGTCATCTCCGGTGAACTTTTGTATTGGGAAAGTCATGCCCGGTGAACTTTTGTATTGGGAAAGTCATGCCGGTGAACTTTTGTATTGGGAAAGTCATCTCCGGTGAACTTTTGTATTGGGAAAGTCTACCTATAGAAAATGTATTCAATGTGGAATACCTATGAGTGGGCACTTCTATCTGTAGAAGTTCTTTAAGATTATCTCTTTCACTATTCAAATGTCTTCTATAATGATAGACCTTTTCCAATGGACTTCTATAGATTGAAAATGTTTTAAAGGCCTTTCAAACTGTTGAGGACCTCTCCAAACATGTTCTACAGATAAAAGAGATCTTGCGAATCTACAATAAAAACAACATCAAAGGTTTTCTAAAGGCCTACATCAATCTTTCCTTGCAAAATGTATTCAGTGTGTTGAATAACTTAGGACGGGACATCTTCCGAATCTGCAAATAGAAAAGGTTTTCGAAAGCTGTGAGAGCTCTTTCAAATGTTCTCTATAGATGGAAGATCTTTTTTAATCCTCTTCTATAGATAGAGTACCTCATCCAAAGATCTTCCATAGATGAATAGCTTTTTCAAAGGTTTTCTAATGACTAGAGGACCCTTAAAAGGAAATCTAAAGATGTGAGACCTCTGTCAAAGGTCTTCTATAGATGATCGATCTTTGTCAAAGAAGTAAGACATTTCCAATGGTTTTCCAAAGGCCTTCCATTTATAAATAACTCTTCCAAAGGACCTGTAAATATGTGAGAACCCTTTAAGGGCCATCTAAAGATGTAAGATATCTGTCAAAGGTCTTCTCTAGGTGATCTACAAAACAATAAAAAGAACATCAAAGGTTTTCTAAAGGCCTACATCAATCTTTCTTTGCAAAATGTATTCAGTGTGTTGAATAACTTAGAAGGGACATCTTTCGAATCTGCAAATAGAATATAAAAGGTTTTCGAAAGATGTGAGAGCTCTTTCAAATGTCCTCTATAGATGAAGGATCTTTTTTAATCCTCTTCTATAGATAGAGTACCTCTTTCAAAGATCTTCCACAGATGAATAGCTTTTTCAAAGGCTTTCTAATGACTAGGGGACCCTTAAAAGGCCATCTGAAGACGTGAGACCTCTGTCAAAGGTCTTCTATAGATGATCGATCTTATCCAAGGAAGTAAGACATTTCCCAATGGTTTTCCAAAGGCTTTCCATGGATAAATAACTCTTTCAAAGGATCTGTAAATATGTGAGATCCCTTTAAAGGCCATCTAAAGATGTAAGATATCTGTCAAAGGCTTTCTATGGGTGATCTACAATCTACATCTATAGATGAAGGATCTTTTTTAATCCTCTTCTATAGATAGAGTACCTCATCCAAAGATCTTCCATAGATGAATAGCTTTTTCAAAGGTTTTCTAATGACTAGAGAAGCCTTAAAAGGCCATCTAAAGACGTGAGACCTCTGTCAAAGGTCTTCTATAGATGATCGATCTTTTTCAAAGAAGTAAGACATTTCCCAATGGTTTTCCAAAGGTCTTCCAAGGATAAATAACTCTTTCAAAGGACTTCTAAATATGTGAGATCGCTTTAAAGGCCATCTAAAGATATAAGATATCTGTCAAAGGCTTTCTATGGGTGATCTACAATCTACATCTATAGATGGAAGATCTTTTTTTACAATCTTCTATAGATAGAGTACCTCTTCCAACGATCTTCCATAGATGAATAGCTTTTTTCAAAGGTTTTCTAATGACTAGAGGACCCTTAAAAGGCCATCTAAAGGCGTGAGACCTCTGTCAAAGGTCTTCTATAGATGATCGATCTTTTTCAAAGAAGTAAGACATTTCCCAATGGTTTTCCAAAACCATTCCATGGATGAATAACTCTTTCAAAGGACTTCTAAATATGTGAGAACCCTTTAAACGCCATCTAAAGATGTAAGATATCTGTCCAATTTCTTCTATAGGTGATCGATCTTTTCCAAAGTGGTACGACCTTTTCCAATGGATTTCTATAGACAGAGAGGGCATTTTCCAAAAATCTATCATAGATGAATTTCCCTTTCAAAGGCATTTTAAAGATGTGAAAATTCTTTCAATGACCATTCACAGATGTGAGACCTTTCTCAAATGTCTTCTGAAGATGTGAGACATGTTTCTAAGGTCTTCTACAGACCTTTTTGAAGGTCTTCTATACATAGAAGCACTCTCCCAGGGTATTATATACAAAAATTCCTCTTTTATAAGTCTTCCAAAGATAGAAGAGATTTTCTAAGGGAGAAGATATATTTCAAAGGTAACGAATAAATAAAAGACCCCTTTCAAAAGAATTCTACAGATTGAAGATCTCTTCCACGGGGGGTGTTCTGTTGATAGAAGAAATCTTCCAATGGTCTTCTCTTCATATGCAGAGGACCCCTTCCTAAGGTCTTCTATAGATTAATGCCTCTTTCAAAGGTCTTCTAAAGACAGAAAATCGCGTCAAAGGTCTTCTAAAGACAGAAGACCCCTTCAAAGGTCTTCTAAAGACAGAAGACCTCTTCAAAGGCTGTTGTAAATGTAGAAGACATCTTTCAAATATCATCAATAAATA
>NW_027412088.1:188487391-188706732 GCF_047663935.1 Musca autumnalis | reverse complement strand
TTTTCGGGACATTGGCTTTATTATCTCGAATTCAGTAACACTTAAGCACTATGTTGTTCAGCAAGAAATGTTAAGAACAGAATGACCTTTAATTGAATGCAAAATACGGGCAAATAGCTTTAACCGTTCCACATATATGGATCGTCTAAGTCGACAAAAAGCAAAAAAATCTAGATTTTCATAACTTCGAGGCCCCAGTAGCACGTGTTAACATATTCCAATTGTGCTTAAACTTTGGCAATCTTAAAATCTAACAATACTAAAAGAGTTAGGGGGCTTCCCGGCTAAAAAAAAAATCCGACATCGATTTGTTCCCCTTGAACAATAACCAGCCCAATGCTACAAATTAAGACAAAGAAAATATTGAATTTTACATAGATCGTTTGATATTTTATCAAATATTCTATTTTTACATAGTTTAATAATAAAATATGTATATAATTAAAAAAAAAAATTGAAGATCTTAAAAATTAATTTACAAAAAAAATTAAAAAAAAATTATAAAATTAATAAGTTTCAGTGTTCTATTTTTAAATGCACTAAAAACTAGAAAATAAGTATATAATTAAAAAAAATTAAATAACAGTGTTTTATTTATAAATGCACTTCTCTCAAATAAAACGCTTGCCGTTCAATATTGTCAAAATTTTTAATTCAAATATAAGCGTTTTATTTGAGAGATTCCATCATGAAAAATTATTTTCTACTTTTAAGTGCATTTATAAATAAAACACTGTTATTTAATTAAGATCTTCAATTTTATTTGTATATACTTGAGGTTATAAATGATATTTAATGATGGGCTTACATTTATTAAGTAAATGTATAGTGTTAGTAAAAAATTATTTAGGTTGGTAGTTTCTCATCCTATTGATTTCAGTTAACGCTTCGATATTGCATGGCTTCTTTCCTGTTAGTTTCGAGCAATCCAGTTCTTCTATTCTTAACCCATCCAGCGATCTTACACGACTCAATGCCACATAACCAATTTAGGACGAAAATGTAGATACAAACTTTAAAATGCCTGAAATTGGGTGGTACCATTTATAGGGGCTATATCAAAACCTAGACCTATGTCCACAATTTTTGGTGGAGAACTCGAAAATCAAAGTTACAGCCAATTCGGCCCAAAAATTAAGACAAAAAACACTTGAAATTAGGCGGAGCCGTAATATGGGGGCTATACCAACACCTGGACCTATGTCACAATTTTTGGGGGAGAAATTTCTGTACCACTGGGATCTCCAAATGCCAAGTTATACGCAATTTGGTATAAAAATGAAGAAAAAATCCTTAAAACACTTGAAATCGGGCGGTACCGCTATATGGAGGCTATACCAAAACCTGGACCTATGTCCATAATTTTTAATGGGTACGTTTCTGTACCATTGGAAACCCTAGTTGTCAAAAAACAGCCAACACGGGCTTAAAATACCTTAAATCGAGTGGTACCGCTGGATGGGAGCTACAGGAAAAAATGGACCCATATTGGTTTTGGTTTCATATTCATGTATTGTCATCCAAATCTGAAAAGTGTACAAAGTTTTAGTTCGATTGGTCAACTACAACTGTGTGAGAAATGAGTTACTAGATTTGAAAAGCAAATTAGATAATAATTTGTAAAACAGTGTAAAAATGGACCAATATTGGTTTTGATTTCATATTCATGTATTGTCATCCATATCTGAAAAGTGTGGAAAGTTTTAGTTCGCTTGGTCAGTCACAACTGTGTTAAAAATGAGTTACCAGATTTGAAAAGCATGTAAAATTGAACACTGTACAACACTAAAAAAATGGACCAATATTGGTTTTGATTTCATATTCATGTATTGTCATCCAAATCTGAAAAGTTTGCAAAGTTTTAGTTTGGTCAACTGCAACTGTGTGAAAAATGAGCTACCAGATTTGAAAAGCAAAATACCGGATATCGGGTGGTACCGTTATATGGGGGCTATAGGAAAAAATGGACCCATATTGATTTTGGTTTCATATTCACGTATTGTCATCTAAATCTGAAAAGTGTGCAAAGTTTTACTTCGATTGGTCAACTGCAACCGTTTTAAAAATCAGTTACCAGATTTGATAAGGGGGTAAAGTTGGACACCGCAAAAGCACTGTAAGAATGGGCCAACATTGATTTTGATTTCATATTCATATATTGTCATCCAAATCTGAAATGTGTGCAAATTTTAAGTTCGATTTTTCAACTGCAACCGTTTGAAAAATTAGTTACCAGATTTGAAAAGCAAATTAGATAAAACACTATAAAACAGTGTAAAAATGGACCAATATTGGTTTTGATTTCATATTCGTGTATTGTCATCCAAATCTGAAAAGTGTGCAAAGTTTTAGATCGATTGGTCAACTGCAACCGTGTTAAAAATGAGTTACCAGATTTGAAACTAAACACACACCAAAGCAAGTTAAATAAAACACTGTAAAAAATGGTACTACGATACCATATTTTTTTACCCTACACCACACTGTCGTAAATGGTCTCAATAACATAATAATCTGCTGAGAAAATCGACGTTAAACGGCCAACAGTCTTAGTTTAGAACACTGTTATGTATTTTTTGATGCTTTTTCCAACTATAAATGGCAATTTTAAGACTTTTATGACGATTTTCGGCCAAAATCTGTTTGCATATTTTGCATATTTTTTGCATATTCTGCATATTTTGCATATTTTTTTGCACATTTTTTGCATATTTTGCATATTTTTTGCATATGCAAAATATTCAAATTTGGTCCAATCAGAATCTTCGTATCTTTAATATTAAAAAATATGCAAATATGCAAAATTCGATGTCTATTAATTACTAATTCCTGGATTGCAGCTCTATCCGTTCACCCAAATCCAAATTGTACCAAGTTTAGTACAATTCAGTACGTTTCGTGGCCATATGTACGAATTTTCAAAACTTCCTAAATCCTATACTCCAACAGTAATTTTAATTCCAACGTTCAGGATTTCAGCTCTATCCGTTCGCTCAAATCCAAATCGTACCAAATTTAGTACCATTTAGTACGCTTTGTCCCCTTTAGTACGAATTTCCAAAACATCCTCCTTAATTCCAAATTTCAGGATTCTAGCTCTACCCGTACCATTTAGTACTTTTCGTACCAATAAGTACGAATTTCCAATATATTCTCAATCCTATACTTCCACAGTAATCTTAATTTCAAATTTCACGATTGGAGCTCTATGCGTTCACCCATATCCAAATTGTACCAAATTTATTACCATTTAGTACTTTTCGTACCCATAAGTACGATTTTCCATAACTACCTCAATCCTACACCCCAATAATAATCATAATTCCAAATTTCAGGATTCTAGTTCTATCAGTTCACCCAAATCGAAGTTGTACTAAATTTTGTACCTTTAGTACTTTTCGTACACATAAGTACGACTGTCCAAAGCTACCTCCATATCTGAATCCTACACTCCAACAGTAATCCTTTTTCCAAATTTCAGGTTTCCAGCTCTATCCGTTCACCCAAATCTAACTTGTACTAAATTTAGTACCAGTTGGATTCTTTTCGTTTTGTCTGGGCGATGATCTGTCAGTCACTCAGTCACTCATCACCTAGCTCTTTTTATATATAGATACACAAGAAGTATTTATGTGTGACTGTTGTTAGATATTGTTTTTGGGGGTGTAAATTTCTATTATACCAACTAAGCCTCGTTTACTGCCCTCAGCCACCGCCTAAAAGGATTTAACTATTGTGCAAAGCTTTTAGGTTATTGTTTTTATTTAGTTGTTTTTTTGTTTCACATTGTTGTTGTGTGTATTTAATATTCTCGTTTACATACCTTATGTGGCACAACAGAATGTGACTGTGTCTCTTGCATTGGCTTGTCAGGAGGTTGGGGTAGGGTTTCCCTTTGAAAAATATGCCCAAAATTGTTGCTGTTGATGGGTAACATATTGTTGCTGATAAATGTTTTTCGTCAGTTTTGTTTGTAGAGAAAGACTGTCGAATTGTCATTTACTGCATAACAGCAACACATGTTAAGAGTTAAATCGACAGACAGGCGCCGCATTTAATTGCCGGTATCCTTGAATATTTTTTGTGTGCTCATAAACCTTTTCTTTCTGCTTAGACGTAACTAGCATTTTGATGTGCACGTTTTTATTTTTATTTTCGTTGGTATTTAAATTTTTGTTGGCTTTGTTCTAACGTCTTTGTGGAAGCCAATTGTTGTTGTTGCTTTTTTATTTCATTTGATTTAATTAAGCTCGAAAGAACTGCTTCATTGGCTACACCACCACAGAATGTCTGTCTGTCTCCGGTGTCTGTAAATGTTATTGGTTTATATTTTTTGTATAAGCGATGTAACAAATTTTAGAAAACAGATAAAGCTTTAATATCCTTAAAGGACAAGTTAGTGAAGAATGCATTTTTTCTTCTGTAAGAAAAACTTCTACTCTTCAATAAGTATTTATTTATTCAGTCTATGGAATTCTTAAATTTCTTTCAGACAAAGAGTATCTTTTTGTAACCCAATACAAATTTATTAATAATTAAGATTTAGTTTACTTTTATTTATAAGCCTTTAACACCCGTTAAAAGTAGTGAGCTATAATGTGCCGCGCGTTCACCCATAAGAACGTTAAAAACTTGGGTTTGGGAGTAGGGTTGGTAACCCTTCCTAGAAAAAAGCAGCCTACTATGAAAAAACGAAAGAAAATAAAAACAAATCCCTCTAAAGTTGACGAACCCCGCAAACGTTTTAAGGACCATGATCTGCGAATCTGCACCTGGAATGTTCGCACTCTTTATAGAGAAGGTGCAGTTTATGCATTGGCAGATGTGCTTGAAAAGTACAAGACCGACATTACTGCCATACAGGAAATTCGATGGATTGGGAAAGGCGTCACAACAACACCTAAAGGTGACGCACTGTATTATAGCTGCCATGACACAAAGCATGAGTTTGGTTGCGGATTTGTAGTTGGTCGGAGGTTAAAACATCTGGTCTCCAGCTTTACCCCAGTGAATGAAAGACTCGCTGCAATTCGATTAAAAGCAAAAGTCTTCAACATCCGCTCTATTTGCACTCATGCTCCCACTAAAGACAGGGACGAACAGACCAAAGATATATTTTACGAGCGCTTAGACGAAACTTAGGACCGTTGCCCTACCCATGACATTAAAATTATACTAGGCGATTTTAATGCCAAAATTGGAAAGGAGAATATCTTTGGTCTAACCGTCGGTAAATTCAGTCTCCACAGCGAAACATCTGACAATGGTATGAGGCTGACAGACTTTGCAGGTGCAAAAAACATGGTGGTTAGCAGTACCAGATTACAGCATCTCGATATTCATAAGGGCACCTGGCAGATCAAAGAACAACAAATCAAATTGATCACGTTGTTATAGATGGAAGACATGCATCGAGCGTGCTGGATGTACGATCGTTTCGAGGTGCAAACATAGACTCGGACCACAACCTTGTTGCAGCAAAGGTACGTACCAGATTAAACATAGCAAAGTGCGAACAGCCACAAAATGGAAATTGGACATCGGTAAGCAGCAATCAACAGATAGCCACAGCATATTCCACTCAACTGGCCCAATTGCTTAATCAAAGCACTCCTCATCCCGATAACATATCAGTGCAATGGCAAATTATTGCCCATTACTCCATGCAAACAGCCGCAAAATCAGTACTTGGATACCAGAGACCTCCACCAAGGAATCCATGGTATGACCAGGAGTGTCGTGCTGCTACCGAAGAGAAAAATGCGGCATATAGGGCTACTTTACAATCAGTAGCAACGCGTAGAGCACGTAAGAGGTATCGGGAGAAAAGGAGAGAGGAGAAACGTATTTTCCGCAGGAAAAAGAGAGATATGGAAAAGCGGGAGTGTGAACAAATCGAGATGTACAGGAGACAGCATGAAGTCCGGAAATTATACCATCAAACTGATGGCTTTGGAAGTGTCACTTTCTCCTGTAGAGACCAGCAAGGTAATCTGGTAACTAATACAGATAGTGTACTAAGGATATGTAAAGAGCAATTTTCCAAACTGTTGGTATCCAATAGTAGCGAAGTCGACGAAGATACCACAGATTCAATCTCAGAAGATGGTATTGAATGTATACCACCCGGCCAAGATGAGGTAAAGACAGCATGAAACCGGCTGAAGAATAATAAGGCAGCAGGAGCCGATGGCCTACCAGCTGAGCTATTTATAACCGGAGGCGACACGCGAATAAGGTGTATGCATCAGCTAGTTAGCTCCATCTGGCAGGAAGAACGCGTATCCGACGATTGGAACCTGAGCTTCCTGTGTCCCGTCCATAAGAAAGGAGATAAGGCTTTATGCCAATATAGTTGGAGTCTTCTCCCTATCGCCTACAAGATAGTGTCAGGGATATTGTGCGAACAACTAAAGCCCATGGTCAACGAAATAATTGAACCTTAACAATGCGGCTTTAGACCTGGCAAGTCCACCATCGACCAGATATTTACCCTGCGGCAAATCCTGGAGAAGACCCAAGAGATGCAGACCGATACCTACCACCTTTTTGTCGACTATAAAGCAGCCTTTGACAGCCCGCTAGGTTCAAAGGTATTTCAAGCCATGTCTGAATTTGGTATCCCCGCAAAGCTCATTCGCCTTTGTAAAATGTCTCTATCTGACACAAGATCTTCAGTTAAAATAGGAAAGAACCTCTCCGAAGAGTTTTGTACCAAAAGAGGTTTCAGGCAAGGAGACAGCCTTTCGTGTGATCTTTTCAACATCCTGCTAGAAAAGATTCTACGAGAGGCAAACGTCAAAAGATGATATAGACATCATGGGGCGATCAGTAAAAGAAGTAACCGATACCTTTATGAAGGTCGAAGGAGAATCTGCTAAAGTGGGTCTGGCGGTAAACGGAGAGAAGACCAAGTTGAGGGTGTCGACGAGCAATGCGTCCATTGAGCTCGGACCAACTGTTGAAGTTGGTTCCTATAATTTTGAGGTAGTAAAAGACTTCGTATACCTCGGCACCGCCGTAAACACAACAAACGACATCTGTTGTGAAATAAAAAGAAGAATTGTATTGGCCAACAGATGCTAATTTGGCTTAAGTAAGCAATTTTAAAACAAAGCCACAACTCGTCAAACGAAAATAACGCTTTACAAAACACTGATACTACCCGTGCTGATGTATGGTTCCGAAGCCTGGGTACTTGCGCAAGCAGATAAGGCAGTAAGTACTTCATGTGTTTGAGAGAAAAATTCTTCGAAAGATCTACAAACCAAATTGTGTGAACGGTGAATATCGACGTCGCATTAACCACGAGCTGTATCAGCTATACAACGACATCAGTATAGATAAACGTATCGAGATGCAGCAATTGCGTTGGCTAGGCCATATCATAAGAATGAGCGATGATGAACCCGCTAAAAAGGTCTATAAATACGTCCCACATGGCAGTGCACGCAGAATTGGCAGGCCTAAGCTTAGATGAAGCAAACAAGTGGATGAAGAGATGACAAGGTGCGGTATTCCAGAAAGGGAAGCACTAAACAGAGAGTATTGGAGATCTTTTCTTAGTTCGGTCTATGGAACAAATGTTCTGTAATAGACCAGCTAAATAAGTAAATAAGTTATAAGATACACATTGTCTGAAAGGAAATGTATGAATTCCATAGACTGAATAAATAAATGCGTCCTTGCTTTCCATTAGAAGGCCCTTCTAAATACATCGTGGTCTTCTATTAGAAGTCCCCTTGCTCTTATATAAGAAGTTATCCTTGTATTCTATGTTTTTAAAAATTCCTTCAATATTCCTTGACAATAGTGTTTGATATCCGTTCAATATGCCACACTTTGTCTGACAAATAACCTTATAACGAGTCTGTCCCTAATTACTGACTACTTCATATCTAAATTAGATATGGCACAAAGTATGAAGAAGTATCCACTCACAATGACAGTTATAAAGGCTCATAAAATTATAATAATAATCACAAAACATCGTCATCATGGACGGATGGTCATGGTCATCGCTTTCTCTAATAAACTCTTAATATGGCTAAAATGAAATGGCAAACAAAATTTCATAATCTACAAAAGCAGTCAATCGTCGACGAAGAAATCATAATAGGATTTCATCTATAGGTGAGGAGATTGGGCATTGGAAGTACAGCAGTTGCAGGCCATGAAGAAACAAATCTCCGAGAAGACGTCTGAAATCTCTTAATAATCCACTTCATTTCTAAGGTCGATACATTGTGCCGTTGTTTGTTTTTGATTTGAAACATCCCGAGGGAATCATACGTCAGACACAAACACACATGAATATGAATTGAATAAATTGGATATGGGTATCCCAATCAAACATACATACACACAAATTTATGGGATTCCATGCGTATGTATGTAAAATGTTTATCGATTTGTTCTGTCATACATACGTGACTATTTAATACAATATGTTAATTTTTTGAAAGATAATAAAAATGGAAATCTAACAAAGATTTTTTCAAAAAGAAACAGACAGAGAAATCAACTAAATCTAATTGACTGTCAAAATGTTTTGGCACTAAGCCAAAACAAGGATATGATAAGGATACACATGTTACTGAAAAGTAAACTTATATGTGTTTGAGTTGGGCAATTGAACGGCCTAGTTCACTGTCCTAGTTCAAAAACGTATGAGTAACATCATCCAAACTAACGTGAGATAATAAGTATACGCATTTTGTTCAAAGTAACGACCGGTGTCCATTGAACTAGATAGTGAACTAGGTAGTTCAATATAGTTTAATTTGCACAACTCTAATATGTATTCTTTGATCAGCCATCAACATCAAATCTAAACATGCTGCGTATACGTATTGACAGAAGTTATACGACACGATTTACAACTTATTCAGTACAACAGTGTCTCAAAATCAAATTTTTTTCTTCATATAATTCCACAGAAAATACATATGTATGTATTAGGGATAGGTAATGGAAAGCCATAATCGATTTTTCGATTTTTCGACTTTTCGATCTTGGTCTAAAACTAAAAATGCGATTTTTCGATCTGGCGATTATTTCAGTTGCCCTAAAACTCGACTTTCGACATTTTCATAACCGCAGAAAATCGATTATTCGTCGATTTTCGAGTTTTCTTGCGAAAATGTAAAACCGGCAAAACTCGAAAATCGATCACAAGAAATCGATTATGCGATTTTCCCTACAGACAAAAGTAGACTACGATGTTTAGACTTTTGACTGCCAAAAGTCGATTAATCGAAAGTCGACTTGCCTATCCCAATTATGTATGTAAATCTCTTCACAAATATGAAATTTTTCGTCAGACCAAGTGTAGCATATTGAAAGTATGCCAAACACCATTGAAAATGCTCCTCAACAACTCAAGGAGTTTGCTAGAGTCTGACATAGAAGATAATAGGCCTAAAGATATTGGCATGGCTCTATGGCGCTTCTTATACTGGGGAAATAGGCCTTTCTATAAGATGGCAATAGATCATCCTAGAGAAGACATATGGCTCTTCTTATAAAGTTTTAATAGATAAATACCAATGGAACAATAAAATTTCTATTAAAAATGTTGGCCATCCATAAGAATAACTACGGGTTCTATAAAAAGACCGCAGAAGAACATTTTGTGGTCTTCTAAAAAGTTTATATAAGATGACGCCATGACCTTCTCTGAGAAGTCCTTGAGGTCGTTTATCTATAAAAAGAACTTGCAGTCTTCATGTCTCCATTTGTAAAATACGTGTGGTCATCTGCATGATGTTTTTGTATGATCTTCTTTGATTAGACCTACTGGTCTGTTATAGGAAGATCTTTGAGAAGAAAACCTTATTGTGTTCTATGAGAAGAAGACAAACTGTTCTTCTTTAAGTAGATGAAATGTTTTTTTATAAAACGTCAACAGGTCTTCTGTTGATCTTCAATAAGAAGACTGGAAAAGACGACGGAGGGAATTAAACAACGTGTTGTTTGTTTCGATTGTTTTCAAGAACTGAATTTTTTATTAAACAGAAAAATCTAAATCTAGCCTTAACATCTAACATAAAAAATACAAATGCACTTATTTACTAATGCACGATGTGCCTAAATGAATATGCACCCCACGTACACATTACGTTGCGGGTGACAGTGAAACATATCTACTTTGGGATCGATTCTTTTCTTATCTTCTATTTATGGCCGTGACATTTATTACATTATTTATGACCGAACATAAAACTAGCAGACGAAGAACCCATGCGTCTTAAGTATTTTCTTAATTTAACTAAATTAAAATCTTCGGATAAGACCAATGAGAACGAGATAAGAATTTAAAGAAGTACATTTCATTTACAAACTATAAATACAATAAGTACAGTTTCTACAAAACTGAACAAAGACAGACCTATTGGGAAGAATATGGCTTACTGCCTTTTAAAGGCGACCATTTGAGAAGAAAGCGACCAACTGGTTCTTTCGTGAAAAAAAGACTTGGTGGTCTTGTAGGAGAAAACAATTGGGAAACTATTAGAAGACAACTGGTATTTTTTGAAATTAAAACATACTGGTCTTCTTATCGAAGACCAGTACCATTCTTATTTTAGAAGAAAAACTTCGGGTATTTTATAAGAAGACCTCTAGGAAAGAACAAGTCCTACTGCTCTCCATATGACGACAGACTGTTCTTCTCGCATAGTATAGGAAGATTGTTGGGAAAACGAAGACCATTATCACGGTCTTTTATCATGATACAAACTATTCTTCTATCAGAAGACCCACTGTTTTTTTTTTTCAAACATTTATAGTCAATAAGAAGACCTATTGTTTTCTATAAAAAGGCTTCAGGTTTTCTTCAAGAAGACGTACTGATCTTCTGTTAAGGCCTGGGTACATAAGTTGCCTCGCCTGGTTGCCTTGTTTTCCTGCTTCATTTTTTACATAACAAAAATAAAAGTATAATGAAGGAAAGGGCAACCTAGTTCGAAATTGGTTCGGCCTTCTTTATTCTTTTATTTTAGGTTATGTCAGAAATGAAGCAAGAAAGCTTATGTACCCAGGCCTTAAGCTCTTCATAAGAAGACGTACTTGTTTTCTGTATGTTTACCTATTGGACTTCTGTCAGAAATATATTTGGAAGAAGAAGACCTACTTGTCTTTATATGAAGACCCACTAGTCTTCTATGAGAAGAAGACCTCCTGGTCTACAATATAAGAAAATCTGTAGGGAAGCAGAAGACCTACTGGTCTAAAAGTGTAACAAATAATTTGTACCTATAATATATAATTTTGTAACGCCATTTTCTTAACAAAGAATTTTACATATATATAGTTTGTTCTGGGACTTACAATGAAATTTTGTGTAGAATATTTCTTCCTTTAACATCTACGGGGGTGTTCCCCCTTGTGGTGGGAATTGACGACCTCTCACTAGCCAGTCTCTCAAAGACGAAGGGCAGGGCGTTCTATATCTGCAACGCAGTCACCTTCAAGACTGGGAGGGCAAGAGTCGGAGAGGAGGAAGATGCCCAAACACCTAGCCGGGAGAAAAACCTACCGAGCGAAGACACAGATGGAGACGAACCCATCAGCGCCTCCCAAGAAAACCGTCTACTGGACGACCAATGATTGAGGTCATCCAGATCAACCTCCATCGGAGCGAAACGGCAACTCGTGCACTGATGGAGAAAATGAACAAAGTTAATATACATATAGGTCTAATCCAGGAACCTTGGACAGTGAAGAACAAGGTCTCTGGATTGAACCATATAAATTATCAACTTTTCTACGCTAGTACAGGTACCCGCCCGAGGACCTGTATTATAGTCCATAAAAATTTATGCTTTCTTTTCTCTCCAGAGTTGTCATCGTCGGACGCCACGGTATTGAAGCAAGGGAATGGTAATATATACCTAGCGTCTATATACCTACCGTTCGACTCCCCGACAATCAAGCAAACAGGTAACGAAGTACTAGTAGGTAGCGATGCTAACTCACACCACATTTCGTGGGGTAGTACTAACACTAACAAAAGGGGTCAAGCCCTTCTAGATTATTTGAATACTAGCGACCTAATAACCCTTAACGTAGGAAATAAACGAGGTACATGACTGGAGGGTCTCTGATGACCACTCCTTCTCTGACCACAGGTATATTAGGTTCAAAATATCAAGGCCACCGCCAAACCCGATAACATTCCGTAACAAATCCAAAACAAACTGGACCAAGTTCGGAATTAAATTAAGGTACAGACTAGGGCAAAGAGAAGATGAGGAATGCCTAAGTAAAGAGGACATTGACAATAAAGTCAACAAATTAGCCGAAGCCCTGGTAAAGTCTTTCGAGGATAGTTGTCCCCTACGAGAAAGGAAGTCTGCCTACGAAAAACCCTGGATGACAGGGGAAATTCGTTACAAAGGCAAAGAGGTCCGTAGACTTTACAATAGGACAAAACAAAAAAAATTAGCTGTATTCTGGGACAACTACAAATCAAAACTAAAAGAATACAACAAACTGACAAGGAACGCCAAACGCAACTCCTGGAAACTTTTCTGCGAACAGGTAGATAGCGTAAACGACGTATCAAAAATTAAAAAGTTTTTATCCAAAACCCATACACAAGCCGAGCTAATGGTTGATGAAATGGGAAGGAAGATGGAGACAAGCGAAGAAACCTTAGGCCTTCTGATGAGAACACACTTTCCTTCAAGCACTGCGGAAAATGTCCACACATCAGAAGAAATACCAAAAATAGACAGCTCTATGGTTAAGCAAGCCATAATGAGCTTCTCAACTAACAAAGCAGCAGGACCTGACCAGATCTTCCCGGCCTTACTTCAAAGGGAAGTGCTTAAAATTTGCGTATACTCCCATAGCCTGGCAGGAGGCACGGGTGGTTTTTTATACCCAAAACAAGGTAAGGCAAGTTACGCAGTTTAACATCTTTTTTACTCAAGACAATGGAATGGACAGTCGATACCATGATCAAGAGCAAAATCCCCAACGACATGTTGAAATATAAACAACATGCATACGTGAAAGGTAGATCAGTGGAAACCGCATTACATGAGGTAGTACACCACATAGAGAGGACCTTCGAAATGAAGATGTACACACTCGCAGTTTGCATCGACATAGAAGGTGCTTTCAAAAACGTCAGCACGGAAACGCTGATCCACTCCTTAGACGAATTTCGTGTAGACAGAACGCTGAGAAACTGGATAGACGACATGCTAAGGAACAGATGGATACGCTGCGCGCTACATGACGTAACAAGAAGAGATAAAGTAGGGCAGGGAACGCCACAGGGGGGATTTTATCGCCGCTTCTGTGGGTCACTACCATAAATAGTCTACTAAGGTCCTTAACCAAGGAAGGATTTGAACCAGTCTGTTATGCAGACGACGTTATAATACTTCTAAGGGGAAAGAATCCAAATCTACTTTGCAGGAGAGCCGAAGAGGCTCTAAATATAGCTTACAACTGGGCTAGACCAAGAGGTCTTAATGTTAACCCGGAAAAAACAGAGTTATGTCTTTTCACTAGGAAAACGAAATTAAGCTCCGCCGAGGAACCAGTTTTCCTGAATAAGGCATTAACTATATCTCCAACAGTTAAATATCTGGGGGTAATCCTAGATAGGAAACTCAAATGGAAAGACCATATTCAGGAAAGGGCTGCCAAAGCACACAGATGTTGGTCAACTTGTAGAAGGGCTATAGGATCAAAATGGGGTTTTAATCCTAGAATGATACACTGGCTATACAGAAGCGTAATAAGACCGATTCTTACTTACGCATCTGTTGTATGGTGGACAGCTATGGACAAAAAGTACAATGTGGAAACATTGCAAAAAGTCCAAAGAATGTGTTGCCTAGGCATTAGCGGGGCGATGAGGACTACACCAACTAGGGCTTTAGAGACAATTCTATTTGTCCACCCGATAGAAATACAGGTAAGGTATGAAGCAGCCATCGCGGCTATAAGACTGAAAGCGATGAGCGAGTGGATCGAAAGAGACCACCAATGCATATTACGGTTCACAACGGGTGAATCTATAAATCAAATAGTATCGGACCGGATACCAGAATCAAGTGAAGTAGCTCTGTGTGAAGTTCTAATACCGGACAGAGATATGTGGATCGATGGAACCCTTGCACAGATTCCCGCTGGAAGCTGCGGGTTTACGGACGGGGCTGTGTTAGGGGGGAGAACGGGACTGGGTCTTTATACCGTAGACACGGAATCGATGATCTCCCTTCGTCTGCCGGATCATAACACGATCCTCCAGGCCGAAATCCGAGCGATCACAGAATGTCTGAACTGGTTTAAAACAAATACAAGGCCACTCACAGGTAACATCCGTACGGAGAGTAAAGCAGCTATTAGAGCTATAACAAGTAAGGCAACAATATCGAAAACTGTCTTAGAGTATAAAAATTCAATTAACGACTATTCCCATTATGGCTCGGTAAACATTATATGGGTACCAGGACACATAGGGATTACGTGAAACGAAGTAGCAAATATAAATGATATATATTGTAAATACATATTTCATTTATTCGGCGACTTATATTGAAATTTGATGGAGATTATTTTTCTCTTTGCCGTCTTCTATCTAGACAAAACTTAATAAACTCAGATAATGTACAACATTAACCCTAAAACGTGATTTTACTTTTAGCAGATTCCTGGCGGTAAGATTTAGAGATTTTGAACTGATACGATCACATTTTAAAGGAGTTTTTAAACGTTTTTGAAAAAAGGGACCAATATGACCCCTTTAGTGACTCACATGAGGGTTAATTCAAGGGGTTAGTTAAAAAGATACCCCGCAATGTTGTCAGTAATATTGCCAAAGACACTTTATACCTAAAATGCAAGGATTCCAAGAAATCTGATGTCGAATATTTCAAAACCTGTAGAAATGGTCGGAACTTGCCACGCCTATTTAAGTTACTTCCCGACGTAAACTTTCAAAATGCCGATACACGTGTCTTCTTTTTTTCGGTCCTCTTTCATAATCTGTGGGGGGTTTTTTTGTAATATTAAAAAATTTTTCGATTTTTTTTTACAGTGTTATATACGGAGGCAAAAGATGGCCTTATCGTGTTCAATATAGAGGTTCAAGAGTTTTTTCTTAAATAAGGTCTTTTGGTCTTCTGTGAGAGGACGAAACGAATTACTGATCTTTTAAAATATTTTGTCTTATATGTAGAGGAAGGGTAACTTGTTCCCTAAACCTGTCACTAGAAATCTCCTAACAATGACTCATTAGTATCAAAATAAATTGCAAATTTCACCGAACAGTTACCTTCTCTTTTCGAGGATATTTTTCAAAAACCAACAACAACAAATATGAACAAAACATATTAATAATGGATTTTAATTCCTAACCTCCATTCGTAAGGTTCAACAACATTCATGCTGTACAGAAATTTTCCTATAGAAAAGACGTCTATGCCTCCTATAGAACTTGAATAGATGGAAGAATATTTATTGATTTTCTTTAAGGAATCCTATTGTGTCTTCCATCAGAAGGCTTATTGGTCTTCTATAAGAAGACCTGTTGATATTCTACAAGAAGTCCTCCTATAAACACCCTCCTTCTCTTCCACTTTCATCTAACAGCATACAACAAGGAATGTTAATTCACTTAACAAACATGAAAGTCTGCACGAACATGTCCGCATCTAACAAGCCAACTGGAGTCCCTGTTTTCCTCTTCTTATTGTGAACGCTCCATTAAAATAAACAATAAATTTATTCTTTTTATGGTCAATTTGACGTTATGGACTTATGGGGGATCCTTCGTTCGTCCGTTACTTGCTTTTCGATAATTATATTAAATTAGTTTAACATTCAATCCAATTATGTCGACAAGCGAAGAGGAAAAAAAGTAAAACGAACGGAAAGATACTCAAAAGATATGGGAAAACTAAGAGGAAAAACAACTGGCACATCAACTAAATCAACAAATATATTTATTTACATAAATTTTACACGCACACACCTACACATATTTTATGCATTAACACTTCGTTGGCTAATGTAAAGTACGAGGGATGTTTCTTGAGTGGAAATTGGGATTGAATTTTAAATTTCAAAAAATTAACATAATTGAATAGGAAATGAGAATTTGTTAGATTCTGGTAGGGGCGAGAGAATTGTTATTTAAGTGTAAAATCGGCCTAGCTGCTGCTTTTGTAAAAAAAATTTTCAACCTACTTAGATAATGTTTTCTTAAGAAAATGTTCTTTTCGGCAAAGCTGAATTATGGTTTCATAAGACAAATCTTTACTCAGTGGGGCAAATTGATTTTCCTTAGAAGAGGTTATCTTGTCTTTTTATTATAACTGGATGAACCTCCCTCGTTTTTTGTCTTTATTTGATTAAGAAATAAACTTCAAGAATTATGTAATAGATAATCATATTTCAGATAAAGGGTGGCAATATAAAGAAAACAAGCTGTGCATGCTCAGCAACAAACAAATTATCCACTCACACACATACATATAACAGGAAAAATACCCGTTCACACACATAAATTCATACGTATGTACATTAGGGTTACTTACTGACTTACTTAGCTGGCCCATTACAGAACATTTGTTCTATAGACCGAACTAAGAAAAGATCTCCAATTCTCTTTGTTTCGTGCTTCGCTTTTTGGAATACTGCGCCTTGTCATCTCTTTATTCACTTGTTTGCGCCATCTATTCTTTGGACTGCCAATTCTGCGTGCACCGCCATGTGGCTCGAATTTATACGCCTTTTTAGCGGGTTTATCATCGCTCATTCTTATGATATGGCCTAGCCAACGCAATCGCTGCATCTCGATACGTTTAACTATATTGATGTCGTTGTATAGCAGATACAGCTCGTGGTTCATACTACGTCGATATTCACCGTAATCGAAGATCGGTCCGTAGATCTTTCGAAGAATTTTTCTCTCAAACACGCCAAGCACTGCCTTCTGTGCTTGCGCAAGTACTCAGCCTTCGGAACCATACATCGCACGGGCAATATCAGTGTTCTGTAAAGCGTTATTTTTGTTTGACGAGTTGTGGCTTTGTTTTTAAAGTGCTTACTTAAGCCAAAGTAGCATCTGTTGGCCAATACAATTCTTCTTTTTATTTCACAACTGATGTCGTTTGATGTGTTTACGACGGTGCCCAGATATACGAAGTCTTTTACTACGTCAACATTTTAGGAACAGTTGGTCCGATCTCAATGGACGCATTACGCGTAGACATCATCAACTTAGTCTTCTCGCCGTTTACCGCCAGACCCACTTTAGCAGATTCTCCTTCGACCTTCATAAAGGTATCGGTTACTTCTTTTACCGATCGTCCCATGATGTCTATATCATCAGCATAAGCAAGTAACATGTGGCTATTGGTGTAGATTGTGCCACTTCTTTTGACGTTTGCCTCTCGTAAAACCTTTTCCAGCAGGATGTTGAAGAGATCACACGAAAGGCTGTCTCCTTGTCTGAAACCTCGTTTAGTACCAAACTCTTCGGAGAGGTTCTTTCCTATTTTAACTGAGGACCTCGTGTCAGTTAGAGTCATTTTACAAAGCGAATTAGCTTTGCGGGGATACCAAATTCAGATATGGCTTGAAATACCTTTGAACGCAGCGGGCTGTCGAAGGCTGCTTTATAATCGACAAAAAGGTGGTAGGTGTCGATCTGCATCTCTTGGGACTTCTCCAGGATTTGCCGCAGGCTAAATATCTGGTGAATGGTGGACTTGCCGGGTCTAAAGCCGCATTGGTATGGTCCAATTATTTCGTTGACCATGGGCTTTAGTCGTTCGCACAATACCTCTGACACTATCTTGTAGGCGATAGGGAGAAGACTTATGCCCCTATAGTTGGAGCATAAAGTGTTATCTCCTTTCTTATGGATGGGAGACAGGATGCTCAGGTTCCACTCGTCGGGTACGTGTTCTTCCTGCCAGATGGAGCTTACTAGCATCTTATCAGCGTGTCGCCTCCGGTTTTAAACAGCTCGGCTTGTAGGCCATCAGCTCCTGCTGCCTTATTATTCTTCAGCCAGTTTATTGCTGTCTGTACCTCATCTTGGCCGGGTGGTATACATTCAATACCATCTTCTGGGATTGGATCTGTGGTATCATCGCCGACTTCGCTACTATTGGATACCAACAGTTTGCAAAAATGCTCTTTCCATATCCTTAGCACACTATCTGTATCAGTTACCAGATTACCATGCTGGTCTCTACAGGAGGATGTGCCTGTACCAAAGCCATCAGTTGGATGCTTGACTCTTCGGTAGAATTTTCGGACTTCATTCTGGCTCCTGTACATCTCGATTTGTTCACACTCCCGCTTTTCCATCTCTCTCTTTTTCCAGCGGAAAATACGTTTTTCCTCTCTCCTTTTCTCCCAATACCTCTCTCGTGCGCTACGCGTTGCTACGCGATTGTAAAATAGCCCTATATGCCGCATTTTTCTCTTCGCTAGCAGCACGACACTCCTGATCATACCATGGATTCCTTGGTGGAGGTCTCTGGTATCCAAGTATGGATTTTGCGGCTGTTTGCATGGAGTGGGCAATGTTTTGCCATTGTCCTGATATGTTATCGGGACGAGGAGTGCTTTGATTAAGCCGGTGGGCCAGTTGAGTGGAATATGCTGTTGTGATTACAGCTTACCGATGTCCAACTTCCGTGTTGTGTCTGTTCGCACTTTGTTTGCTACGTTTAACCGGGTGCGTACCTTTGCTGCAACTAGGTAGTGGTCCGAGTCTATGTTTACTCCTCGGAACGAACGCACATCCAACACGCTCGATGGGTGTCTTCCATCTATCACAACATGATCAATTTGATTATTTGTTCTTTTATCTGGAGACAGCCACGTGCCCTTATGTATATCGAGATGCTTAACTCTGATACTGCTAACTACCATGTTTTTGCAGCTGCAAAGTCTATCAGCCTCATACCACTGTCAGATGTTTCGCTGTGGAGACTGAATTTCCCGACTGTTGGGCCAAAGATATTCTGCTTTCCAATTTTGGCATTCAAATCGCCTAGTATAATTTTAATGTCATGGGCAGGGCAACAGCCATAAGTTTCTTCTAAGCGCTCGTAAAATGTATCTTTGGTCTGTTCGTCCTTGTCTTCAGTGGGAGTATGAGCGCAAATAAAGCTGATGTTGAAAAATTTTGCCAAACAAATACCACCCCAGTACCAGTGGGGAAAATTGTGCTGATAATGAAAACGCACCGCCTACGATTATTAAAGCCCTTTTGATATTTTTATACCCTGCACCACAATGTGAAAAGGGTATTATTATAAGTTTGTTTTGGTAAAAACTCATGAAACACCGCGAAATATTCGTCGGAGACCCCCAATGTGGTATACCAATCTTCATATCTCGACGAGATAAAGCGATTTTGAGATGTGTTTCCGTCCGTCCGTCTGTCCATTATAAATTGTAAACACGCTCCAGGCCGCAATTATGGACCGATCGTCACGAAATTTTGTATGGAGGTTGGGCTCAGACCAGAATAGATCCCTATTTTTGTTGGAGATGATCGTGAAATATTTAGCGGGTGAAATGGACCAAAAACACAATTTTTATCCAATTTTGTAGCGCCTCTGTAGGTCACAATAATAAAGTCCGATCAACGCGAAATTTTTTATATGGTAATAGTATATGACAAGGAAGTAGCTTGCAATTTGAGATGACGATCAGATAATATTTAAAGGGTTAAATGGACCAGAACTTTTGTGTGAAAATTGTGAAAATTTTTAATATACAGCTTATATCTTTATTCCTGGAAGATACATTCCGGACAAGTAAGCTACCCTTGGAAATGGAACGCTTGACCTTTCAATTGATGCCAGTTGTGTTTGTGTGCATGATCAGATAACAGAGTTACAGCCTAATATATTCCGTTATTTGTTTGTAGTGTAATAATAAACTCGCTAGAAGTCGCAATTATACATCAATAGTCACGAAATTTTGCACCGGGTAAGAGTATAGGTCGAAAAAGATGCCTACAATTTTGAATGATGATCTGATATTCTTTAGCGGGTGAAATAGACCATTACTTTTGTATGAAAAATATAAAAATTTTATTTGTGGTCAATATTTTAATTCCTTGAAGACATATATATTTCGCAAAGTAGCCTACATATGGAAAAAACTACTGACCTTCCCTCTGATGTAAATTGCAATAAAGTGTTTGCTAGATAACGGGCCTACTGCCTAATATATAATGGGTTCTGTGTAGAGAACCACATTTTTATCCCATGCTACATATTGTCTCTCCAAAAGTTTATGTAACACCACGAAATATTCGTCCTAGACGCCTTATTTGGTATGCCAAAATTCATATCTCGACGAGATGAAGCGATTTAGCGATGTGTGTCCGTCCATTAAAAATTGTAAACAAGCTTAAGGCCGCAATTATGGACCGATTGTAACGAATTTTTTAAGGAGGTTGGGTTCGGACCAGAATAGTAATGATAAGTTTTTGGTGATGATCGTGAAATGTTCAGGGAATGAAATGGACCAAAAACAAAATTTTAACCAATTTTGTAGCAGCTCTGTAGGTCAAAATAATAACCCGCAAAATTTTAAAAAAAGTTTGAGTTTATGATGAAGAAGAAGCGTACAAACCAACGTGAAGATCAGATAATACTTAGCGGGTTAAATGGACTGAAACTTTTGTGTGAAATTGGTAAAAATTTCAATAACGTAGCGGTTAAACAACGGAAGTAGTAGTACTACATAAGTGGGTTTCATTACATTTTAGTTTGTGTGAACTAAATTTTCCTTTCCTGCTACAAAAATGTCTTTGTCATGCTAGATAATTTTTTGGTTTTGGTCATAAGTATTAAACATTACATCTCTGATATTTGATAATTAAATTTTCACAATCATTGAAAAGAAGTTCCGTGGAGAGCGATTGTCCAGGGATAGTGGCATAGGGTATTCCATGGTCGGCTCCGTCCGACTATGGACTTTTCTTACTTGTTTATATATGATTTAGGACCATATTCTACCGTTTTTATTCACCTTTTCGGTATCTGCGGTCACAAAACATATTTTATTGATGTTTTTTTCATAATAAATTCTTTCAGAATATTATGTGTGCTCGATCCAAACAGTTTGTGAAATATCTGTGGTGAATATATAGGGAAAATATTGATAACCCAGATCGGACTTTTTAAAATTACGTATTTTAGTACTATAAACTAAAATAACGTCAACAGGATAAGTCATAGGTTCCTGATATTGCATTTGAAAATGCGGGGATAGTCTACGGCTTTTGTCCAGTGAATATGTCTAACATACGAGCCCTAACATCCATGAGTTTGGCATGTCCCTAAATACTTTAACGATGGCAGCTACTCCTGCTATGACAAAATTGACTGAATTAACCGCAGGAACCGACATATGTACATGTGTGTATCATGAATGATCATAAAAAATTTAGTTAGGATATAACTAGTTACTTCGATAAGCGTATAAATCATAATAACAAATAAAATTGAAAAATGCATTTCTGAACTTCAATGCATTTGGTGCGGAAACTTTTTTCGCGATAGAGAAAAAATGACGACATATTTCATTGTAGTTTTTCATGCTCTACACGACTATGCGGTGGTATTTTTGATAGTTGCAGACATTGCATAAAAGTTATAACCCTAATGTACATAAGTAAACATACGTTTTTATAACTCTTACAAATATTTATGTATGTCTGCATGAACAACAAGTATGCTTTTCACTCGCCCGCTTGTTGGCTTTATTGCCCGCCATCATAAAAGAGTTAAGGTCAATTGAGCAAATTTAATCAAATTTTAGGTCATAAATTTCAAATCCATCCATGTACATACATATTTGAAGAGACCAAGAAGTTGAGCAGACCATATTCGAGCATCATAGATGTTGCTAATATGTTTAACTGCATGCCTCGAGGTTGTGACACTCCATATTTTAACATTTCCTTTCGTCCTTCATCCGTCTCCTCGAGCTTCAAATTCCCCAAATAGTCGTTGTTTCCCTTCAGCATTTGCCAAAGAATGTATGAGTGATGGTCTTATGTTTGCTGGTCGATTTGATGGAATATTTGTTGTAAAGATTACTTTCAAAAGTACGGAAAACCATTTCAAAAAACAAAAACACTC
The DNA here is from genome assembly GCF_047663935.1 of Musca autumnalis. NCBI lineage: Eukaryota > Metazoa > Arthropoda > Insecta > Diptera > Muscidae > Musca > Musca autumnalis. Next base: position 188,684,584 of record NW_027412088.1, on the reverse strand, counting down.
TGGGGAGGTAGATCATGGGCATGAGTGTTTTTTTTACAGATATGCAGTTGGTTCGAGCACAGATACATGGCTTTCAAATTATCCTTAAGAAGATGTTTTCATTAGCATAACTTATAGGTGCTTTGTGTCCTGAATATTGCGAAAAACTTTACAAATAAAGATTAAGGATTGAAAACCATCATTATAGTGTTTTTTCGTTCTTTCTTGTTGTTGTTTTGGGGAATGATGAGAGATGAGAAGAAATATATGCTAATGTAACTCCTATGTGAAATTTGGGATTTATTTCGATTTTAATAAGGAAAGTCATTGTTAAAATTTTCATGTGGTCTTCTTATGACAGTTTAATCATGATTTAGAAGTCCAGTAGGTCTTCTTTTAAAAGAGCTAAAATTAGACATCTAATAGAAGTTAAGTAGATTCCTCTATAGAAGACCAAAACGCATCCGTTTCAAAGAAGACCCTTAGCTTTTGTTATAGGATATCATTAGGTCTTCTTATAAACGAACAGCAGGTGTTCTTCTCAACAAAGAGCAGTGGGTCTTCTAAGAAAAACCGAAAGTTTTCCAAAATGTAGATTTGCTAGGCTACTTATGGAATACGATTAGGACTTTTTATTTAAGGTCTGTATGTACATTTTGAGAAGACCAGTGGACCTTCCAGGAGAAGGGTAATAGGTTTTCCGATAGATCTAAGTAAATCTTCTTCTCTAAATATCCTTTCTTAAAGAATACCAGTAGGTTTTTCTCCCAAAACAAGACCAGAAGGTCTTCTAATTGAAGATCAGTGTGGCTAGATGGAAGGCTTAGTATAGAAGGCAAAAAAGTCCCGTTACAGAAGTCCAGTACGTCTTCTAGTAAAAGATTAATGTATCTTCATATATGTAGTCTTATGTTAGAAGGTCTTTTGTAGAAAACCAGGTGGTATTTTTTTTGGAAAACCAAGAGGTATTCTTTTAGAGCACAGATTTGTATTTTTGTGACGGGCCAGTAGGTTCTCTGACCGAAGATTATGGATTTGGTTTTCTATAGAAGACCAGAAGGTAATTTCTCCAAGAAGGCTAGTAGGTGTTCTGGTATCGAAACCACAGAAGATCAATAGGTTTTCTAGAAAAGACAACCCATACTGTTTTATAGAAGGCAAGTTGGTCTTCTTATAAAATAGTAGTGGTATTCTTCTCCACAATAGGGTTCATTATATACAGACGATATGTCTTTCTATCAAAGACCAGTAGGCTTTTTTCTCAAAGAAAATCAGAAGAACTTCCGATAGATCACAAGAAGGTCTTCTAATAGACGACCAATAAGGGTTTCTGTAGGACCAGCAAGTATTCTTCTCAAAGAAGACCCGTAGGTCCTCTTCTTCTCAATAGGTTTTCTTATAAAAGAACAGTAGCTTTTCCTCTCAAAGTTCTTCTGATTAACGACAAGTAGGTCCTGTTCTTCTTCCCAATAAGATCCAAGCAGGTACTGCAACGAAAGCATCTCATTGTGTTGCTTTACTGGAAGAATCTTTGCCTCCTCATGTAGATGGTCCACTGAAGATTTGAGGAGGCACCCTGTTGCTGTTCTCAGGGCGGCATTCTGGCAAGTTTGAATCTTTTTCCAATCCGTATCACATAATTTCGGGGACCAGACTGGCGCCGCATACTTTGCCACAGACCGACCTATCGCGTTATATGTGGTCAACAAGGTTTCTTTATCTGCACCACAAGTGCTGCCGGCTAGGGACTTGAGGACCTTGTTCCTACTTTAAGTTTATGGCAGATAGCTGTGGCATGCGCACACGACGTGAAAGTAGTGTCGATTGTGATCCCTAAAATTTTGGGGCAGTTTGTGGTCGGAATTCTGCTACCGTCGACCACGACATTTAATTCTCTTCCAAACTGCGCTGTCCATGTGGTGAACAGAGTGGCTGTTGATTTTGTAGCGGAAATCTGCATATTCCTCGAATGGGAAAAGGTGGTAAGATCGGTTAAATAGTTGTTCAGTCTCTCACAGATGTCATCAGGATAGGTACCCGACGCCAGGATCGTGCGATCATCCGCATACGTTACGTTCTCGATGCCGTCTGGAGGGGGCGGAATACAGGAGAGGTAGAGGTTAAACAGTTCCGGAGATATCAGCTCATCTTGGGGGACTCCCTCTTTCACTCTGCGGGGTTTGGGCTTCTTATTCCTGAATTCCACGTACGACTGGCGTCCACACATATAGTTGACTATCCAACGTTTCAAGATTGTCCTCAAACAGCGTGGAGTGCCTGACTGTATCAAAGGCTTTTGATAAGTCAAGCGCCACCATCACTGTTCTATCGCACGGCCGTCTCTGGTTGAGTCCTTGACAAATATGTGTGGTAATGGCGTGCAGCACAGTTGTCGTGCTGTGCTGCTTATGGAATCCATGCTGATGATCGGCAACTTGATAGCTATTTCTGATACTGGGGAGGACTAAGGCCTCAAGAGTCTTTGCTACGGGCGACAAAAGTGAAATAGGCCTGTACGATTTACTTTTGCTGGCATCCTTGCCGGGCTTCCGTAGTGGGACCACCCTGCCCATTTTCCAGACTTCGGGAACAATGAGGGTGGATAGCTACAAGTTGAGAACTTTAGTGAGATACTCCACTCCCGGCTCATCCAGCTGCTCCAGCATTACCATGGAGATTCCATCAGGGCCCAACGCTTTGGATGATTTAGCGTTCCTGATGGCATTGGCAACATCATCCATTGTAAACTGTGGTGGTTCCTCCTCGGCGGGAAGAGATCTGATGCGACGTAATACTCTTCTCTTCGCCCTGTCACTCTCGTGGTTCTCGACAAACTGTCGATTGGAATAACTTGCGCACCTCTTCGGGTCAGTCAACGTAACTTCGCCAAACGTGACTGAGGTCCTATCTTCCCTTCTTCCAGGGTTCGAGAGTGACATAACCGTTGCCCACAATTCGCCTATACCGGCTCCAATGTTGCAACTCTTCAGATGATTTAACCACTTGTTCCGCTTATGCTCGCCGACCAGCCTGTTAACTTCCAGTGTCAGCTTCCTGACTCTGGGGTCATTGGGGTAGGTTCGACGAAGCTCATCAGGCTGGGATGTTTGGTCTTACTTCGGGTATTCGACCAGCAGGGATATGGCGAGCGGCTGCAGCATTGATGATGTCTCGGAACGTCGTTTTCGCTACCCGAACATCAGAAGGATTGGGCAGTTCTCTGAAGCGGTGATTGGTGAACTCTCTGAAACCCTATCAATCAGCTTTCTTATGATTGACGAATGTGCGGCGTTCAGAGGTAATGAAATCGGATGGTCTGCTAATGGAGACAATTATGGGGAGATGGTCTGATCCAAGGGAAATTACGGGTTGCCAGGTAACGTAATTTGTCAGACCAGGTGACACGATGGTTATATCTAGCGAGCTGTGACACTCTCCTCTAATTCTGGTAGGGGCGTCCTCATTGACCGTGCAAAACGTAGAGCGCATTAAAGTCCCCCAGGACCAGACGATTGTGACCTTCCAAAAGCGGGCTAATGTTAGGCACGTAATCTGAGATACAGCTATTTCTCGGCGGGATGTATACGTTCAGCAACTCTATCTCGGCAGTTCCACACCTGACTGCTGCCCCCATACATTCCATGTACGGGTGATTAGAGACAGGCTCAAGCGAGATAGGTCTGTATTGGACAGACTGGTGCAATAGGAAAGCTAATCCCCCACCTCCACTTCTGGTGCGATCTTTCCTTAGCACATTGTAACCATGAGCTTGGTTTTTTGCACCGCAGCGACCTTGATGTTCTTCCGACTCATGAAATCTTCTATTTCCTCAATCTTACCTCGGAGTCCATTGCAATTAAATTGCAAAGAGGATGCATTCTCTGGGATTAGGACAACAACGGCTGGTATTAAAGGCTGCGTGTGCGGTTGTTGTCGAGGGAACTGCGGGGGAGTTTCGTAGTCAGACGACGAGGGAGTTTCGTAATCCGACGACGACTTACTGGGAACTGTGTTCACGCAGCATGCAGCAACATAGTCCCTGTCGTAGTCCCTCACGTGGACAAGTCCAGAGCAACCCCTTAAATGCATCCACTCCTGACATCTATTGCATCTCACCGAAGGTTGGATGTGGGTGAAGATGCGGATGTGACAAACTAAGCACAGATATATTGGTCCTGGGTTTTCCTCCGTCCCGGCACGGACCAAAAGAATTCGGAGCAGGCATTCCGGGATATGCTGCTCCCAACACAGAAAAACGAAACAAATACAAACATATGTACACTGAGGTGGCAGCCGCTGGCCGGAACGATGATTTTGTGTTGTTCCGGGTCAATCCGGTACGAAAGAACCCGCTGCCGTGGGATTGTGAATTGTTGGTGGAAAGGTTTAGTGATCACTAGTAACCCTAAGTACCAAATTACAACTAATTTGGAAGAAAAGGGTGGCTTAAAACCTCAAAATACCGAATATCAGGAGGTACCGTTATATGGGGGCTATACGAAAATATTAGCCGATGTTGTTCATATTTAGTCCATTATTACCCACGGACACAGACTGAGTTTGTGCAAAATTTCAACAAGATATCTCCATTCGTTTCCAAATTATTAATTTCGCGCCGCTAGATCAGTGATTTCGACTATTGTGCGCTGGTTTGAATCGATGTGTGAGAGCTCGCATTGTCAGAATGCACAACGATTCGTCTTCTCTTGTTCGTTTGTCGAATGTCTCAGTAGAATTCAGGCAAACTAGTTGTAGTGTAATGTTCAGAATTAACCGTCCTACATTCCGTCCCAAGCTGTATAGTCGCCACACGGTCAGTTTTGCCGAAGAAACAGGCGACCATTTGCTTCGAAGGCCTTCTTTCCTGAACAGCTTTCGTTGAATTTGGCTTGCTTTCGAAGACCCTAACGGTCGATTCCTGTTTTGTTTCGGGCTCCTAAGCATAGATACAAGATTCGTCGTCTGTGACGACCTTATAAATGTCGTGTGAAGCATGGCGATTAGTTTTTTCCACAATTTCTTTGCACAAATCCACGATAGCCTTTTTTTCAGCGATTGACCAATTTTGCTGGATCTAACGAGAAAAATCTATTTTTGCGGCCAGCTGTTCATGCAATATCAAATGTTAGTTAGTGGAAGAAATGCCCAAAGATGCCTCTATCTCACCGTGTGTAACATGGCGATCTAGCATTATCCGTTCACCCACGGCTTAATTTTTTCTGGCACAACGGCCGATTTTGGGCGACCTTCACGACCTTCGCTTTTTTTGCGAGTGTCGGCCACGATTGAATTTATTAAACCAGTTTTTCATAGTGCTATAGGATGACCCTTTATCGACATACAAAGATGTAATTTGATCGATGCACTCTTACCGTCGAAAGTTGTGAAAAATTATAGGACGAAAATGTTCACAAGTAAATTCCATTCTTTCGCAAAGTAATTTTTTTCAAGTCACTGTAAACAACACAGCACATGGTCGTATGTCAAACTGTCGTGAATATGTTTAGGCTAAAAACTGTCAAACTATCCAAACAAAAAGTGAAATGACGCCTGGCGACACTGCGAGTTGCTTAGGCCAGAAGGTTTTTTACTACCCCTCGTACCAGCCGACCAACCTGTTCCCAATTGCTCGTCTTTCAGAAGACCAGTAGATCGTTACTCTGACCAATGTGTCTCTTCTAAGAAAAAAATTCAGTAAGTCTTCTTATAGGAGACCAATAAGTCTTCCCCTTCTTTCCCATAGGTATTTTTATAGGAGACCAGTGAGCTTTCTTATCGAATTAGCCCAGTTTGAATTCTTCTAGAAGATCAACGGGTACTCTTTTTAAAGAAAATATATAGCTCTTCGTATGGATATCCAGGTATTTATCTTATCATAGAAGTCCGTAAAAAGAAGTTTCCTATTCTGCCTGGCCTTTGCCTTGGGAGAAACTCTTATATTCATTGTGAATTCCTAATATTAATTCTAATGACAGTTGTTTGTTTTTCTGGAACTAGAAGCCATTAATTTTCCCTGCATTCCCCTTCTCCAGCAATAATGTTGAGTATTATAATGGCCCTCCAATGGAGAACCAGGAAGTAATCTTGTGTACTCATAGGCATGTTCGAATGCTGCAATAACAATTACATTTAAAGAAAATTTATTCCCAGATAGCATTTAGAAGACTGTTTTTTTAAGAATCACATTGAGGAGTCTTTTTTGAGTCCTTTTGGTGATCAAAAATTGATTAAGTCGCTTGTGTGATCAGAAAGGGACTCGAAAGTGACTCCCTGTAATGATTAAAAAGAGTTCAATTTAAAATACAACAACAAATGTGTAGCAATCACAAATAAATCATTGAGGTGTTTAAAATGTGACAATTTTTTGTTATTTATTGTCACATTTTGATCATCTGGAAGATTGAAAAATGCTTAATCAAAAAAGGGTCATACAGGTGTTTGAAAAGTGATTATAATTATGTATACTCTGATCATATTTTGAACAGTTAGGTGATTAAAAACTGATTGCTTTGTTTTATTTTTATTTGGTTGTAAATAAAAAAATAAAATTCTCATATACACTTTCTACAAAATTTTGATATAAATGTAACGTATAATATTAAAGGTACAGACAAACACAACACAACAGGTTTTGCCAAGTGAAATGAAGAAGCAGTATACTAACCACCAAGCAACAAAAAGGATAATTAAAAGACATAACAAAGCAGAAAAGACTATAAAACAAAGGAAAGAAACAAAGAAGAATAAAAAGAAAATTTTTTAATTTATTTCGTCTAACAAAAAGACTCATAAATGATTAAAAACATGACTCTAAAAAGACTCGAAAAAGGGTCCGAAATTAACCAACAAAACACCAATAAATGATTGAAATACGACTCGAAAAAGACTCATTTGTGATTTGTTTAGGAGAGTCGCCTGAGGTTATGTTTTCCTACCGACAAAGGAGTCATTTATGATCAGAAAATGAGCTCATATTCTAGCTTTTTAATCGTGCAGTCGGATCAAAAAAGACCCGAATTTGATTAAAATTTTCAAAAAATGCTGGCTGGGTACATACATCAACATGAGAATGATCCTATTTAATCTTTCACCGAAACAATTAAAAGCATTTTATTTTAACAAAGAAGAAATAAAAATATCACAACATTTTTGTTTGTTTTTTTGAAATCACAACATTTTTCTAGTATTCGAAGTCAATATTTCCCCTATATCACCTTCCCACTCTCCTCTCAGCCCATCAGAATACGCGCTTACCTTTTTTTAGTTGTTAATTTTTCTCCACTTTTCAATTACAGGTAACTTTGTATATGCCGCAAAAATTCTGAGCAAATCATCGCCACTGCTTGAATGGTTGGGTGGGTTGTGGCTGGTTTTGATGGCTCATAACAGCATTGGTGTGTCTGAGCGGGGCCTTAGCATCGGATGATGAATGATGGTTGGTTAAATAGAGTATGTTCTTTTCCTTTTTTTGGGTATCATTGGTTACCGGAAAATAGGATGAAACCACTAAATAGTCCGATCCATGATCCGCGGTTTTTCTTCTTTCCTAAGGCATTGACCAAATTGTAGCGATTTTGTTAGCCTTTTTTGCTTACCATGCTGGTGTTTTTATTTTCATTGAAAGTGAAATCCTTTTACACTATCACCATAACCGCTGCGACTTCTAGTGGCATTATTCGATTTCGACAGCACAACCAGCATCACCAGGCAACAAACACAACTACAACTAAAAAAATTGTAAATAAATTCCTCGAAAAAAAGAGAACAGTGGAGCAAATTTAAAATAATAAAAAAAAACGTAATAACGTCGATGAGTGTATGAATGAGTGGATGTCAGATTTCCTCCCACTTTTTTCCTTTCTCTTTCACACTATTTGTGCACGACTGAATGAACAAATCAACAACGCATATATTTGCATACATAATAAATGTGTAAATACATATATACATACTTCTATATTTAAACAAAAATAAGTTGGAAATATTCATAAATACGCGTTCCATCAACCTAAGGGTGTCACGATGAGCAATACCTTAGATAACAAATAAGGTCATCTATCTTTTCAGCCAAGCTGAAAAGTGGTTTAATTCGGAAAACCACTATTCAACCTGAAAGACTCTATTCAGCTTGTCACATAACTTCTAATCTGCCTGACAAGACAGGGGTTTCCATAAGAAAACTTCTATTCAACCCGACTGAATGTTTTTCTCTGTAAGAAAAAGTATTTTTATCGCAATTTTTTATAGCATAACCCAATATCACCCACATGCCTTCATCACTGCTTTATTCAGTTGTTATTTTCAAGTCGAATACTAACTTTGAAACCAAAGAGAATAAGGAAAAAAATATTTTATTTTCTACCGCTAAATGCAAGTTTTAGCATCTCTTTTATACCCTTGATAATCGTTTAGATGATAGAAATTAATGAAAAACAACAAAAAGACACCAGCAAAAACGGCAGCCTTTGGTGAATGAAAATTTTTAAGGCACCGCCACTCATCAGGGTATTCATGACTGGCAAACCGGCAGTAGTTTGAATGCTGAGGTTTGAGGTCGTTAAATGGAGAAATAAAAATTTCGAAATTTAAACGAAAAAAAAACAAAAACAAAATTTAGTTGCTAATTTACAGTTGTTGCCAAAAGGAAGAGAAATATTCTAATGCAGTTAAAGGATAGTTTTCTTTGCGATGATATAGTCTAAATTAAAAACTACAATAAATTACTATTTTCCTGAATAGTTACAGACACGAAGATTATCTTTCTGTATCAGATGTGTGTTTCTTATTTTGTTGTCATTCAACACACATTCACCCGAAAAACGAAGGAAATTTTCTCATTCAGCCTGGCTGAATGAGAAAATTTCCTATGGAATTTTCTATTCAGCCAGGCTGAATGAGAAAATTTCCTATGGTATTTTCTATTCAGCCAGGCTGAATGAGAAAATTTCCTATGGTATTTTCTATTCAGCCAGGCTGAATGAGAAAATTTCCTATGGAATTTTCTATTCAGCCAGGCTGAATGAGAAAATTTCCTATGGAATTTTCTATTCAGCCAGGCTAAATGAGAAAATTTTCTATGGAATTTTCTATTCAGCCAGGCTGAATGAGAAAATTTTGCTATGGAATTTTCTATTCAGCCAGGCTGAATGAGAAAATTTTGCTATGGAATTTTCTATTCAGCCAGGCTGAATGAGAAAATTTCCTGTGGAATTTTCTATTCAGCCAGGCTGAATGAGAAAATTTCCTGTGGAATTTTCTATTCAGCCAGGCTGAATGAGAAAATTTCCTGTGGAATTTTCTATTCAGCCAGGCTGAATGAGAAAATTTCCTGTGGAATTTTCTATTCAGCCAGGCTGAATGAGAAAATTTCCTGTGGAATTTTCTATTCAGCCAGGCTGAATGAGAAAATTTCCTGTGGAATTTTCTATTCAGCCAGGCTGAATGAGAAAATTTCCTGTGGAATTTTCTATTCAGCCAGGCTAAATGAGAAAATTTTCTATGGAATTTTCTATTCAGCCAGGCTGAATGAGAAAATTTTCTATGGAATTTTCTATTCAGCCAGGCTGAATGAGAAAATTTTGCTATGGAATTTTCTATTCAGCCAGGCTAAATATGAGAAAATTTCCTATGGAATGTTCTATTCAGCCAGGCTGAATGGGAAAATTTTCTATATAATTTGAGAAAACTTCCTATGGAATTTTCTACTCAGCCAGGCTGAATGAGAAAATTTCCTATAGAATTTTCTATTCAGCCATGCTGAATGAGAAAATTTCCTATAGAATTTGAGGAAATTTCGTATGGAATTTTCTATTCAGCCACTGAATGAGAAAATTTCCTATGGAATTTTCTCACTTCCAAATGCTGGCAGGTTATTGATTTGTTCCATTCTTTAAAAACAATTTCCATTTATCTTGTTTCCTTGGGCTTCGGAAACAGGAAGGAACAATAAAATCTCCATTTCAAGCCAATTTTTGGACACCACTTCAGCATTTATCTTGATTCTGGTTCCCTATTCTTTGCATACAAAAGAATTGTAAATAACAAAAAATACTGCTGACAATAGTTGCATTCAACCATAAGTTATTGGGTTTGTGTATGTGGTGTATGAATGTGTGAGTTTGGTTTTCCTGTCATTTACTCTGCTGCACATTGAAATGTCTTCTAAATGTTGAAGGTTTTTTGTTGTATAGAATTGAAAGGAAATAAAGATATATGAATTGTAAGTAAAGAAGTATTTAAGCAAGTGAGTGTGTTTGCGTGTGGGAATATGTGTGTAACTACATGTTTGAATGTCATTTACTATGTGAAAACTGTTGACCAAGGCATTTATTATTGTCAAGGCAATTATGGTTTACACTTAGAAAATAATTGCATGTAAGTAAAATAAGAGATGGTAAGAAAAAGCTATAAGAGACCGGCAACGAAGCCATTTCTTTCTTTTTCGAATCCTAGAGAGAGAAATAATTGACTTATTTCCCTTATTTCCAACGTCTTAATTCTTATTTGCTCTATTTCTCCCAGTGCCCTTAAACATTTTCCCTTTGTCGTGTGTCTGCAGCTTTGTGCCTGAAAATATGTTTAACTCTCAAGTTTTGCATAAATTTCTAAACGGAAATTACTTTACATCATTGCTGTTCTGAAGCTGCTGATGCTAACCTACCTACCTTGATGTATTTTTAATAAATTCTTAATTAAAGTTGTTTTATGCTTATCCCCTCCTCCTTCTCACATGCCCCTTAAAACCACATGAAAACATCTGACCATAGATGTTCAGTTTGATAGACGGATGTAAGGAAGTTGAAATGGATAAAACCATAAGGAAATTATAATAAAATGAATTTTCTTCTTTGGTGTCTCCCTCCCATCCCTACAAGTGGCCCAATAAAATTTAAATATGAGAACAAATAAATGAAATTCTATAATATAATAATAAACAGGGTAATAACGGAGAACAAAGTAAAGTCTTCCATGACAGCTCTAACGTAAACTCATATGTGCAATTAGCCGCTGAGATGGCATACAAAGAGAGGTATTAGGCTAAATATTCTAATGTAATAATATCTTCAAACAAGTCCTATGATTAACCAACCTACCTCTCAAATTCGTTCAGCCCCATCAAAACCTTCCACCCACTTACAGAATCTTTGTTTATCGCTGCTTGATTATAAAATTTTCCTAACCCCAACTAACACAAAGACAAAAACCACAGCAGGCCACAAACTCGAAGACAATCTTCTCCTTGTATAAATAATTTGTTCGGTATGAATAGTGGTTTCCATAGGAAATCTGCTATTCAGCCTGGCTGAATAGTGGTTTCCTTAGGAAATCTGCTATTCAGCCTGGCTGATTAGTGGTTTCCATAGGAAATCTGCTATTCAGCCTGGCTGAATAGTGGTTTCCATAGGAAATCTGCTATTCAGCCTGGCTGAATAGTGGTTTCCATAGGAAATCTGCTATTCAGCCTGACTGAATAGTGGTTTCCATAGGAAATCTGCTATTCAGCCTGGCTGAATAGTGGTTTCCATAGGAAATCTGCTATTCAGCCTGGCTGAATAGTGGTTTCCATTGGAAATCTGCTATTCAGCCTGGCTGAATAGTGGTTTCCATAGGAAATCTGCTATTCAGCCTGGCTGAATAGTGGTTTCCATAGGAAATCTGCTATTCAGCCTGGCTGAATAGTGGTTTCCATAGGAAATCTGCTATTCAGCCTGGCTGAATAGTGGTTTCCATAGGAAATCTGCTATTCAGCCTGGCTGAATAGTGGTTTCCATAGGAAATCTGCTATTCAGCCCGGCTGAATAGTGGTTTCCATAGGAAATCTGCTATTCAGCCCGGCTGAATAGTGGTTTCCATAGGAAATCTGCTATTCAGCCCGGCTGAATAGTGGTTTCCATAGGAAATCTGCTATTCAGCCCGGCTGAATAGTGGTTTCCATAGGAAATCTGCTATTCAGCCCGGCTGAATAGTGGTTTCCATAGGAAATCTGCTATTCAGCCTGGCTGAATAGTGGTTTCCCTAGGAAATCTGCTAGTCAGCCTGGCTGAATAGTGGTTTCCATAGGAAATCTGCTAGTCAGCCTGGCTGAATAGTGGTTTCCATAGGAAATCTGCTAGTCAGCCTGGCTGAATAGTGGTTTCCATAGGAAATCTGCTAGTCAGCCTGGCTGAATAGTGGTTTCCATAGGAAATCTGCTAGTCAGCCTGGCTGAATAGTGGTTTCCATAGGAAATCTGCTATTCGGCCTGGCTGAATAGTGGTTTCCATAGGAAATCTGCTATTCGGCCTGGCTGAATAGTGGTTTCCATAGGAAATCTGCTATTCGGCCTGGCTGAATAGTGGTTTCCATAGGAAATCTGCTATTCGGCCTGGCTGAATAGTGGTTTCCATAGGAAATCTGCTATTCGGCCTGGCTGAATAGTGGTTTCCATAGGAAATCTGCTATTCGGCCTGGCTGAATAGTGGTTTCCATAGGAAATCTGCTATTCGGCCTGGCTGAATAGTGGTTTCCGTAGGCTGAATAGTGGTTTCCATAGGAAATCTGCTATTCAGCCTGGCTGAATAGTGGTTTCCATAGGAAATCTGCTATTCAGCCTGGCTGAATAGTGGTTTCCATAGGAAATCTGCTATTCAGCCTGGCTGAATAGTGGTTTCCATAGGAAATCTGCTATTCAGCCTGGCTGAATAGTGGTTTCCATAGGAAATCTGCTATTCAGCCTGGCTGAATAGTGGTTTCCATAGGAAATCTGCTATTCAGCCTGGCTGAATAGTGGTTTCCATAGGAAATCTGCTATTCAGCCTGGCTGAATAGTGGTTTCCTTAGGAAATCTGCTATTCAGCCTGGCTGAATAGTGGTTTCCATAGGAAATCTGCTATTCAGCCTGGCTGAATAGTGGTTTCCATAGGAAATCTGCTATTCAGCCTGGCTGAATAGTGGTTTCCATAGGAAATCTGCTATTCGGCCTGGCTGAATAGTGGTTTCCGTAGGAAATCTGCTATTCGGCCTGGCTGAATAGTGGTTTCCGTAGGCTGAATAGTGGTTTCCATAGGAAATCTGCTATTCAGCCTGGCTGAATAGTGGTTTCCATAGGAAATCTGCTATTCAGCCTGGCTGAATAGTGGTTTCCATAGGAAATCTGCTATTCAGCCTGGCTGAATAGTGGTTTCCATAGGAAATCTGCTATTCAGCCTGGCTGAATAGTGGTTTCCATAGGAAATCTGCTATTCAGCCTGGCTGAATAGTGGTTTCCATAGGGAATCTGCTATTCAGCCTTTCTGAATAGTGGTTTCCATAGGAAATCTGCTATTCAGCCTGGCTGAATAGTGGTTTCCATAGGAAATCTGCTATTCAGCCTGGCTGAATAGTGGTTTCCATAGGAAATCTGCTATTCAGCCTGGCTGAATAGTGGTTTCCATAGGAAATCTGCCATTTAGCTTGGCTGAATAGTTGTTTCCATAGGTAATCTGCTATTCAGCCTGGCTGAATAGGGATTTCGTTAAATTGAACTAAAAGTTTGTTAACTTTTGTTGAGTCATGGTCCAGCGTTTTTGTCCACTTCTGTTTCTTTTTTCACAATTTCATTCGATTTAATGGATATTAAAAATAGAGTGGAAAAATATTGGTTAGATTTTCAACACAAATTGTTGCTGCTTTTGTTGTGGGTGTGTGTGAGTGTTGCTGTTTGTGTTGACCATTGTATTACACGCCATTGTTGCTGGTGCTGTTGGTTTTCCTGAGGCGTTTTCTCTTAACTCCTGGAATATTTGAAATGATTTCTTGACCATGTCATGACGGCCGGACATATTCAATATTCCATAATGCAGGTTGATGTTATGTCGTCGTCTATTGTTATAAAAAATTCTGCTAAAATTATTAAATATTTAAAAAGGTCTTTTTTTGGAGAGGAAAATTATTACAGAATATTTTTTAGCTTGGAAACTTTTTTTTTTCGTTGAAATTGAATTTTTTTTGCCTCCAAGAAACTTGAATATCTGAGAATGAGTTAATTGTTAGAGGCTTCAATGAAAATTGCAATGGAATATACTTTAAAAACTCTGCTGAATGAAGATAGTAGGATTTGTCAGTATTCCTTTTGGGGTGGAATAGCATAAACCCAATAAAGTAATCCTTGGCAGACGTCCCTCCTTAATATTCAAACCAAATATGACCTAAAACCTTTTAAACTCGGAACTGACCTTTAGTCTCCTTTGGGGTTTCTCCATATGTTGTATAAACTGGACGGCCCTTGGGCTGTAATCTTTTCTTTTATTTTTGTTTTCGTTGTTTAATTCGATTAAGTGATTTGAAGCAAAGAATCATCATTTTCTTCAATAGGTTTCCCTTCTGTTCAAGGGTCTCCATCCTTTTTTCAACTAAAACAGGAAACAGCACACAAGACTCACCGAAATCTTTTTTCAAAGATAGTATTAAATAACAGCTTCCCCCTGAAGAACTGGTTAAGTTCAAGGTACCAAGTCAAGGTAAACAAATAACAAATCCCAATAGACTTCGAAAGGCAACTGAAAACTCACATCCAACAACTTAAAACAAAATAAAAAATGGGAGATAAAGACAACAACAAATAAACAAGAAACAAACAAAGCAAAAACAAATCGACACTGCTAGTCCTTTACACACAATTAACCTAATTATGACAGGAGGTTTTACTACCTGTTAAGAGAATTGCCTACAAAATACTTGGAACTCGGAAATCCTAAATGTAGTCAATTACAGACAAAAACAAACTAAGAGCTAAGAGCGACAACAACCATCACCAAAAAAAAAACAAAACCACAAACAGGCCCATATCCACAGGAACACGGAATGGATAAGACTTTGGGACTCATTTATAACCTCACTCTCTCATGCTTAATCACCCAAAACACAAACACTCTTCCCCGCCACCCACTCAGTTAATAGAAAACAACATACACTGGACCATTACTAATTCCCCATGATAATGGCTGAGCGAGACCAGCCTGCCAGCAACCAGGCATTGGCAACCACACAATGACGAGGACGATGACGCCGACGACACGGATGATGATGATTAATAAGTCTCATCACAAGAAAACAAAAAAGGATTACTACTTCGAAAACAAAGCTTTTGATGTTGGTTGTTTTTTCTTTCGTCTTAGAAGTTAGCGCAGTGGTGGGGAGTGGGAGGTACGATTTAACATACATGATGACGATAAGACCGACGGGGCACCAACATTGCTGGGCAATTTCACTCAAAAACATTAATAAAACCGCAATTTACCTAAAAACACGAACAATCAAGCAACCAACCGAGTGAATGATTTAATGATTTGTAAGAGGTCTCCTCCAACAACATAAAAGGTCGAAAGGCAAATAAAATCAGGCAAGAGAACATTGACAACGATAGCAAGATTCTTGGAATATACGAATGAAAAATACAAGTCGAAATAGCAGGTTTCCCAATGGAAACACTATTCAGCCAGGCTGGATAGGGAACTTCCAATACAGACAGCCTTAATAGGAAATTTCCTGTTGAAACTTCTACTCAGCCAATGGATACACTATTTATTCAGCCTGGCTATGATTCAGATTTGTATACACCAACGTCTGGAAATTACTTACTTAGCTGGTCCATTACAGAACATTTGTTCCATAGACCGAAATAAGAAAGATATCCATTTCTCTCTGTCTATTGCTTCGCTTTCGGGAATACTGTGCCTTGTCATCTCTTCATCCACTTGCTTGCGCCATCTATTATTTGGCCTGCCAATTCTGCGTACACCGTCATGTGGCCTTTTTAGCGTGTTCATCATCGCTCATTCTTCTGATATGGCCTAGCCAACGCAATCGCTGCATCTCGATACGTTTATCTATACTGATGTCGTTGTATAACTGATACAGCTCGTGGTTCAAGCGACGTCAATATTCACCGTCAACGCAGATTGGTCCCTAGATCTTTCGAAGAATTTTCCTCTCAAACACACACTGCCTTATCTGCTTGCGCAAGTACCCATGCTTCGGAGCCATACATTAGCACGGGTAGTATCAGCGTTTTGTATAGTGTTATTTTTGTTTGACGAGATGTGGCTTTGTTTTTAAAGTGCTTACTTAAGCCAAAGTATCATCTGTTGGCCAATACAATTCTTCTTTTTATTTGACAACTGATGTCGTTTGTTGTGTTTACGGCGGTGCCGAGGTATACGAAGTCTTTTACTATCTCAAAATTATAGGAACCAAATACAACAGCTGGTCCGAGCTCAATGGACGCATTTCGCGTCGATACCATCAGCTTGGTCTTCTCGTCGTTTACCGCCAGACACACTTTAGCAGATTCTGCTTCGACCTTCATAAAGGTATCGGTTCCTTATTTTGCTGCTCGTCCCATGATGTCTATATCATCAGCATAAGCAAGTAACATGTGGCTATTGGTGTAGATTGTGCCACTTCTTTTGACGTTTGCCTCTCGTATAACCTTTTCAAGCAGGATGTTGAAAAGATCACACGAAAGGTTGTATCCTTGCCTGAAACCTCTATTGGTACAAAACTCTTAGGAGAGGTTATTTCCTATCTTAACTGAAGATTTTGTGTCAGTTAGAGTCATTTTACAAAGCCGAATGAACTTTGCGGGGATACCAAATTCAGACATGGCTTGGAATACCTTTGAACGTAGCGGACTGTCGAAGGCTGCTTTATAATCGACAAAAAGGTGATAGGTGTCGATCTGCATCTCTTGGGTCTTCTCCAGGATTTGCCGCAGGGTAAATATCTGGTCGATGGTGTATTTGCCAGGTTTAAAGCCGCATTGGTAAGGTCCAATTATTTCATTGACCATGGACTTTAGTCGTTCGCATAATATCCCTGACACATTCTTGTAGGCGATAGGGAGAAGACTTATGCCCCTATAGTTGGAGCATAAAGTCTTATTTCCTTTCTTATGGACGTGGCACTGGATGCTCAGGTTCCAATCGTTGGGAACGCGTTCTTCCTGCCAGATGGAGCTAACTAGCTGATGCATACACCTTATCAGCGTGTCTCCTCCGGTTTTAAACAGCTCGGCTGGTAGGCCATCAGCTCCTGCTGCCTTATTATTCTTCAGTCGGTTTATAGCTGTGGTATACATTCAATACCATCTTCTGGGATTGGATCTGTGGTATTTTCATAGACTTCGCTACTCTTGGATACCAAAAGCTTGGAAACATCCTTAGCACACTATCTGTATCAGTTACCAGATTACCTTACTGGTCTCTACGGGAGGATGTGCCAGTTCCAAAGCCAACAGTTTGATGTTTCACTCTTTGGTAGAATTTTCGGACTTCATTCTGTCTCCTGTACATCTCGATTTGTTCACACTCCCGCTTTTCCATCTCTCTTTTCTTCATGCGGA
Organism: Musca autumnalis; assembly: GCF_047663935.1. NCBI lineage: Eukaryota > Metazoa > Arthropoda > Insecta > Diptera > Muscidae > Musca > Musca autumnalis. Next base: position 188,667,246 of record NW_027412088.1, on the reverse strand, counting down.
AAAGACGTTTCTCCTTTTCTCCCGATACCTCCCTCGTGCGCTGCGCGTTGCTACTGACAGTAGAGTAGCCCTATATGCCGCATTTTTCTCTTCGGTAGCAGCACGACACTCCTGGTCATAACATGGATTCCTTGGTGGAGGTCTCTGGTATTTAGAGTTGGGTAATCTAGTTCCTAGTTTCTTGTACTAGTTCCAAAACGTATGAGTAACGTCATGAAATATAACGTGTGATATTAAGTATACGCAGTTTGTTCAAAGAAAAAATGTGGGCCATTGGAACTGCGAAGTGAACGAGATAGTTCCATATAGTTCCTTTGGCACAACTCTACTGGTATCCTAGTACTGATTTTGCGGCTGTTTGCATGGAGTGGGCAATGTTTTGCCATTGTCCTGATATGTTATCGGGACGAGGAGTGCTTTGATTAAGCAGTTGGGCCAGTTGAGTGGAATATGCTGTGGCTATCTGTTGTGATTGCAGCTTACCGATGTCTAACTTTCGTGTTGTGTCTGTTCGTACTTTGTTTGCTACGTTTAACCGGGTGCGTACTTTTGCTGCAACAAAGTAGTGGTCCTAGTCTATGTTTGCTCCTCGGAACGAAGGCACATCCAAAACACCCGATGAATGTCTTCCATCTATCATAACGTGATAAATTTGAATTCTTGTTGTCTGATCTGGAGACAGCCAGGTGCCTTATGGATGTCGAGATGTTGAAATCTGGTAGTGCTAACTACCATGTTTTTGCCGCTGCGAAGTCTATCAGCCTCATACCATTGTCAGATGTTTCACTGTGGAGACTGAATTTTCCGACTGTTGGGCCAAAGATATGTTCCTTTCCAATTTTGGCATTAAAATCGCCTAGTATAATTTTAATGTCATGGGCAGGGCAACGGTCATAAGTTTCTTTTGGCGCTCGTAATATATATCTTTGGTCTCTTCGTCCCTGTCTTCAGTGGGAGCATGAGCGCAAATAAAGCTGATGCTGAAGGATTTAGCTTTTAATCGAATTGCAGCAAGTCTTTCATTCACTGGGGTGAAGCTGGAGACCAGATGTTTAAACCTCCGACCAACTACAAATCCGCAACCAAACTCATGTTTTGTGTCATGGCAGCTATAATAAAGTGTGTCACCTTTAGGTGTTGTTATGGCGCTTTCCCAATCCATCATATTTCCTGTATGGCGGTAATGTCGGCCTTGTACTTTTCAAGTACATCTGCCAATGCGTAAACTGCACCGTCTCTATAAAGAGTGCGAACATTCCAGGTGCGGATTCGCAGATCATGGTACTTAAAACGTTTGCGGGGTTCGTCAACTTTAGAGGGATTTGTTTTTCTTTCGTTTTTTTTCATAGTAGGCTGCTTTTTTTTCTAGGGGAGGGTTACTAACCCGGCGCCCAAACTCAAGTTTTGAACGTTCTTATGGGTGAACGCGCGGCACAGTTTTGCTCACTACCTTTAACGGGTGTTAAAGGCAGCTACCCCAGGTGACACCATGGGGAGGTCAGTGTCCACTTGAGATGAAAGAGACCAAGATAAATCCTGGACTTTGCCATGTTAAAGCCGGTCAGGACCGTTCCTTGGTATCTTTCATCCCCTACGTCACCCAATGTCTGGAAATTAACAAACTTATTACATAGAAATGTTTGGGTCCAGCTAATGTAGCAAAAAATATTCCCAAATCTAAGAATAAGTCCAACCAAACAGGCATTACAAACGATTATGGTGCCTCTACTGGTATGAAACTTTGCCCGTCCAGGTAGCATTAAAACACATCCATACCTTCATACCCATCATCCACTGACAAAAATCCATAAATCCTAAATAAATAAGCAGTAAAAAGCTATAAACAATTTGATTAAAGCATAATTTATTGCTAATGATTTATACGACTTAACTTCAAGTCATGGCTGCGCGGCATCACTTTTCCTTTTCACGCTGGTGGAGTTTTCATTTTCAAGAGTTTATGTCATGTCTCCGGTTTAATAATGCTGTCGTCTGCATCGTCTACGCAGTTCTTATTGTTGTTGCTGATGTTGTTGTATTTGATGGCATTTTAAATACAAAAGAGTACAAGAATTTTTGTTGTTGTTGTTTACAAGTTCAGCTCGTATTTGGGTGAAATTTACGCATCGCCGTCGTTGCAGACATTGGCGACGACTTCGACTCTTCAACGTAACAATAACGACTAGTAATAAAAACAATAACAACAATTACTCATCAACTGCTTGGAAGATTTCTCTTTCAATTTGATTTGATTTCATCACCTTAAAACACGCTCATTTATTGCATGAAGGATGACAAGTGTTCCCGTATTTTGTTGTCGATTGTGACAAAAGCAGTAGCAGAAGTCACAGCATTCTTTGCAGTGCTCCATTGAAAAATGTGTGCCAATTTATAATGCAAAGGTGGTTGAGAAGAGAATGAGAGAGATTGAAATGTGTTGGTTGCTCCATTAACTCGCAGGGAAAGTAATGTTGAGAGCGTTTGTTGGTACGACCAGAGAAAAGCTTTTCTCTCAGAATACAATAAAAACAGAAAATAAAAATTTCCACATCCACCAGTGTGGATAAGTTATCTATCAATGTGGATGAGTTTATCCTCCAACGTGGGTGGCTGCGTTTAGCCATCAACCCGGATAATTGTACACACTGATGTGCATAATTTTGTAGATAATTGTAAGTTATATTATCCGTCAATGTAGATAATTCTAACAACGTGGATGTTATAATTCACCAATGTGGATAAGTTTACCCAACGTGAAAAAAGTGCTCCTAACGTGGATAATCTATCCACGTCTATTATCTACCAATAAGGATCGTTATCGTTAATGTTATCCATCATTGTGAAGAATTATATTCACTATTGTGGTTCATTTTATCTGCTGTTGTGAATAAATATATCCAGCAGTTTGGATAATGTAGATAATTTTATCCCTTATTGTGGATAATTTTATCCACAATTTTGCATAATTTTAGACACTATTGAGGACGTAGGGGATGAATGATACCAAGGAACGGTCCTGACCGGCTTTAACATGGCAAAGTCCAGGATTTATCTTGGTCCCTCAAGTGGACATTGACCTTCCCGTGGTGTCACCTGGGGTAGCTGCCTTTAACACCCGTTAAAATGTGCCGCGCGTTCGCCTATAAGAACGTTAAAAAGCAGCCTATTATGAAAAAAAAACAAATCCCTCTAAAGTTGACGACCCCCGCAAACGTTTTAAGGACCATGATCTGCGAATCAGTACCTGGAATGTTCGCACTCTTTATAGAGAAGGTGCAGTTCACGCATTGGCAGATGTGCTTGAAAAGTACAAGGCCGACACTACTGCCATCTAAGAAATACGATGGAATCAACAACACCTAAAGGTGACGCACTGTATTTTAGCTGCCATGACGCAAAGCATGAGTTTGGTTGCGGATTTGCAGTTGGTCGGAGGTTAAAACATCTAGTCTTCAGCTTCACCCCAATGAATTAAAGACTTGCTGCAATTAGATTAAAAGCAAATTCTTTAACATCAGCTTTATTTGCGTTCATGCTCCCACTGAAGACAAGTACGAACAGACCAAAGATATATTTTACGAACGCTTAGAAGAAACTTATGACCTTTGCCCTGCCAAAATTTTCTCCTTTCCAATTTGGCCCAACAGTCGGGAAATTCAGTCTCCACAGTGAAACATCTGACAATGGTATGAGTCTGATAGACTTTGCAGCTGCAGAAAACATGGTAGTTAGCAGTACCAGATTTAAGAATTTCGATATTCATAAGGGCACCTGGCAGTCGCCAAATCAAAGAACAAGAAATCATATTAATCACGGCGTAATAGATGGATGACATTCATCGAGCGTGTTGGATGACCCATCGTTTCGAGGTGCAAACATAGATTCGGACCACTACCTTGTTGCAGCAAAGGTACGTACCAGATTAAACGTAGCAAATAAATTGCGAACGGACACAACACGGAAGTTGGACATCGGTAAGCAGATAGCCACAGCATATTCCACTCAACTGGCCTAATTGCTTAATCAAAGCACTCCTCGTCCCGATAACATATCAGGACAATGGCAAAACATTGACCACTCCATGCAAACAGCCGCAAAATCAGTACTTGGATACTAAAGACCTCCACCAAGGAATCCATGGTATGACCAGGAGTGTCGTGCTGTTACCGAAGAGAAAAATGTGGCATATAGGGCTACTTTACAATCAGTAGCAGCACGTAGAACACGAGAGAGGTATCGGGAGAAAAGGATAGAGGAGAAACGTCTTTTCTGCAGAAAAAAGAGAAAGAGATGGAAAGGCGGGAGTGTGAACAAATCGAGATGGACAGGAGACAGCATGGAGTTCGAAAATTCTACCAAAGATTGAACATCAAACTGATGGCTTTGGCACTGGCCTATCCTCCTGTAGAGACCAGCAAGGTAATTTGGTAACTGATACAGATTGTGTGCTAAGGATATGGAAAGAACATTTTTCCAAACTTTTGGTATTCAAGAGTAGAGAAGTCGATGAATATACCGCAGATCCAATCCCAGAAGATGGTATTGAATGTATACCACCCGGCCAAGATGAGGTAAATACAGCAATAAATCGGCTGAAGAATAATAAGGCAGCAGGAGCCGATGGCCTACCAACCGATCTGTTTAAAACCGGAGATGACACGCTGATAAGGTATATGCATCAGCTAGTTAGCTCCATCGGGCAGGAAGAACGCGTACCCCACGACTGGAACTTGAGCATCCTGTGTCCCGTCCATAAGAAAGGAGATAAGACTTTATGCTCCAACTATAGGGGCATAAGTCTTCTCCCTATCGCCTACAAGATAGTGTCAGGGATATTGTGCGAACGACTAAAGCCCATGGTCAACGAAATATTTAGACCATACCAATGCGGCTTTAGACCTGGCAAGTCCACCATTGACCAGATATTTACCCTGCGGCAAATCCTGGAAAAGACCCAAGAGATGCAGATCGACACCTACCACCTTTTTGTCGATTATAAAGCAGCCTTCGACCCGCTGCGTTCAAAGTTATTGCAAGCCATGTCTGAATTTGGTATCCGCGCAAAGCTAATTCGCTTTGTAAAATAACTCTAACTGACACAAGATCTTCAGTTAAAATAGGAAAGAACCTCTCCGAAGAGTTTTGTACCAAAAGAGGTTTCAGGCAAGGTGACAGCCTTTCGCGTGATTTTTTCAACATCCTGCTAGAAAAGGTTATACGAGAGGCAAACGTCAAAAGAAGTGGCACAATCTACACCAATAGCCACATATTACTTGATTTTGCTGATGATATAGACATCATGGGAGGATCAGTAAAAGAAATAACCGATACCTTTATGAAGGTCGAAGGTCGAGAAGACCAAGTTGATGGTGTCGATCAACTTCAACAGATGTCGTCCATTGAGATCGGACCAACTGTTGAAGTTGGTTCCTATAATTTTGAGGTAGTAAAAGACTTCGTATACCTCGGCACCGCCGTAAACACAACAAACGACATCAGTTGTGAAATAAAAAGAAGAATTATATTGGCCAACAGAAGCTACTTTGTCTTAAGTAAGTCCTTTAAAAACAAAGCCACAACTCGTCAAACAAAAATAACGCTTTACAAAACACTGATACTACCCGTGCTGATGTATGGTTCCGAAGCCTGGGTACTTGCGCAAGCGGATAAGTTAGTGCTTGGCGTGCTTGAGAGAAGAATGCTTCGAAAGATCTACGGACCAACCTGCGTTAACGGTGAATATCGACGTCGCATGAACCACGACATCAATATAGATAAACGTATCGAGATGCAGCGATTGCGTTGGCTAGGCCATATAGAGCGTTGGCTAGGCCACAATGAGCCACACTGAACGCGCTATGAAGGCGTATAACTTCGAGCCACATGGCGGTGCACGCAGAATTGGCAGGCCAAAGAATAGATGGCGCAAACAAGTGGATGAAGAGATGACAAGGCGCGGCATTCCAGAAAGCGAAGCACTAAACAGAAAGAATTGGAGATATTTTCTTAGTTCGGTCTATGGAACAAATTTTCTGTAATGGGCCAGCTAAGTAAGTAAGTTTTGAGGATAATTTCGTCCACTATTGTAGATAATTATATCCACCTATTTGGATACTTTTATCTATCGTTCTGGATAATTTTACCCACTGACGTGGACAATTGTATAGACCGTCGTGGAGAATTATATCCATTATTGTGGATGATATTATTCACCACTGGGAAAATTTATCCACCAACGAGAATAATTTTTTCCACCATTGTGGATAATTTTTACTACTATTTTGGATAATTTTATCCACCATTGTGGATAATGTCATCCATTCTTGTGGACAGTTTTATCCACTATTGTGAATAATTTTATCCATGATTGTGGATCATTTTATCACTAATATGAGTAATTTTATCCGCTGTTGTGGATAATATTCTCAACGGGTCCCTCACACTTAAAATTTCAAAATTTTTCGCTATAGTGCAGGTTAAGCTATGGTTGAGGATACTTCCAGAGATTGGGGCCCCAAATTGCCGCAATAGTTACATGCACCAACGCGTATAAGCTTATCCGTTATGTGCTTTTGTTTTCTCCAATTTCGACATAATTTTTTCCATCTCACACAAGAAAACGACTTGTGGATAAGCTTTAAAGGAATCCTCTCTCTTCTCTTATGTTGTTCTCTCTGTCTGTCACGGATTTGTCGAAAACAACTTCGTAATATAAATACGTGTTTCAAACATCCTTAACAAATCAGTAGCTCTCGACTTTTAAACGTGTCAACATGTAGCGGCTCTTTTGGCAACATAACTGAACGGGAATATAACCATAAACAACTTGTCATCTATTTGTCACTGTGTTTGCGTGTTTATAAAGCAGGTATAGGGACCATATTTTCTGTTGTATACTTAAGGAAAAAACGTTCATTGTGTGATGGCATGGGTTTTCAAAGAGTTGCATTGTTTGTGTGGAGAGAGAATCTTCTCTGAGGACACGCGAGCCCCTTCTTGCCGATAGACGTTATAAAGCATTCTGGTTTGCATTCCTTTACTCCAAGAAAAGAAATATCTTCAGGTGTGCGTGCGATTGTTTTTATTTCTTTAATAATGTGAAATATACCTAGTTTACAGTGAAAAAGGTAAACCAAGAAGAAATGTTAAAGGGAAGCAAAGTAAGAAAATGCACGGTGCTCTTAAACCAATTTTAAATGGAAGGTGCTTACACCTGGGAAGTTATTGCGGATTTTGAAACTACAATGTTCAAAACAAAAAAAAAATCGCCGGAGCGCTTTTAAATAAATCGCGATTCATGTTGACATTTTTAGGGGTTTGTTAGGTTTTCACGATTTTCTTTGGAAACCGCAAGTTCTATCGAAATGGGACTAAAGAAAATATTGTAGCTATGAAATTTCTCTACAAGACTTACCTGTATGATACTTTTGTAGGTTTTACCATTTTTGAGATATAAAAGTTCAAATTGGGGCAATTCACTGACTGTATCGTCTCCTTATAAAACAATGTCATTACTGCAATTTCCCAACTTAAATTTATATAACTCAAAAATTGTACAACCTAGAAAAAATTAAGAAAGCTAATCTTATACAGAATTTTCACAGATCTTCTCTAGTCCTATTTTGATAAGACTTACACCGTTTTCAAGCAAATCGTGAAAACATATGAAAAAAACCTAAATATGTGACTTGAACTTCTATATCTCAAAAAACTGTAAAACATACGAACAAATCTTAACGTTAATCCTCTAGAGAATTTTCGCAGCTACAACATTTTCTTTAGCCCCATTTCGATAGGACTTGAGGTTTCCAAGCAAAATCGTGAAAATATAAAATAAACCTAAAAATGTGAATTTTTGACCGCGATTTATTTAAAAATCCCTCCAGCGATTTTTTCTTGTTTTTGGATTTGTCTTATCTATGAACATTGCTGTTTCAAAATCCGCACACTGACCAGGTGTAAGCGGTTTTCGCTTAAAGTTAGTTAAGGCGCACCATGTATGACATTGTTTTATAAGGAAGTGATACAGTCAATGCTTTGTCCCAATTTGAACTTCTATATCTCGATAACGGTAAAACCTACAAAAATATCATATAGGCCAATCTTGTAGAGAATTTTCTTTAGTCCTATTTCGATAGATCTTGCGGTTTCCAAGCAAAATCGTGAAAACCTAAAAAACCCCTAAAAAGGTCAACATTAATCGCGATTTATTTAAAAAGCGCTCCGGCGAGGAGGGACCGATTTGGTCCATACTTTACACATCCTAATATATCTACCAAATATAGATCAGGTTCGAATATGGACTATATTTGTCCACTCCTTCGGGTACCTGCCACACAAAATTTTGGATAAATTCACTTTAAGACCTGCTCTTGAATCACTTTGATTATTGTTGAAGCAACTTGCATTCGCTGCCTCAATTACGACATTAAAAGTTTTTTCAGGTGCAAGTCCATACTTCTTGAGAAAACAGCCCGAAAGTTGTAAAAAAACCCTATGGCACCATATGTAGTGGCTGGAGAGGTCGAACCGAATACTTCTCTTATCCAAACTTTGGTTATTGTAATATTTCTTCTAATATTAGATGAAATTCGAAGGAGGTGCTTATAGGCCCACTCCTTCCTGTAGCAACCGTTTTGGTCCAAACTTGGGATCTCTAAATATTGTCGAAACTCAGTTTATGTTCAAATTTTGACCCTGTCTGTCCAATCCTTGTGGTACCACCCCCACAAATGTTCAAAATTTTTGTGTGGTTAAGGGTCTGTTCGAGGATCCTTTGGTCATTTTTGCCGAAGGTTTTCCTAGTGGACCTGTTTTCAGCGATATTATGTTTTTCGTAGCCTAGTGTGATAAAAAGCTCTATCTATCGATATCCCCGCAAATTTTTGAGCTTTAATCCTATCCATACTTTTGTTGGTTCATACGCCCAACATTTTGAAAACCCCCCTCTAAATACATATTTTTTTGGCAAAGCCGACTGATACTTTTTTACTTCTTTTCATCCCGGCTGCTGGTGTGGGAGTGGGTAAATCAGGTATCGGCATCATATTTACTTTAGGGGGCCTCAAAGTGTAAGTGCGTAGTTTTTCAATGGTTTGAATTGTGTGAGTGGAGAGAAAAACTCTCTTTGCTTGCTCGGGAATAAAGGGAATGCCGATACCTGGTGTAAATAACATTTAAGTTAAAAAACAAAGGCACACTTTTAGGAACAGCGATAGGAGTACTCCGAGCATTATATTGACAAAAAAGTTTGTCCAGAATTGTCTAATGCTCCCAAATCGGTGTGTGTGTGTGTTTGTTTTCGTGCGAGTCTGTATCTCGTCGAGGAGGAAGTGTGTGTAACTGTTGGAGATAGACGTGTTTTATCAATTCCATTTTGTCGTTAGATAACAAAATCAAAACAATAAAATTGCTTTGACATGCAAATCAGTTTTAAAGGGAAAGTAAAACTACAACAACATTTCTCAGCCCAAATAAAAAGGAAATTGAACTATGGCATCAAGAAGCATAGATGATGGAAAACTAAGGAAGGATATGTTTTATTTATGAGGAAATAAATTTAATTTTTCGGTGATAAATTTATGAGGAGAAACTTTAGAAAAGTATGTCTTAGTACCACGCATATCCTACCCCAATTCCTTCCCCCACCGTATCGCTTAAAACAAACTTTTCGAAATAAACAGGGAAACCATAAATTTGAAATGATGATGAGCTGCTTTCTCTTTTGCCTCTTGTTGCCAAAGAATCTAAATGAGACAATTTCATATCTGAATGATAATCATCTTGGCATTTTTGTGGTGTTGTTTTTCGTTTTGCTGTTATTAAAGTAATGACATTTTGTGCAAATTTTAGCACCGCCATCATCACCGAGTCGTGTCGCATAACTTTGTTTCGGATTCCCCCATCCACCCCTTGCTTTTTGTAGATGCAGTGAGTAACTCACTTCCAGATGCTTGCAGGGTTGTGTTTGCAACTCAAAAGTAGTTGTGACTTTGTCACAATCAAAATACCACAAATGAGCAAATCCAACACGGAAACACGCAGAGGTGGGTGTAGTTGGACCATCAATCTCCATCACAACCAAGGTCACTTGATTCCTAATCGTAAATGTTGAATTGACTGACTTAAATCCGCCCACACTATTACACTTACCCCTTCATTTCAACTTATGTCCCCCTAAATTCGCTTATTATCATGTTCTTTTTCAGTATTTCTTAAGACAGTGTTACATTATTAAAAAAAAAACTTAAATCTACTCCAACATTAGTCTTTCTTGTCAATCTAAGCCCTTTATTTGTTCTGTTTTTTTTTCAGACACCTTGACCAAAAGGAATCCCGTGTTCCAGCAGAATCTATTATTCAACTATAAATATTGGATAATTGGATAATAGAATAAACGAATTTGTGTAATATTGAATAAATTATTATTTAATCAAATTTATATATAAAACAATAAATAAAAAATTATAAATATTACTGAAACCATGATCTATCTTCATTAGCAATGTCATAACCGGGGTCTTGTACAATTGACTTTCTCCTAAACGTTTTTACTACTAGTGAAAATGTTGTTTTAAGCTAGACCTAAAGTAGCTTCTGCTTCTATTTACAGAAGATGTCAGTTTCTATGGACAAAATGGACCTTCTTCTATAAATAGACATTGAGATGGCTGAGGGTATACATCTATCGACAAAGCCAATTGGTACTTTGTTTATACCCTCCACCATAATGTGGAGGGTATAATTAAATTTGTCATTCCGTTTGTAACACATGTCCCTCTGTCCGTCCGTCCGTCTGTTGAAATCTAGATACAGTTCGAAATTTTTAAGCTTTGTAATTTGGTACAGAAGTTTCTATTACTCCTAGGATGTTTGGTATTGCAAATGGGCTATATCGGTCTACGTTTTGATATAGCCCCCATAGAACGGTATCACCGATTTTCGGTATTTTAAAGTTTTAGCTTCATTATCAAACCGAAATGGCTGAAATTTGGTACTTAGTCTTGGGGGTATAAAACTTTTCCCCAGAATTTTGTTGGTATGGATCCACGCCTTCATATAGCCCCCGTAGAATGGTACCTGAAATTTGGTATTTAGTCTTCGTTAGGAGAATGAAACTTTCCCCCAGATATTTGTTGGTATGGGTCCACGCCTTTATATAGCCCCCATAGAACGGTACCTGAAATTTGGGACGTAGTCTTCGTTGGGAGAAATGTTGGTGGCTGAAGTTTGGTATTTGGTCTTCGTTGGGAGAATAAAACTTTCCCCCATAAATTTGTTGGTACATTCCACACCTTAATACCGCCCCCATAAAACGGTACCACCCAATGTTCGGTATTTTGAAGGTTTTTGCTTCATTATCACACCAAAATGGCTGAAATTTAGTACTTAGCCTTCGTGGGGGGTATACAATTTACCCCCAGAATTTTATTGGTATGGGTCCACGCTTTCATATAGCGCCCAAAGAACGGTACCTCCCGATTTCCGGTATTGTGAAGGTTGTGGCCTCCAAAATAGCTGAAATTTGGTATTTATTCCTCATTTGAGGTATAAAACTTTCAATATGAGATTTGTCGGTATAGGTCCTCGCCTTCATATAGACCCCATACGACGGTACCTCCCGATTTTCGGCATTTTGAAGATTGTGGCCACAACAACCCACCGAAATGGCTAAGATTTGGTATTTAATCTACGTTGGAAGTAAACCCCTTTCCTACTGAATTTTGTCAGTACAGGTCCACGTTTCGATATAGCCCACATAGAACGGGTAATTGTGAAGGATGTGACGTCAATATCCCACCGAAATGACGGAAATTTGTTATTTAGTCGTTCATGGGGTTATAAAATGTTCCAGAAAAGAATTATCAGTATAGGTACACGTCTTCCTAATTACCCCGTAGAAGCGTGCCTCTTGATTTTCGGTATTTTTTAGGTTTTAACCACATTATCTTACTGAAATATTGGAAATTTGGTATTTAGTCTTCTTTGAGTCTAAAAACTTTACGCCAGAAATATGTCGGTATAGATCGACGTTTTGAAATGGCCCCCATAAAACAGTATCTCCAGAATTTCGGTAAGGTTAGCTTCATTGTTTTACCGAAATTGCTGAAATTTGGTATTTAGTCTTCTTCATAAACGAAAAGAAACTAATTGTTCATTTTACTTCAACACAACTCGTGGTGGAGGGTATAACAAGTTCGGCCCGGCCGAACTTAACGCCGTTCTTGTTAATTTTTATTTGCGTCACTTTACTTATGCACTGGTAGAATATCTCTCTGACTTTATATAATTCCGATGCTTTGTGGCTCCTCTATATATTTCCTCGGGCAACCAATGTTTATTTAACTGAAATAAATTAAGAAAAAAAGTGAGGTTAATTTAAACGAAATTTCTGAATCACACATACAAACCTCTGGAGCTACAAGAACTTCAGTAATGAAAGTAGAATTGCGATACCTTTACGGTACCACATATTTAAAAATTGGACTAAAAGTGCAAAATAGATCATTTCCGCTATGGAAATAAAACTGTAACCCATAAAGAGGTCCAAGATGCCGCCAATGTTTGCTGAAAAATAGAAATTTTAACATTATCCTGCAAATCTCATCTTCTTCTTCCCTTTAACTTACACAAAAACTCGGTAAAAATCAATATAGACTTTTTCAATTCCGAGTGAGCAATCGATTCACGATAATAGAAATGCAAGACTGCAATATTCCGTTGGACCTCTTCCTTGGACATATTGTATGGTGTAAGTGCTCGTAGCCAGCGGTGAAAAAAAATGTGCGGCATAAAATTCAAATCGAAACATGTTGGCTGGCAACGTGAGAAGCATTTACCGCCAATTGTTTGAAAGAATTGTTGATTGACCCTTTCGATACAAAATACACGACTGAAATTACAAAATGTGGAATTGTCGGAGATTAAGGGTAGATAATATGGTACACGGCCGCAACGATCTATTAAAAATGCCTGTCGTGCATTCATTTTCACAATGGGTCTTGGTATAACATTGACGTCGTCGGCGATTTATAGAACGTATGGCCGGTAAAACTTCTCTACAAAAGTGGTGTCTTAGACACGCCGTTCGGACTCGGCGATAAACGGTAGGTCCCATATAATTGAGCTAATATGAATCGGGGTGCACTCATTGATATGAGAGAAGTCTCCATTGTCCCTTATGGGATGTTTGTGGAACAATTATATATGGTCGGTGATGATATGTGGATTTTTTAAACAAATTTTGAAGATTTCAATGTGAAATCTTGTTTCCGAACCCAGACGTACAGTAACATCACCCTCACTTATGAGGGGTTGATCAACGGGATTGCAAAATTTACTTTAAACCCGGCACCACTGCTAGAGGAACAATGGTATTCATCAACTTCGGCATTAAGTTTGAGATTTAGACCCATTGATATACCAGTTACTGAAAGGAGGTGACAGAGAGAGGGAGAGGAACGTATTTAATAGGATTAAATTGGTTCTGTAGACTAACTTACCGTATATTGGTCGAGGGTAATATTTTGATGGTAATTGCTTCGGATAATTAGTCTGAGGATTCCAGTCAACCGGCACAATATCGGCACCGTGTTTAAGACCATTCAGTGTATGATAGCAGTTAAGTAATAGTGTGTTTACACCGTAAGTCTGGATTTTTTTTTAAGATTTTCCGGAGACCTTATGTTGTATATAATTATTTACAGATTTTTAGAAAATATTCTTTACCAAGTAAAGAGTGGTTTTTAAAGAATTTGTGAAGTGCTTCTTGAAGCCCACAAACGTGGATTTTTTAAAGAATTGTTGATAGGCTTCTTGCGGCCCACCAACGTGGGTTTTTTAACGAATTTTTGAAGGGCTCCATGAGGGTCAGAAACGTGTATTTTTTGAAAAAATTTTAGAAGGGTTTCTTGGGTCGGGCCTCTTGGTGCGCACGAACGTGGATTTTTTAAAGTATTTTTTAATGGCTTCTTGAGGCCTCCAAACGTGGATTTTTTAAAGAATTTTTGAAGGGTTTATTGCAGCCCACAAAGTTGAATTTTTTAAAGAATTTTGAAGGGCTTCTTGAAGCCCACAGACGTGGATTTTTTAAAGAATTGTTGAAGGGCTTCTTGGGGCCCACAAACGTGGATTTTTTAAAGAATTGTTGAAGGGCTTCTTGGGGCCTACAAACGTGGATTTTTTAAAGAATTGTTGAAGGGCTTCCTGAGGCCCACAAACTTGGATTTTTAAAAAATTTTTGAGGGACTCCTGGAGGCCCACACTCGTGTATTTTTTAAAGAATTTTTGAAGGACTTCTAGAAGCCCACAAAGGTGTATTTTTTAAAGAATTTTTGAAGGGCTTCTTGAGGCGCACAAACGTAGATTTTTTTAAAGAATTTTTGAAGGGCTTCTTTAGGCCCACCAACGTCGATTTTTTAAAGAATTTTTGAAGGTCTTCTAGAAGCCCACAAAAGTGGATTTTTTAAAGCATTTTTGAAGGGCTCCTTGAAGCCCACAAACGAGTTTTTTTAAACAATTTTTTGAAGGACTTCTTGAGGCCCACAAATGTGGATTTTTTTAAAAAACTTTTGAAGGGTTTTTGAGCGCTACAAACGTCGGGTTTTTAAAGAATTTTTGAGGCCCACAAACCTTGATTTTTTAAAGGGCTACCTGATAAAGCGTGGATTTTTTAAAGAATTTTTGAAGGGCTCATTAAGACCTGCAAACGTGGATTTTTTTAGAATTTTTGAAGGGCGTCTTGAGGCCCACAAACGTGGATTTTTTAAAGAATTTTTGACGGGGCTCTTGAAGCCCACAAACGTTGATTTTTTAAAGAATTTTTAAAGGGTTTCCTGAATTTAAAGAACTTTTAAAGGGCTTTTGAGCCCTACAAACGTGAAGTTTTTAAAGAATTTTTGACAAGCTTCTCGAGGCCCACAAACGAGGATTTTTGAAAGGGCTACCAGATTTTTTAAAGATTTTTTGAATTTTTTGAGACCTCCAAACGTGGATTTTTTAAGAACTTTTGGAGGGCTTCTTGAGACCTCCAAGCGCGTTTTTTTGAAGAATTTTTGAAGGACTTATTGAGGCCTCCCAACTTGGACTTTTTTTAACAATTTTTGAAGGGCTTCTTGAGGGCTCTGAGGATTTTTTTAACAAATTTTGGAAGGGCTTTTTGATTTTTTTCAAAATTTTCCTGATGCCTTAAATCCTGGATTTTTTAAAGATTTCCCAACAGAATAAATTTTAGATTTTTGTGTTCTCTTCTCCACTTACTCTTCCCAATTTGTCAAGGAATTGTCTGCCAAACATTTCAGTCCATGCAATGTTGTCTCTTACAAATACTTTTTTGAGATTACCGAGACAATAAATTTCCAATTGTTCACTTCTTTTTAGTCTTCTTTGAGGCGGAGAATGGGCCATGTTGATTGGTAATGGTCTTCGGTCCAATGTTAAATGACACTCTCATCGATTAACTAATGTCTGGAAATCTAAAACAAAATGGCTTAATTTGTAGAGGGTAACTGAAAAGAGTATTGAATGTTAAAGACCTGTAATTTGTTATGTTAAAACTCATTAAGATTTAAATGGAATTTGCTTTAAATTGCACTGGAAGAAATTGGAGAAAAAATATTGAGTATAGTCCAGAGACCCAGAATCATGTGGAATCAAATTACATTTAATTTCTCAAACAGGGAATTCAACTAAACAATTACTGCAATTTCTTAAGGTAATGAAGCATCTTTCCGTGGGATGTAAAGAGCCGTTGTCTTCAAGCAAACCAAAACCATAGAAAGAATTATAAAAGAAATTTGACCTTGTCGATTTTGACCTTGAAGATGATGTTTGGTGGAAGTGATGTTAAAAAACTTCGGGACTTGTGTATTCTTATTTTTGGTGTTCAATCATGCTGCAGTGTCAGAATACGGTTTGTTTTTTTGAATTTTTTTCTTGTCGCACAGTGATATTGAATAAAAAGTTTTGTTTTCTTTGAAGAATTTCATGTAAATATTTATTAAAAACTAACTTTCAAAGCTAGGATATTGAAATTTCGAGAAGTATTGCACTACATAAACGATATTAACATATATTTTTTTGAAAAAAAATTGCAGGATGTTTTTTTAGTATTTAATTTTTCAAGGAAACTTTGTTATCCTTGAACGCAATAAACGAAAATTGTAATATAAAACTAATATTATCCTCTTTAATATGACACAAACTACAGAATCGTGTGATGAGTACAAGTATTTAAAATATTGTCCTTTGAAGTTTGAATGTCCTTTAAAAGGTCAAGAGGATGAGAAAACGAAAACTTTTAAGTGCCATTTTACTCAATTTTGCCTATAGTTTCAGACGTATATAGTCCGGTTCATGTGTAATTTTGGCTGTCGGACGGTGTTATTAGTGACAAATGTTATTGTTATCGTTCCACGTAAATAACATTACCTCTGCCAAAGAAATCATTTTAATAAAATTTATTAAATATTTGTTAAAACTTTTCCATCTAATTTTTATAAGATCATCGTTGTTTTTCTTTTTTCACATTGAAATTAATATTATTGCAATTTGTTTGTTTTTTTTTTCTTTTCATATTTTTTATGGATAACCATGGATAATTGATAAACTGTCATTTAGTTAAAACAAACACATCAGCAACGAAACAGGCAAAAACCGAACTGCAAGTTGCAGAAAGCACAGAAAACCGCTAACCACAAATCATAGAAAATACCACAAAATGTGGTTTGACATTTTTACAATGGCCAGGAACAGAAACACATACATTTCATGCACAAATCCTAACATATCTATACCTATTAACAAATAGAGTGGTAAAAAGTGTTTTATTAAAAATTAGTTCTTTAATTACATAAATATGTTAATAGGAATTGTGGGGAATTTTGCACGCATAGCTTTGTTTAAAACATAAACAATTTGTATTTAGCATAATTTTATTGTTATAGGTGTGGAAATTTGCAAAATAATCGAATTAAATTCTTTAAATTAGTTAAAATTAAGAAATGTATGTTAACGCCTAAAATTGTGCTATGATTTTTGTGTTGCCCTTCAAAGTAATCCCTTGATAACCTTGAAAACATTAATGTTTTTATTTCTTTGTTATTAAAAAAGAAGCAATAACAATAAGTTCACACTCAGTGTCATTCAGACATTGATATACTAACACAAAAACAATCAATTGATCCATGTGTGTGTACAACACTCACCACAAGGCAGCACTTCAAACTTACATTTGTTAATGAACATCTCCTTACGATAACATTTTTATGTGTGTTTCGTTTATTTATTAAAGTAAATTACACACAGTCATCGTAAGAGGAGTCAGTCGCTCCTTCCCGCCTCCACAATAAGTGTTTCTGGAATCGCACCAACCATAAAACATCGAATCGAAAAGAAATAAAAAATGATATATCATGAAAATGTAATTTCGTTGTTCAACAATCTTTCCTTCATTTTAATTACCTTTAAGATGTATTACACATACATACAAACAAACGTTTATGTATGTTGTATATGCATTGTATTTAAACAGTTACATATGTATGTTGAAATAAACATACATTTAGGGAATCATTATTTATATGTAATATATCAAAACATGGCATTGAGATTCGACTTCGTTACAAAACTGTTGCAAAATAAAACATCTCTCTGGCTGGAAACAAATGTCTTGAACAGAAAAGAAAAGCTTAATTACCAAAGAAAAGTAGACAATTAACCTACAAACTAAAGATGTGGCAGAATCATTCAGTGTTTTCTTTAGAGTGCTTTTAAATTTATGTGTCAGCATACATTTTTATATTGGAAGGAAAGGGGAGGAAGACTTTATTGTCACCTATAGGAATGCTTCACGGTTTTTTAAAACAGAAAGACCTCATGGTCTAGGAACACTTTATAGAAAGTCTGACGATATTTTGTAGCAAATGTTCATGAACTTTTATATACGATTTCATGGTCTACTATAGGAAAGCCTCCTGTTCACCTAGGAGAAGACCTCAAAGACTTCGATAATTGACATGTACAAAGTAGTACGAAAACGTAAATTACTCTTAATCGCAGCCATAGCACTATAGGTAATTTGCCCTGTTTTTGAGGCAAAAAGTCGATTTTGCAACTTTTAATAATAATAATTTTTTTAGTTGGCATTGAAAAAAGAACATGTCAAAATTTGTTAATATGAATTATATTTTTCAAAATAGCGTCATTATCGCGGTTTAAATTGCAATCAAAGTGAGAATTTCGAAGAAGAACTAAAAAATATATATTGTAAGGCATATTTCCATGTATTTGAAACCGCGAAAAAAAACAAAAAATATAAATATATGAAAAATGGAATAGATTGGCAATTGCGAGAGGAATTTATTTAATATATAATATAGCTTAAACATTTTGGGGAGCGACCATAAACACAAAAAGTCAGAAATAAATATTTTATTTTTCTTAAACCCACTTCATATAGACTTATACTAAATTTGCCGTGTTTGGCCGTGATTTTGTCACCTAGACTACATTACTGAAAGTCTTCTGCAATGCACAGTATCCGATTTTCCAAAAAACCTGGACAAAAATCGAAAAAAAAATTTATCAATTTACACTAAAAAGGGTCAGATATTCTTTATAGGATCCCAGTGCGTGTAGTTATGAAAAAATATATACATTTCTTGTTTAATAAGTGGGTATAAAAACAGGTCGAAGTGACCCTATTTGGAATTTGTTTTCTTTTCAATATTTAAGTTGTTTATAAATCTATGATAATATGCAAAATAAACAACGGTTATTAAATATTTTCTTCTGTAATGAAAAGTATGTGAAACGTATTTAAGATGTTGCGTGTCGCCAATGAATTGTGCGTTCTTTAATAATTGATGTCCGTACTTGTTAATTTTTTTTTCAAGATAAATTTTCACAATAAATTATGAAAATAGATATGAGTAAGATCGAGTTGGGCTGTGTAACTTATCATTTCATAAAAAGGGAAGAGTATTTTACCAATTTCCATCGAAACATCCTGCACATATTTGCACTTTTTGTTTTTATGTGATATTTTGTCTTGCAGGTATGTACAGATTTTCTTTCATTCAGAATGTCAGAATATAGTATAGGGTCACTTTCTGGCGTTTGGGTATAATTTGGAGTTTTAGTATATTCTAAGACCTATAACAAATTTCTAGAATATTTTGGTCTGATCCGATCACATTTTATAGGAGATTTTAAAGATTTGTGGAAAAAGGGACCAAAAGGACCCCTTTTATGACTCGCACGAGGGTTAATTTTTTAAGAAAAATATTCCTCGCATTCTTGTCAGTACAGTTACCAAAGACATTATACACCTAAAGTGCAAGGGATCTTAACTCAAAAATTTCCAAAACTATAGAAATGGTGGAAGCTTGCAACCCTATTTTAGTTTCTTGGTTTTTTGGCAAAATTGATACCGATATTTTCTTGGTAAGTAATGCAAAGAGAGATTTCTTTTCTTTGGTAACTTATAGTGAAATTTAGCAGAGAACATTTTTGTCTTTGACGGCATTCTTCTAAAGTGATGCTTTGTATGACAATTTTGCCAAAAGGTAAGGTATAGAGTTTTGGTGTATTCTAGGACCCATAGTAAAAATTTTTGGCGAACAAGTTTGTAGAATATTTTGATCCGATAAGATCACATTTTATAGGAGGAGGGACCAAAAAGACCCCTTAAATGACAGCCTGAGGGTTAAATAATATCAAAAATGTAATCAGCGGCCGGAAAAACATAAGAAACAAAGGTCAAAATCTATTAATATTTAGAGTTTTGGCCAGGTTTTTCGGAAAATCGGACACTGTGCAATGGTATTACTAGGTTTCAAAACCCGATTTTGCCCGTTTTTTGATATTTATCAGTTTTTATTAGGTTACTTCTCAAAAAAAGTCTTAAAATTGTGGAAGTTTGGTTTGAGGAAATAAATAATAAATGTAAAAAATATTGTTGTTTACATTTTCATTGCTAGTGAAATAAGTAATGGCGACAAATTGTTCGTTATATCCGTGGTTTACTATAAACGGTGCGGCAGTAGTAAGCTTTATTTTATCTCTATTACATATTAGTCATTGATACGGTTTAAAGGAGTACTAAACTCGTCTTTATTGACGTATATTCAAAAAATATACAAAACTGTAGTAACAATTCGTTGGAAAAGCTACTCGCGGGGACAAAATTTGTGTTACTTACTACCGTGATCGTTTTCATCAATTTGTTGTGTATAAGAAAACTAATGAAAATGGCATTGGAAAAAATAGCTTTGTTCGTTATATACGTAGTTGCTTATAACCGTTGTTCCTTATATCCGAATTTGTCTGTAAAAATCTTTGTTGTATCTCACTTTTATACATAAATAATTTAAAAAGTTAAAAAATCCTTTAATTCCGCTGTTATTAATTTTTGTCTCAAAAACAGGGCAAATTACCTATAGTGCATAGTTAAGATACCACAAATAGAAATATACGCATTGTTTTATAAACATTTTTAAACAATATGCAAATTTTAATTGATGTCGTTGTATAGCTAAAACAGCTCGTGGTTCATGCGACGTCGATACTCTCCGTTAAAGCAGATTGGTCCGTAGATCTTTCTAAGATTTTTTCTCTCAAACACGCCAAACACTGCCTTATCTGCTTGCGCAAGTAGTTGTGGCTTTGTTTTTAAAGTGCTTACTTAAGCCAAAGTAGCATCTGTTGGCCAAATACAATTCTTCTTTTTATTTCACAACTGATGTAGTACGAGTATGTTGTGTTTACGGCGGTGTCGAGATATACGAAGTCTTTTACTACCTCAAAATAATAGGATCCAACTTCAACAGTTGGTTCGAGCTCAATGGACGCATTACACGTCGACACCATCAACTTGGTCTTCTCGCCGTTTACCGTCAGACCCACTTTTGCACATTCTCCACAGACTTTCATAAAGGTATCAGTTACTTCTTTTACTGATCGTCCCATGATGTCTACATCATATATGGTGTAGATTGTGCCACTTCTTTTGACGTTTGCCTCTCGTATAACCTTTTCTAGCAGGATGTTGAAAAGATCACACGAAAGGCTGTCTCCTTGCCTGAAACCTCTTTTGTTACAAAACTCTTCGGAGAGGTTCTTTCGTATTTTAACTGAAGATCTTGTGTAAGTTAGAGTCGTTTCACAAAGCCGAATGAGCTTTGCGGGGATAACAAATTCAGACATGGCTTGGAATACATTTGAACGTATCGGGCTGTCAAAGGCTGCTTATAATCGACTAAAAGGCGGTAGGTGTCGATCTGCATTCTTGGGTCTTCTCCAGGATTTGCAGCAGGGTAAATATATGGTCGATGGTGGACTTGCCAGTTCTAAAGCCGCATTGGTAATGCGATATCGTTGACCATGGGCTTTAGTCGTTCGCACAATATCTCTGACACTATCTTGTAGGCGATAGGGAGAACACTTATGCCCCTATAGTTGGAACATAAAGTCTTATCTCCTTTCTTAAGGAAGGTAAACAGGATGCTCAGGTTCTAATCGTCTGGTACGCGTTCTCCCTGCCAGATGGAGCTAACTAGCTGATGCATACACCTTATCAGCGTGTCGCCTCGGGTTTTAAACAGCTCGGCTGGTAGCCCATCGGCTCCTGCTGGCTTATTATTCTTCAGCCGGTTTATTGCTGTCTTTACCTCATCTTGGCCGGGTGGTATACATTCAATACCATCTTCTGGGATTGGATCTGTGGTATCTTCGTCGACTTCGCTACTATTGGATACAATCAGTTTGGAAAAATGCTCTTTCCATATATTTAGCACACTATCGGCATCAGTTACCAAATTACCTTGCTGGTCTCTACAGAAGGATGTGCCAGTTTGTTTGATGCTTGACTCTTTGGTAGAATTTTCGGACTTCATTCTGGCTCCTGTACATCTCGATTTTTTCACACTCCCGCTTTTCCATCTCTCTCTTTTTCCTGTGCGCTACGCGTTGCTACGGATTGTAAAGTAGCCCTATATGCCGCATTTTTCTCTTCGGTGGCAGCACGACACTCCTGATCATACCATGGATACCAATGGATGCGAATTTTACTATTTTAAAATACAATTAACATTTTGAAACATAAAAAAAGATAAGGGCAGGTAACAAAAAACAGTTTGAAATATGTATGAGCAAATGTGTCCGATTCTCTCTGTGCATCTCTATTCTAGAAGAAGGCTCCACGGAGTTCTATAGGAAGAGAATTTTTGCTTTTATTGTTTGACCTCAGAGCATTCTACTTCATTGCCTTCTATGTGATGACCGCATGGTCTTCTATAATGATGACCTCTTAGTCTTCTATAATGAAGATCACATGGTCTTATATAGGATGACCCAAATGGACTTCTATAGAAAGACGGATTGGTCTTTCTTTAGGAAGACCTCTTGGTTTCCTATAAGGCTGACCTCATCGTCTTCTATAGGATTATCTAATGGTCTTCTATAACGAAGGCATCATGCTCTTCTATGGGATGAGCTCTTGTTTTTCTATAGGAAGACCTTGTAGTTTTCTATATGGAATGCTTCTTGGTATTCTATTGCAAGAATAAGTTTTCCTTTATGGGGTTACCTTATGGCCTTATGTGGAAAACTTTCTCAATGGGAAGACCTCATGGTCTTCTATAAAAATACCTCATGGTCTTCTACCGGACGATCTTAGGTCTTTATTTAGGCAAACCTGCTAGTCTTTTATATACGAAGACACCTCATAATCTGGTATAAGTAGTCCTTACGGTCTTCTATAGGAGGACGTCACGGTCTTCTATAGGGGAGGCCTTATTGTGTTTTATAGGAAGACCTCATGTTCTCCCCTAGGAAGATTGCATAACTTCTATAAGGAAGAACTCATGGTCTTTTATGAGGAAGACTTTATAGTTTTCTATAGTGAGACCTCAAGGTCTTCTATAGTAAGACCTCATGGTGTTATATAAAAAGAACTGATGGTCTTCTTCCATAGGAGTTCAATAGGAATACACCTCGTGGTTTTCTTTAGGATGAATTTATGGTGTTCTTTAACGAATCCTTGTCTTCTATAGAAATTCCAAATCGTCTTCTATTTCATTGTCTTCCATACGGTGGTCTCATGGTCTTCTGTACGATGACCTTCCACTTATAGAACACTCATGGATGACCAAAGGAGATTGTTAAAGAAGAAAAGGTGGCTTTCTAAAGGAAATGGCTTCCTATAGAAAAGAATTAGTCGAATGAATTGTCGTCTTCAAGAAGTCTCAACTGTCCCTTGTTAGTGGTTGGTTTTCCATAATGGAAGATTTTCTTTATGAGATGTCGTTAAATACCATCCGAGGACATCTATCTATTGATCATCTTTGAGAAATCTTTTGATTAAAAAGCAAGTAAAAAAGTGTCAGTCTGCTTTGCCGACAGGGATATACCCTCAGCCTGTGCAAATTGAAACACATTTTTCACAAAAAACAAAATAAATAAGTTTTTTTTAGGGGGTTCAAAATTTTGGACGTATGAACCGGCAAAAATGTTGATTAGGATTAAAGTTCAAAATTTTTGCGGAAAAGGTACTTAGACCGTGGGGGGTTTTTACACCCTTCCGGCTGTTTTCTCAAGAAGTATGGACTTGCCCCTGAAACAACTTTTACCATCGTAATTGAGGCAGCGAATGTAAGTTGCTTCAACAAAATTCAAAGTGATTCAATACCAGGTCTTAAAGTGAACTTATCCAAAATTTTGTGTGGGAGGTACGGGATGGAGTGGACAAATATAGTCCATATTCGAATCCTGATCTATATCTGGTAGATATTATGAGAATGTGTGAAGTATGGACCAAATCGGTCACTCCCATCAAGAGTTATCGAGCCCACAATTTTTCCGAATATTTTTGAACTTTTGTGGGTTAGGTACCTGAAGGAGTGGACCGATATGGCTTATATACGAACTTAAACTAAGTTTGGAAACAATATTACGAAGGCCAAATTTTGGCCGGAAAAGGCATTTCCGTTCGAGAATTATCTTGCGCTTCCACCCATAAACATGGTGTCATATGGTTTGTTTTTCAACTTTCAGGCTATTTTTTCAGGAAGTATGGACTTGCCCCTGAGGAAACTTGTACCTTCGTATAGGGGACAGTGAATACAAGATGGTACAACAAAAACCAAGGCGATTCGAGAGCAGGTCCTAAACTGAACTTCCCGAAATTTTGTGTGGGAGGTACCGAAGGAGTGGACCGATTGAGTTCATATTGGAACCTCATCTAAGTCTGGTAGAAATTTCATAACGTGCAAAGTATGGACCAAATCGGTTACTTCCTTAAAAAGTTATCGTACGCACAAATTTTCCGAACATTTTCGAACTTCTGTGGGGGAGGTACCGGAAGGAGTGGACCGATATAATCCATCTTTGAACTTGAACTAAGTTTGGACAAAATATTACGAAAGCCAAATTTTGGACCGAATCGGCAGATCCGTTCGAGAGTTATCTTGCGCTCCAACCACTACACACGGTGTCATAGGGTTTTTTGTAACTTTCAGGCTATTTTCTCAGGAAGTATGGACTTGCCCCAAATGAAACTTACAGCGTCGTATAGAGGACAGCGAATACAACTTGCGTAAACAAAAATCAAAGCGATTCGAGACCAGGTCCTAAACTGAACTTTTCCGAAATTTTGTGTGGGAGGTACCCGAAGGAGTGGACCGATTGAGTCCATATTGGAACCTAATCTAAGTTTGGTAGAAATTACACGATGTGCAAAGTATGGACC
The DNA here is from genome assembly GCF_047663935.1 of Musca autumnalis. Classification (NCBI taxonomy): domain Eukaryota; kingdom Metazoa; phylum Arthropoda; class Insecta; order Diptera; family Muscidae; genus Musca; species Musca autumnalis. The sequence continues at coordinate 188,642,501 of NW_027412088.1, read as the reverse complement.
AAATCGGTTATTCCCTACAAGAGTTATTGTGCGCACAAGATTTTTGAACATTTGTGGGGGAGGTACCTGAAGGAGTGGACCTATATGGCCCATTTTCGAACTTAAATCGAATCTGGACAAAATATTTCGATACCCAAAATTTGAACCGTATCGATTGATCCGTTCGAGAGTTATCGTGCGCACCAGCCAGACAGACAGACGGACGGACATTGCTAGATCTACTCAAAATTGTCTGAAACGGATATCGTACAAACATACTTGGGGTCTAAAACCATTATTTCGATGAGGCACATTTTTGGTCGTATCAAAGTGTAAATACCCTCTTTAGCCTAAAGGCTGAGGGTATAATCAATGTCAAGAGTATTGAAAACCCATGTTCAGAGCAATAATTATGCACTTTGTCATTCATTAAATAATATTATATTATTCCAAACAAATATAATGTTAATCATATTTCTACAGTTACGAAGTGTGACATACCAGCACATACACACATACATATATTCGTTGGTGACCATTTATAATTATCATAACGACAATGAATTCATTAATTAAAAATAAGCAATGTTTTAATTAATTTTACCTTTCCTGCACCCTCCCTCCACCACTAGCAATAATTCTGCTTTGGGAAGGGGGGTAACAGTAAATAGCTATGTAGGTATGTGTGTTGTGTGTGGGTTAGTACAAGTGCTTTGCCTAAGGCTTATTGTGATTGTTTCCGACTGTTGTGTTCGTGTGAGTGCTGATATTGTGTTTGCCAAAGACGGAGAGTGAAAACAAAATTTATTCATCACACAAAGGTACACTACACAGCAAAACACTACTTGCAAGTATGCTCAATAGCAGTAATTGCACTCGCCAATTCACGCATGAGAATACACACATATAGTGTGTGAGCCTTGTAATTGAAAATGTATGGAGAAAACAATTAAACAACATTCACTTGGTTTTGTTACTCTTTGCCCTGGCATTCAATTGTTTTTTATCCTCCGGGAAACAACGACAGGAGAGGGAAAGAAGAGAAAGACTGTTATGATTTAATGGGTGCTATTCTTTTGTTATCACTGTCATTGTTTGCCAACAACAATGGACTCCAAGAATTTGCAAGGTGTTTGTTTTGTTGTTTGCCTCATTGTTTCTTGGCGAATGTGTAAAGTGTCGATTTAAACGCTAAGCCTATTCAAAGGAATTTTGTGTTTCTATTTCTCTTCGAAATCTTCCCTTTTAAAGCAACAGAAAGCGTTTATCTAGCAGAAGTAAAGTGCCAACTTTGCAAAAGAATAAAACAAAGGACAAACAAATAAAAAAATCTTCTCCCCTTTAAGGCTCTACTGTAAGTATAGCTTTGTTTTAAAGTTGTTGTTTCCTTATTCCTTTTACTTCCTGGCAGCTCAATAGCCGCTATTATTTTATTATTATACTAGCAAAGTGCCCGCTACTTCGTATGCGGAAAGGATATAAAAAAACAAATAAACAATATATAACATGGAAATGGCAAACCCTGAAAATTTTATTGTACTTATACAAATTTTAATCAATAATTATTGTTATTTTAGTACTGTTCGTACCGCTTTAGTTCGATTTTCAAAAAATCAGCCGTATCTCACCCTTACATGTCAACAGCGAGACCAACATTGCACACCAATACTCACACTAAATTCCAAAACTACCTCAATCCTTCACTTCACCAGTAACCTTAATTCCAAAAAACAGGATTCCAGCGCTGTCGGTGCACTCAAATTCAAATTGTACCATTTGGTATATTTCGTGCCCATAAGTACGAATTTCAAAAACTACCTTCATGTCTCAATCCTACACTCCAACCGTAGTCTTACCAAATTCCAGGATTCCAGCTCTATCCGTTCCGCCAAATAGCCACTGTACCAAATTTAGTACCATTTAGTACTTTTCGTACCCATAAGTACGAATTTCCCAAACTACCTCAATCCTACACTTCAACAATAATCTCAATTCCAAATTTCAGGATTCCAGATTCCAAATTATACCAAATTTAGTGCTTTTCGTATCCATAAGTACGAATTTCCAAAACTACCTCAACCCTACACTTCAACATTAATCTCAATTACGAATTTAAGGTTTCACGCTCTATTCGTTCACCCAAATCCAAACTGTACCAAATATTTAGTATTTTTCTTACCCTTATGTAAGAATTTGCAAAACTAAATCCATCCTACACCCCAACAGCAAGTTTAATTCTAAATTTCATTATTTCAGCTCTGTTCGTTCACCCAAATACAAATTTGGCACTTTTTGTACCCATAAGTACGAATTTTCAAAACTACTTCCATACACTCCAAATGTAGCCTACGAAGTACGAATTTCCAAATTATCTCAATCCCATACTCTAACATCAATGTTAATTCGAAATTTCAGCCTAAATCCAAATTGTACCAAATTTAGTACCACTTAGAACTTTTCGTAAACTTAAGTACGAATTTTCAAAACAACTTCCATTCTACAATCCAACAGTAGCCAATCTTATATTCCAGCAGCAATTTTTATTCCAAATTTCAGAAATTCAGATCTATCCGATGACCCAAAACTTAATTGCACCAAATTTATTACTTTTCGTAACCCATAAGTACGAATTTCCAAATTATCTCCATCCCATACTACAATATCAATCTTAATTCAAAATTTTAGGATTCCAGCTCTATCCGTTCTACCTAAATCCAAATTGTACAAAATTTAGTACTTGTCGTATCCATAGCTACGAATTTTGAAAACTACTTTCATTCTATTCTTAGTAGCCTTAATTCAAAATTTCTGGATTCCAGCTCTATCCGTTCGCCCAAATCGTAATTGTACCAAATTTAGTATCATTTAGAACATTTCGTACCCATAAGTACGAATTGTCAAAACTGCTTCCATAATACTCTCTAACAGCAGCCATAATTCAAATTTCAGGATTCCAGCTCTATTCGTTCGCCCAAATCGTAATTGTACCAAATTTAGTACTTTTCGTACCCATAAGTACGAATTTTCAAAATTACTTCCATTCTACTCTCTAACATCAGCCTTAAATCAAATTTCACGATTCCAGCTCTATCCGTTAGCCTAAATCATGATTGTACCAAATTTAGTATCATTTAGAACATTTCGTAACCATTAGTACGAATTTTCAAAACTACTTCCATTCTACTCTCAACAGTAGCCTTAATTCAAATTTCAGGATTCCAACTCTATCCGTTCGCCCAAATCGTAATTGTACCAAATTTAGAACCATTTAATACTTAAGTACGAATTTTCAAAACTACTTCCATTCTACCCTCCAACTGTTGTCTCAATTCAAAATTTCAGGATTCCAGGTCTATCCGTTCAACCTAAATCCAAATTGAACCAAATTTAGTACCGTTTAGTACTTGTCGTACCCATAAGTACGAATTTGTAAAACTACATCCATTTTACTCTCCAACAGTAGCCTAAGTTAAAAATTTCAGGATTCCAGCTCTATCCGTTCGCCCAAATCATAATTGTACCAAATTTAGTACCATTTAGTACTTTTCGTACCCATAAGTACGAATTTTCAAAACTGCTTCCATTCACTCTTCAACAGTAACCTTAGTTCGAAATTTCAGGATTCCAGCTCTATACGTTCGCCTAAATCATAATTGTACTAAATTTAGTACCATTTAATACTTTTAGTGCCCATAAGTACGAATTTTCAAAACTACTTCCATTCTACCCTCCAACTGTAGCCTCAATTCAAAATTTCAGGATTCCAGCTCTATCCGTTCAACCTAAATCCAAATTTAGTACCGTTTAGTACCTGTCGTACGAATTTTCAAAACTACTTCCATTCCACTCTCTAACAGCAGCCTTTATTCAAAATTTCAGGATTCCAGGTCTATCCGTTCAACCTAAATCCAAATTGTACCAAATTTAGTACCATTTAGTACTTTTCGTACCCATAGGTACGAATTTGTAAAACTACATCCATTTTACTCTCCAACAGTAGCCTTAGTTCAAAATTTCAGGATTCAAGCTCTATCCATTCGCCCAAATCATAATTGTACCAAATTTAGTACCATTTAGTACTTTTCGTACCCATAAGTACGAATTTTCAAAACTGCTTCCATTCACTCTTCAGGAAATTTCAGGATTCCAGCTCTATACGTTCGCCTAAATCATAATTGTACTAAATTTAGTACCATTTAATACTTTTAGTGCCCATAAGTACGAATTTTCAAAACTACTTCCATTCTACCCTCCAACTGTAGCCTCAATTCAAAATTTCAGGATTCCAGCTCTATCCGTTCAACCTAAATCCAAATTTAGTACCGTTTAGTACCTGTCGTACGAATTTTCAAAACTACTTCCATCCTACTCTCTAACAGCAGCTTTAATTCAAAATTTCAGGATTCCAGGTCTATCCGTTCAACCTAAATCCAAATTGTACCATATTTAGTACCATTTAGTACTTTTCGTACCCATAGGTACGAATTTGTAAAATTACATTCATTTTACTCTCCAACAGTAGCCTTAGTTCAAAATTTCAGGATTCCAGCTCTATCCGTTCGCCCAAATAATAACTGTACCAAATTTAGTACCATTTAGTACTTTTCGTACCCATAAGTACGAATTTTCAAAATTGCTTCCATTCACTCTTCAACAGTAACCTTAGTTCGAAATTTCAGGATTCCAGCTCTATACGTTCGCCCAAATAATAATTGTACCAAATTTAGTACCATTTAGTACTTTTCGTACCCATAAGTACGAATTTTCAAAACTATGTCCATTTCGCTCTCCAACAGTAGCCTTCATTCAAAATTTCAGGATTCCAGCTCTATCCGTTTGCCCAAATCACAATTGTACCAAATTTAGTACCATTTAGTACTTTTCGTACACATGTGGGTACATTCCCTAAACCACCTCCTTATGTCAACCGTACCTTTAAACCTTGATTATCACACCAAATTTCAACCTTTAACCTTTATCCGTTCACAACATACGAATTGGCACCAAATTTAGTACACTTTAGTACTTTTCGTACACTAATAGTTCGAATTTCTAAAAACCCTTTAGCACATCTTTCCTACACTCCATCAGTGATCTTCATTCCAAATTTCAAAGTTCTAGCTCTACCGGTTCGCCAAATACAAACGGTACCATATTTAGTACCTTTTAGTACTTTTCGTACCCTTCCAGTTCGAATTTCCAAAAACCCAGCCTTATCTGACCCCTTCGGACCAAGAGTGATCCACACCCAAAATTTCAGGATTCTAGCTTCAGCCGTTTCGTCTGGGCGTTGATGAATCAATCAGTCAGTCAGTGAATCAGTCACTCTACTCTTTTATTAATATAGATTATTTTCTTTTTGTTCAGGAAAAATTTTTTAAATTTGCTTTGGGGTCAGTGACAACTACCAAGAATAAACAGCAACAATATATTTAAACGGTATCGCCTTTGTTATGTAATATTCTATGAAAATTATTAAATAATAATACAAGTAAAATAATTCCAAAGAAGTAAAAAACTTAAAGGTAAAGCTTTGCCGACAGAGATATACCCTCAGCCTGTGAGGATTGAAATAATTTTTTCCCAAAAAAACTTATGCATTTAGGGGGATTTTCAAAATTTTGGGCGTATAAACCGACAAAATATGGATAGGACTAAAGCTCAAAAATTTGCGAGGATATCGTTGTTTGCCATACTAGCCTACGAAAATCGTAATGTTGCCACTAGAAAAACCTTCGTTAAAAATGTCCAAAGGATCCTCGAACAGACCGTTAACCACATAAAAATGTTGAACATCTGTGTGGGTGGTACCCCAAGGATTGGACAGATAGGGCTCAAATTTGAACATAAACTAAGTTTCGTCAATATTTAGAAATCCAACGTTTGAACCAAATTGGTTGCTACGTCTAAGAGAAATCGCGCGTACCATTTTAGCGAATATTTTCGAACTTTTGTGGGAGAAGTACCGGAAGGAGTGGACCTATAAACACCACCTTCGAATTTCATCTAATATTCGAAGAAATATTACGATAACCAAAGTTTGGAGAACGCAGTATTCTGTTCAAGCTTTCCAGCCACTACCTATGGTACCATAGGGGTATTTTACAACTTTCGGGCTGTTTTCTCAAGAAGTATGGACTTGCCCCTGAAGAAACTCTTACTGTCGCAATTGAGGCAGTGAATGCAAGTTGCTTCAACAAAAATCAAACTGATTCGAGAGCAGGTCTTTAAGTGAATTTATCCAAAATTTTGTGTGGGAGGTACCCAAAGGAGTGGACAAATATAGTCCATATTGGAACCTGATCTATATCAGGTAGATATGTTAGGATATGTAAAGTATGGACCAAATCGGTCATTCCCATCAAGAGTTATCGTGCGCACAATTTTTTCGAACATTTTTGAACTTTTGTGGGGGAGGTACCTGAAGGAGTGGACCGATATGGCTCATCTTCGAACTTAATCTAAGTTTAGACAAAATATTATGAATGCCAAAATTTGGACCTCATCGGCAGATCCGTTCGAGAGTTATCATGCGCTGCAACCACTATACACGGTGTCATAGGGATTTTTTGTACCTTTCAGGCTATTTTCTCAGGAAGTATTAACTTGCCACTGATGAAATTTATATCGTCGTATGGGGGGCAGTGAATACAAAATCCTCTAACAAAAATCGGAGCGATTCGAGAACTGTGGGAGGTACCCGAAGATGTGGAAAAATTGAGTCCATACTAAAATTTTGGACCGAATCGGTTGATCCGTTCGAGAGTTATCGTGCGCTCCAGCTAGCCAGACGGACGGACATGGCTAAATCAACTCCAAATTGTCTGAAACACATTTCGTCCAAACATACTTGGGGTCTAAAAACATTATTTCGATGAGGCACATTTTGCCCGTATGCTGAGGGTATAAAAAGACCACAAGGTCTTCCTATAGAATTCCACAAGGGTTGCTATAAAGATAGAATATTATGAGGAGGACTTTATATAGAAGAACATAAGATTTTCATATAAAACAAGTTGTACTATAGCGGACAATGAGGTTTTTCTTATAGAAAAGTCATGTGGTGTTTTATAGAAGACCACGAAGAATGTGCTGTGGAAGACTATGAGCCCTTCCTTATGGAGGCGCATAAAGTCTCCCTTACAGAAGGCAATTATGTATTTATATTTACTATGGAATGTCATGAGGTCTTCCTTCGATGCTAAGTGGCAGAGCGGGACTGGGGCTTTTCTTTGAAGAACCAGAGACCGTAATCTCTCTTCGTTTGTTACAGAGCAAAACGAGGATTAAACTAAAAACCTATTATTACTAGGTAAGGAAAAGTTGAGTAGGCTCACCTGCGTATATAAGCTCATCTGCACAAAATGACATGTACAGATAAAAGCGTATGCAGGGCATGTGGAAAAGACGACGAAACGTTGGAACACTTTCTCTGCTAATGCACCGCTTTCGCAAATATCAGATACCAGTTTTTAGGGAACGACACAGTCCAGATATCAATCAAAAACTAGTCTAAAGTGCACAACAAGTCTACTCTGGCACAAGTATATGTCCACCAGGACATGTGGTTATTCCTCATCCCTCTTTTCAACGTAACCTAAGCTCCTTACAGAAAACTATGAGGTTTTCCTATAGGAAACCATGTGGTCTTCATACAGAATAACATCAGGTCTTTACTATAGGCGGTCATGAGGTCTTCCTGTAAAAGACAATGAAGTCTTCCTTGTGTACCATGATCATGTCTTGGTTTGGTTTTAGGACGCGCAGCTACCATTGTTGGCAGCTACTCCACTCGGAGACATTGAGGTCCATTGTGATCATCCTTAAAAGAAGTTGTGTGTAGTGGTTGGTCTATTGCAGATTTTGTTGATGTAAGTGGTTTGATGTGATGAAAAGAAGTCTAGTATAGGTGAGAGGTGGCTGCTGGTTATGGATGTGAGTGTGTGGTTGCAGAGGCTGTGGTAAGAGCTGCAGATATTTTGTGTTCATATGGTGGTGTGTATTAATTAGTCCATTGGTCTATTCTGAAGTGATGTGTTATGGATATGGGTGTGTGGCTGCTGAGGTTGTGATGAAGAGATGCAGTTTTTATCCTCCTGTGGGGAGAAGCAAAAGAAAATAATTAGATTTGTTTGCTAAGCCATGTTAGATTTTTGGCAAATTGGTACATGTAGAGAATCGATGTCTCCACGTGAGTAGCGAGGGGCACCTACATAGTAGATGTTCGACCGTCTCTGTTTCTTCTGGGTCTTAACATAGCCTACAGTAGTCTACACTTCTGTTGTCCCATCTAGAAGTTAGGGATCTGACCATGCTATGACCGGTAATGAGTCCTACAGTGGTCTTTATACCTAACTTATTTAGTGAAAAGAGAAAATTGGTTCTGTATTGAGAGAAGCAAGGACAGATTGCCTTGGATACCTTGCAACCATGTTCCGTTTGCCATCTTTGTCCTGCCTTCTCAAGAAAGAAACCGCGAAGATTTCGGATGTAGTAGCACTTTGGTGGTCTGGTAGATGACTCTACTGGTAGGTCAATCGACTGAGAGCCACCCCGAGCTAGTTCATCCGTCTCTTCGTTCCCCTCTATATCACTGTGTCGTACTTCAAGTAGAGCGTTTTTGCAGTCAAGGATAGCTTTTGAATTTATGGTCCTCGACTTGAGGGCCTTAAGGGCCGCTTGACTATCGACAAATATAGTCACGGGTCCTTTAAGGATACTCCCAAGTTCTTTGACCATCTCCACTGCTTTCCTGATTGCAAAAATCTCTGCCTGAAAGACGCTGCAATTATCATTGAGTTTGAAGGATTGTTTAATTGGTGGGTTCTCGCAGTAGACCCCGGCTCCTGTGACATCCTCCATCTTGGAGCCGTCTGTGTAGTTGGCCAGACCGCCAAGAGGAGGACTGCAACAAGACAGGTATCCCTGGGTTGAAGTTGAGCGAAGTGGGTATATAATCACTAATGTGATTGAGTCCACTGAACTCAAGTAGGTCGGTAAAAGGAGAGAGGACCTATGCATGTCCAAATCGTGAACACTGCCACACCCCTGTCTCTCTGAGCTTGGAAGCCGTCCTCGCTGCCTGAAAATGAGTAGTGATATCCAGGGGTTGGAGATCAAGTATCACATTCAAAGCGGCTTGAGGTGTGCTTCTGATAGCACTAGAGATGAGCAGAGATGTAGCTCTTGGAACACTGGATAATTTGGACGGAAGTGCACTATTCCGAGAGCATGCCACCAGACAAGCCCGCCGTAGGTAAGTATGGGAAGAACCACTGTATTATACAACCAGTGTATGACCTTTGGTCTGAGGCCCCAACTTTTACCAATGGAGTTCTTGCAGGAGTAGAATGCCATAAAACGCCTCTTTGCTCTCTCCCCAGTGTTCCTTTTCCTACTTAGGCGTTGGACCAGGATCACACCGAGATATTTGGTATGAAAGTCTTAAGGCAACACCGTCCAGTTTTAGTAGCAGGAATTCGGGAAGTTTGCGCTTCTTTGTGTAAAGTACGAGTTCCGTCTTTGCTGGATTCACTCCCAATCCATTGGCGCGAGCCCTACGAGACAGCTGCACTAAAGCACGTTGCATAAGGTCTGATATGATAGGCAAGAACTTGCCACTAATGAGGATAACAACATCGTCAGCATAAGCTACCACCTTCCTCTTTAGCTGGTTGAATTTCACAAGAATTTCATTTATTACAAGGAGCCAAAGAAGGGGTGATAAAACTCCTCCCTGTGGCGTACCTCTGCAAACAGTTTTCCTTACGGAACTCTCTCCTAGATGGGAGTTGATGATTCTGCTCTTCAGCATCTCATCAACTCACCTAACAAGGATAGAGGAAATTCCTGCGTTAACGAACGAAGTCCTTGAAGTTTTCCTTATAGTAGACCATGAAGTCTTCTTATTTCCTATGGAACGCTATGAAGCCTTCCTCACAGAAGACTATAAGGTTTTCGTATACAAAACCATGAAGAATGCCCTAAGTTCATCCTTTAGAAGCCAATGAAGTCTTTCTATAAAACCAATGAGGTCTTCCTATAGTAGATCATGAGCTATTTACCACGAGATCTTTCTAGAGAAGACCATAAAGAATGGCTAGGGTTTTCCTATAGAAGACATGAGGTCTTTTTATTGGCGACCATGAGGTCTTCGTATTGAAGACCATGAGACATTCCTAAAAAAGACCCTGAGGCCTGCCGATATAATACCATGTGGTCTTCTTTATAGAAGACCATAAGTTGTTTATTACAGATGCCCATGATGATATTTTCTTTTAGAAGACCATGTCTACCTTGTGGTCTTCCTAGTATAGTTTCTTCCTATAGAAGACCATGAGGAAATGTGACCGTGGTGTTTTTCTCAAAAGCAAACCATGAGGTTTTCCTCTATAGGTAGATAATAAGTTCTTCCTATTCATGAGGTCAACCTGTACCTTTTAAAAACTAGCTTCAGATCGTCTATAAATGCGACCTTCCGATCGCCGATAAATAAATAATTTTAAATATCCCTTCTTCTCGTTTATAAAACCTTCCTTCTACTCGTCTATAAATACTCCCTTCAGCTCGCCTATAAAGCCTCCTTTCAGCTCTTATTTAAAAACTTTCGGCTAGAGTATTAAGACTAGACTTCCATTCACTAGCTTAATAAGACTTCCTTTCTCTTATCTGTAAAATCCCCCTTCTTCAGCTTTATTCTAAAGACTCCCTTCAGCTCCATTCAAAGTAATGGATATACATATACCTAGATGACTCTTTAGGCGAATGGTGATTATTTCCCCATGCATAATTTTTACGTCACCATTATTCAACAATTAACCTAAAAATTAACATTATTTTGTTCCGTCATTCTTGACCTACATTTCATCGTCTTACGTTACGTATCAACAGCATCATCCACAGGTTTTGTTTTTCGATAGTTTTGGTTCCACTATCAAAGTCAGGTTGTGTTTCATTCCTAAGAAACTTCTGTTTGAGCAATTTTTGCAAAACAAGGCTATAAATTTGCCAACGACACAAAAAATAATAACTGTAAAAATCGTCGGAAGAAGGAAGAGAAAAAACATGAACTACAACAACAAGTGATGTAAAGTTTTTCTGCAAGAAAATAGAAAACATGTAGCCATTAAAATTATCTTATTTCCTTCTTTTCATATGCAAGGGGAATAAGTCCGTGGAACATAAAAATTGGTTTCACTTTTTTCTTCCTTCCCAAAATTGCAGTTGCCGTGTAAGACGGGGAAGAAGAAGAAGCAAAAACTAAAGTTGAAGAAATCAAAAAACCTGAAAATAAAACGAGAGGACTAACTAAAGAGTGGGTGTGGGAGATAGGGAGGGAGGGATGTCTATCCATGGAAAAGACTTGCCAAAAAGTTGATTTGCTTGGGGTTTTCTGCTTACAAACGCATCTTCTTTCATCAGCCCCAAAGTATGGTAACTAAAAATCACAACCACATGGAAAATAAGAAGTTTGCTTTGCTCCGCCTTGGCTGTACGCTTTTAGCTTAATATGTTTTCTTCGTAACGTAGTGAAGTCACTTGCTTCCGCTTGCCGACAAGAAGTGGACATAATCATTGCCATGCTTTGGCAAGCTTATTGTGTCAGTAGTTATTTTTAAGTACTAGAATCACATTAGACGTGCATATTCCACAACAGCAACTACAGCCACAGTTTTCATGATTATAAAAAAAACGAGATTTTTTCTTTAAAGAAAGTTTGCGGAGAAAGAAGTGGAAGAATGCAAAGACCAAATTTAAACCAAGACGAGACGAGACTAGCATTATGTCAAGTTGAAAGTAAGCAAGTTGTTGTTGAAGACACCAAACAAGCCATGCAGCAGACACCAAACAACCAACAAAAAAACTCGGCAACAACTCATGCAGTGTTTGCACCCACACAGGCATATCAAATTACTGAGGAAGCTCATAAAGAAACTGAGAGGGGCCACGTTGAAGACTCATGTTTTAGGATAAACGACGAACAAGGAGATGCAACCCACTCACATTTTACAACTATTCCTACTATTCACTTGATAAGCAGAGGCAGGGGGGAGGGGAAGTTAGAGAGAGAATGGCATTCACATGCATAACCAAAAAAACTGCAAACATTTGTTGGTTCTTTTGTTACTGATGCTGCTACCACTGTTGTTGTTGCTGCTGCTGCCATTGTCGTCACTGTACTTTGTATGACAAACTATTAAGCAACAATAAAAGAAGACGATAAAAGAAATAAGTTTAAAATTAAAGAGCAAGCATGACCAACATGACACAGCAGAAGGGCAACATGATACTCGTACAACTAAAGGAGATAGTAGATATGACGTAGAGTCATTGGACATTACAGTACGACGGAAAAAGAAGATGGTTATAGAGAAGCAATCGGCACACAACAACAAAAATTTAAGCTAACACTGTTGTCATTGTATTAGTCCATTGTTTTTCAATCAGTTAAATTGTGTGAGTGGAGAGAGAAACTCTCTTGGCTTGCTCGTGATTGCTATTATAGAGGAAGACTGAACGACTGAAATTAAGTCTTTATGGGATAGATAAAAGGAGACTTTATAAACAGTTCTACACAGTTTTTATAGACGAGTCTCCGGTGTCTATATAATGAGTGGAAGGAAGTTTTTGTTAGACGAGAGCGAATGAACAAGGCGAGAAGGGAGACCTTACAGACAAGCTGATGGGAGTCTTTATTGACGAATACAAAGCACAATTTATAGCGAACAGGGGAGAGTCTTCTGAGGCGAACAAAAGAGAATTACATATAAGATCTGGACATCTTCGTATAGATGATCTGGGGGGACTTCTTAAAACGGAAGATTTGTAAGTTTTCTTATATGCGACAAGAAGGAGATCTAAATGACTTATTATAACGGATCTGGGCTCTTTTTATAGAAAACCTGTACGTATTTTTATAGACGACAAGTAGTCGTTCTTATAGAAGACCTAGAAGACTTTGTGAAGAAGATCTAGAGATCTTCTTATAAAAGACCTGGAGGACTTCTCATAGAAAATCTTGAGGTCTTCTCATAGACGACAAAGAGGCCTTCTTATAAAATATCTTGAGAACTTTTTAGGATACCTACAGACCTTTTTATAGAAGACCTGAAGAGCTTTTTATTTAGAAGACCTGGAAGTCTTTTTGTAGAAGACCCGGAGGAATTCTTATAGATGATCTGGAGAACTTTTTATAGAATATTTGAATGTTTTCTTATAGAAGATCTTTAGGTATTTTTATAGAAACTCGGGAAATCTGCTTATAGAAGCTCTGGAGGTCTTATTAAGAACATCTGGCAGTCGTCTTATAGAAGACCTGGAGTTTTCCTTACAGAAGATCTGCATGGTTTCCTTATAGAATACCTTGAGGACTTTTTATAGAAGATCTGGTGGTTTTCCCATAAAAGATTGGGAGGGTCTCTTAGAGAAGACCTAGTTATCTTCTTACAAAAGTCTTGGAGGGTTCCTTTATAAGACCTTGAAGACTTCTTTTAGAAGATCTGGTGGTTTTCCTATAGAAGATCTGGAGGTTCTCTTAGAGAAGACCTAGTTGTCTTCTTACAAAATACTTGGAGGTTTCCTTAAAGAAGACTTTGAAGACTTATTTTAGAAGATCTGGAGGACTTCTTTTAGAATATCTGGATGACCAGGAGGTCTTCTTATAAAATACCTGGATGTAGTCTTATATTCTTCTTATAGAAGATGTTGAGATCTTCTTATAGATATTTTGAGGTCTTCTGGTGGCATTCCGATAGCATATCTGGAGGTTTTCTTATAGAAGACCTAGTAGTCTTCTTAAATAAGACTTGGAGATCTTCTTATAGGAGACCTGGAGGCTTTTTCGTATTAGTCCTGGAGGCCTTTTTGTATTAGTCCTTCGTTTAGAAGATCTGGAGGACTTCGTCTAGATCAAGAGGACTTTGTACACAAGATCTGGAGGATTTGGTAAAAAAGATCCGGAGGACTTTGTATAGAAGATCTGGAGGAATTTTTAGACATTTTTATAGAAGTTCTGGAGGTCTTCTTATAGAAGTCCGGTAGGTTTTTTTTACAGAAGACCTGGAGTACCCCTTATGGAAGAACTTGAAAACTTCTTATAGAAGATCTAGTAGTCTTTCTATAAAATATCTGGAAGTTTTCTTATAGAAGACCTAGTAGTTTTCTTACAGAAGACTGGGATGTTTCCTTATAGAAGATCTTGAGGACTTCGTAGAAGACTTAGAGGACTTCTTATAGAATACTTGGAGGTCTTCTTATAGAAGACCATGATGTATTTTAATAGAAGACCTGAAGGTCTTTTTATAGAAGATCTGGAGTTCTTCTTATAGAAGACTTGGAGACCTTCTTATAGAAGACTTAGAGACCTTCATATAGAAGACCTGTAGGAGGCCTTCTTATAGAAGACCTGGAGGCCTTCTTATAGAAGACTTGGAGGTCTTCTTATAGAAGATTTGGAGGTCTTCTTATAGAAGATCTGGAGGTCTTCTTATAGAAGACCTGGAGGACTTCTTATAGAAGACCTGGAGGTCTTCTTATAGAAGACATGGAAGTCTTCTTAGGGAAGCCCTGGAGGTCTTCTTATAGAAGACATGGAAGTCTTCTTATAGAAGACATGGAAGTCTTCTTATAGAAGACATGGAAGTATTTTTACAGAAGACCTAGAGGTCTTTTTATAGAAGATCTGGAGGTCTTCTTATAGAAGACTTGGAGGCCTTCTTATAGAAGACCTGGATACCTTCTTATAGAAGACCTGGAGACCTTCTTATAGAAGACCTGGAGGCCTTCTTATAGAAGACCTGTAGACCTTCTTATAGAAGACCTGTAGGCCTTCTTATAGAAGACCAGGAGGCCTTTCTATAGAAGGCCGGGAGGCCTTCTTATAGAAGACCTGGAGGAGACCTTCTTATAGAAGATCTGGAGGAGGCCTTCTTATAGAAGACCTGGACGAGGCCTTCTTATAGAAGACCTGGAGGAAGCCTTCTTATAGAAGAGCTGGAGGAGGCTTTCTTATAGAAGACCTGGAAATCTTCTTTTAGAAGACCTGGAGGAGACCTTTTTATAGAAGACCTGAAGGTCTTTATAAAGAATACGTGGAGGTCTTTTTATAGAATACCTGGAGGTCTTCTTATAGAAGGCCTGGAGGGTTTCTTATAGAATACCTGGAGGTCTTCTTATATAATACCTGGGGGTCTTCTTATAGAAGGCCTGGAGGTCTTCTTATAGAAGACCTGGAGGTCTTCTTATAGAACACCTGGAAGAGGCCTTCTTACAGATGACCTGGGGGAGGCCTTCTTATAGAAGACCTGGAAGTCTTCTTATAGAAGACCTAGAGGAGGCCGTCTTATAGAAGACCTGGAGGAGGCCTTCTTATAGAAGACCTGGAGGAGGCCTTCTTATAGAAGACCTGGAGGAGGCCTACATATAGAATACCAGGAGTAGGCCTTCATATAGAATACCTGGAAGTCTTCTTATAGAAGACCTGGAGGTATCCTTATAGAAAACCTGGTGGTCTTCTTTTAAAGACCTAGAGTTCTTCTTATGGAAGACCTAGAGGTCTTCTTATGGAAGACCTGGAGGTATTCTTATAGAATACCTGGAGGTCTTCATATAGAATACCTGGAGGTCTTCTTATAGAAGTCCTGGAAGTCTTCTAATAGAAGACCTAGAGGAGGCCGTCTTATAGAAGACCTGGAGGAGGCCTTCTTATAGAATACCTGGAGGAGGCCTTCTTGTAGGAGACCTGGAGGAGGCCTTCTTTCAGAAGCCCTGGAGGAGGCGTTCTTATAGAAGACCTGGAGGAGGCGTTCTTATAGAAGACCTGGAGGAGGCCTTCTTGTAGAAGACCTGGAGGAGGCCTTCTTATAGAAGACCTGGAGGGGGCCTTCTTATAGAAGACCTGGAGGATGACTTCATATAGAAGACCTGGAGGAGGCCTTCATATAGAATACCTGGAGGTCTTCACATAGAAGACCTAGAAGTCCTTGAGGACTTCTTATAGAAGACTTAGAGGACTTCTTAGAGAATACTTGAGGGTCTTCATATAGAAGACCTGGACGCCTTCTTATAGAAGACCTGGAGGAGGCCTACATATAGAATACCAGGAGTAGGCCTTCATATAGAATACCTGGAAGTCTTCTTATAGAAGACCTGGAGGTCTCCTTATAGAAAACCTGGTGGTCTTCTTATAAAAGACCTGGAGGTCTTCTTATAGAAGACCTGGAGGTTTCCTTATAGAAAACCTTGTGGTCTTCTTTTAAAGACCTAGAGTTCTTCTTATGGAAGACCTAGAGGTCTTCTTATAGAAGACCTGTGGGTCTTCTTATAGAAGACCTGGAAGTCTTCTTATAGAAGACCTGGAGGTCTTGTTACAAAAGACCTGGAGGCTTTCTTATAGCAGACCTGGAGGTCTTCTTATAGAATACCTGGAAGGTCTTCTTATAGAATAGCTGGAGGACTTCTTAAAGAATAGCTGGAGGACTTCTTATTGGAGACCTAGGGCTTCTTATAGAAGACCTATTGGTTTTCTATTGGTCGGTTTATGGATGATCTGTGGTCTTGTTACAAAACTCTTCGAGGTTTTCTTATAAAAGAACTGACGGATTTCTTATAGAAGATCTGAAGGTCTTTTTGTATAAGACCATGAGTGCTTCTTATAGAAGAGCCGGAGCATTTTTTTTTGGAAAACGTGGAAGTTTTCTTATAGAAGTCCTTGTAGTGTTGTTATTTAAGATCTTTTGGTCTTCTTATTGAAGTTTTGAAGGTACATTTATAAATCCCTGGAGGTCTTCCTATAGAACACCTGGAGGTCTCTTTATAGAAGACCTGAAGATTTTCTAATAGATTTCCTGGATGTCTTCTTACAGAATGTTTGAAGGTTTTCTTATAGAAGATCTGAAAATCTTCTTGTAGAAGACCTTGGAAATATTCTTATAGAATACCTGGCGGATTTCTTTCGAGAATATTTTAAAAAGGCATCCTGTCTTTCATAGAAGGATGTTATTGTCTTCTACAATAATACTACCTGCTGTTCTATAAGCGGAGCTTTTGTTCTCTTGTAAGAATACCTCATGTTCTGCTATAAGAAACGCAGGAGGAAGACTTTCTGGTCTTCTATATGAAAAGCTCTTATTCTTTTATGAAAAGATATCCTGCTCCTCTACATCCTGATATCTGCTCCTTTTCAACTACAAAAATCTCCTGGTCTTCTGTAGGAAAAGCCTCCACTAATTCTAAAAGAAATCCTACTTCATTACTTCTATAAGAAGTCCTGGAAGTCTTCTATAAGAAAATGAATGATCTTCATATTTAGAAGATCTTACGATGAAAGAACAGTATGTCTCCTTTTGAAAGTTCAAGGGGTTCTCCTCCAGAGGGACCAGATCAAGAAGATCAGAAAGTCTTGTTCGAAAATCAAAAGGATTTTTATTCAATCGGAAGATTTTCCGACGGAAGTTCTCCCCATTGTAGACCAAAAGATGCTTTTGTTGGTTTTGCAGATTGATGTTCACCTGTCAAATTTCCGACAATGTTTTTAACTCGAAAATATTCAACATCGATCCTCTACTTAGCAAAGCTGCACAGCCCACAAAAACTACATTTTTTGTGATGGTCTAAACCTTCAAACAAATTTTAAAATTTCGAGTATAGACCAGGCTAAAAGTCTTCTGTTTGATCTCTTTATGTTTGCACCACGTCTAGTAGTTTGGATCCTAATTTCTGTTGACAAACCATTTACTTTCTGACATGTTTTTTTGAAAGAGCAGAAAAGCATCTAAGGGATAACGCTTGTCCGATATAAGTGGTTGTAAAATCGTATTTAGTATAAGGGAGTGTCTAAGTGCTGTCGTGTTGAAATTATCAATGATATTTCCATGTGTACTTTTTTCCATTGAATTTAGTGATTTACCTTTTTGTGTTGATCTCTCACAAATAATTAAAATGAATATTTAAATTTTGCAATCATATGCCACAAAATTATTCATGTCTTATGCTCCGAGTTCCCCCACATATTGCCAAATCTGCACATTTAAATATTCAAATGGCATTCGTTATTCATAACGAATCTACAAATTGTCTCCAGGCCTCAGGGTATATACATATGTACTTGTACAAAGTACATACATATGTATGAAAAATATTTGTATTCGAATTGAAGTGAAATGAAACGCTTTGCTGCACATAAGATAGGTAATTTAATATTCCTTTGCCATGCGGCAGCCATCGGCTAAGGCTGATGTTGTGCAACATATGAATAATATTAATTGTATTAAGTGCCCGG
Organism: Musca autumnalis; assembly: GCF_047663935.1. NCBI lineage: Eukaryota > Metazoa > Arthropoda > Insecta > Diptera > Muscidae > Musca > Musca autumnalis. Next base: position 188,624,245 of record NW_027412088.1, on the reverse strand, counting down.
AAGGAAGATTTCGTAATGCTGTTGTTGCAAATTGTTGTGTAAAAATTTCCCCAGAAATCTGATGGTGTTGTTGTTGGCAATTTAAATGCACAATAATCACCGGAAATTGCTTGATTTATTGCATAATTGGTAATGATGGGTGTGTGTTTGGACACAAATTACATTACATACATGTGTAGGTTGCAATGGCCCAAATGGAAGTAAGTGGTTTGGTTGTGTTCCATTGTTATAAGGCCGAACATGAGAAGTATTAAATGCTAAATGATTGAAAGAGAATCGAAAATTGCAGCCATTATCATCCTTAGCATCTTTTATCTTGATTTTTTAGACAACTTTTGAGGAGCCCATCATGAGCATTTACTAACAAATTTGAATCACAGGAATATCAAGGATCCTTTCCTAGTAATTTTTCAGGTAGCTAGTGGGGAAGGACTTTAAGTGAGACGTTAAGGCAGTGTATGGTTTGCAACTAATTCTACGAAATTCATCATTAACATCTGAAGATTAGCTTTTTGTTACTTTGCTATTTTAATTTTTTATAATTATCGTCACATCCGCCCAATTTTACCTTTTCATTTTACCGACTTTCACTTATGTTAAATATTTCGCCACGTAACACTCACATATTACTTAAAACCCCTCAAACATCTCCTACTTACTTACTTAGCGGGCCCATTACAGAACATTTGTTCCATAGACCGAACTAAGAAAAGATCTCCAATTCTCTCCGTTTAGTGCTTCGCTTTCTGGAATACCACGCCTTGTCATCTCTTCATCCACTTGTTTGAGCCATCTATTCTTTGGCCTGCCAATTCTGCGTGCACCGAATTTATACGTTCATTCTTAGTATATGGCCTAGCCAACGCAATCGCTGCATCTCGATACGTTTAACTATATTGATGTCGTTGTATAGCAGATACAGTTCGTGGTTCATGCGACGTCGATATTCACCGTCAACGCAGATTGGTCCGTAGATCATTTGAAGAATTTTTCTCTCAAACACCCAGGCTTCGGAACCATACATCAGCACTGGTAGTATCAGTGTTTTGTAAAGCGTTTTTTTTTTTTGTTTGACGAGGTTTGGCTTTGTTTTTAAAGTGCTTACTTAAGCCAAAGTATCATCTGTTGGCCAATTAAATTCTTCTTTTTATTTCACAACTGATGTCGTTTGTTGTGCTTACGGCGGTGCCGAGGTATACGAAGTATTTTACAAGTAACATGTGGCTATTGGTGTAGATTGTGCCACTTCTTTTGACGTTTGCCTCTCGTATAATCTTTTCAAGGAGGATGTTGAAAAGATCACACGAAAGGCTATCCCCATGCCTGAAACCTCTTTTGGTACAAAACTCTTTGAACGTAGCGGGCTGTCGAAGGCCGTTTTATAATCGACAAAAAGGTGGTATGTGTCGATCTGCATCTCATGGGTCTTCTCCAGGATTTGCCGCAGGGTAACCTCTGGTCGATGGTGGACTTGTCAGGTCTTAAGCCGCATTGGTAATTATTTCGTTGACCATGGGCTTTAGTCGTTCGCACAATATCCCTGACACTATCTTGTAGGCGATAGGGAGAAGACTTATGCCCCTATAGTTGGAGCATAAAGTCTTATCTCCTTTCTTATGGACGGGACACAGGATGCTCACGTTCCAATCGTCGGGTACTCGTTCTTCCTGCCAGATGGAGCTAACTAGCTGATGCATAAACCTTATCAGCGTGTCGCCTCCGATTTTAAACAGCTCGGCTGGTAGGCCATCAGCTCCTGCTGCCTTATTATTCTTCAGCCGGTTTATTGCTGTCTTTACCTCATCTTGGCCGGGTGGTATACATTCAATACCGTCTTCTGGGATTGGATCGACGTCGCAACTATTGGATACCAACAGTTTGGAAAAATGCTCTTTCCATATCCTTAGCACACTATCTGTATCAGTTACCAGATTACCTTGCTGGTCTCTACAGGAGGATGTGCCAGTTCCAAAGCCATCAGTTTGATGTTTCACTCTTTGCTTCATTCTGTCTCCTGTACATCTCGATTTGTTCACACTCCCGCTTTTCCATCTCTCTCTTTTTCCTGCGGAAAATACGTTTTCCTCTCTCCTTTTCTCCCGATACCTCTTTCGTGCGCTACGCGCCGCCACTGATTGTAAAGTAGCCCTATATGCCGCATTTTTCTCTTCGGTAGCAGCACGACACTCCTGGTCATCCCACGGATTCCTTGGTGGAGGTCTCTGGTATCCAAGTACTGATTTTGGGGCTCTTTGCATGGAGTGGGCAATGTCTTGCCATTGTCTTGATATGTTATCGGGACGAGGAGTGCTTTGATTAAGCAGTTAGGTCATATGAGTGGAATATGTTGTGGCTATCTGTTGTGATTGCAGCTTACCGATGTCCAACTTTCGTGTTGTGTCTGTTCGCACTTTGATTGCTACGTTTAATCTGGTACGTACCTTTGCTGCAACAAGGTAGTGGTCCGAGTCTATGTTTGCACCTCGGAACGATAGTACATCCAACACGCTTGATGCATGTCTTCCATCTATCACAACGTGATCAATTGGATTTCTCGTTCTTTGATCTGGCGACAGCCTGGAGCCCTTATGAATATCGAGATGCTTAAATCTGGTACTGCAAACTACCATGTTTCTAGTAGCTGCAAAGTCTATCAGCCTCATACCATTGTCAGATATTTCACTGTGGAGACCAATTTCGGCATTAAAATCGCCTAGAATAATTTTAATGTCATGGCCAGGGCTACGGTCATAAGTTTCTTCTAAGCGCTCGTAAAATATATCTTCGGTCTGTTCATCCTTGTCTTCAGTGGGAGCATGAGCGCAAATAAAGCTGATGTTGAAAAATTTTGCTTTTAATCGAATTGCAGCGAGTCTTTCATTCACTGGGGTGAAGCTGGAGACCAGATGTTTTAACCTCCGACCAACTACAAATCCGCAACAAAACACATGCTTTGTGTCATGGCAGCTATAATACAGTGCGTCACCTTTAGGTGTTGTTTTGACGCCTTTCCCATTCCATCGTATTTCCTGTATGACAATAATGTCGGCCTTGTACTTTTCAAGTACATCTGCCAATGCGTAAACTGCACTTTCTCTGTAACGGGTGTTAAAGGCAGTTCCCCAGGTGACACCACGGGGAGGTCAGTGTCCACTTGAGATGAAAGAGGAACCAAGATAAATCCTGGACTTTGCCATGTTAAAGCCGGTCAGGACCGTCAAATCTCATACATTGCATTAAATGGCCTTTTGTTGCGTATAATCAACAATTTTGCCGATATTACTTATACGCACCCCAAGCCACCCCCATTGGCAGTAGTGAATTTTATGACTTCTTCAAATAATTCAAATCAAAATGTCCAATTAAAGCCAAACAATCGGAATTTATTGATTCACTTCATTGTGGTGTCGCATTCTACAAAACCATAAAATTAAATTACATGTATACAAAACATCAGCCTGCGACCTGCGCTACTCTCTCTTCCTCCAACGCTTTCCCAAACAAAGAATTCAAAAGCCATACCGAAGATGAAGTGATGCTGAAATTTATGAAGTGTTGTTATTAGTGTTTGCTTTGGTAGTACTTTTTTACACATGAGTTCATTTCGATTCACCCCTCAATCCTCTTCCCGCCACTAAGCAACAATATATCATTGCCCTCGATGTTTGTGTTTGTTGCTTCCGATACATCACCTGACTATAAATCACTTTGTCAATAGTGTAAAAGTCAACCGCAGTTTTAATATGGGTAGCGTAGTAACCTCTCTCGGTATGTGTGAGTCTGCTTGTGTGTGAGTGTAAACTCAGTTGACCGGAAAGTTCAATAAAAAACCATTACACACACGGGGTGTTTAATAAAGGCCATAATAAAATATAAAAATATTTTCAGATTTTTACCATCGAACGCGACAAGGATATTGGATATTGGATCTGTATAAGATAGTGATATTGGAGCGTATATAAGTGATATTGGATCGTATATAAAAATAAATACTGGACTTCAATGAGAAGATTTTTATAAGACAATATCCTGCCCAGCAAAAGGTTTGTCTCGAAAGATGACGTTAAATCATATGTACAAGTGATTTGGAATGACATCATGAATTTAGAAATAATGGTTTTAGACCCCAAGTATGTTTGGACGAAATCCGTTTCAGACAATTTGGAGTCGATTTAGCAATGTCCGTCCGTCTGTCTGTCTGGCTAACGATAACTCTCGAAAATCGGTTAATCCGATTTGGTCCAAAATTTGGCTTTCGTAACATTTTGTGCAAACTTAGTTTAAGTTCGAAGATGGGTCATATCGGTCCACTCCCTCGAGTCCCTCCCCCACAAAAGTTCAAAAACGTTCGGAAAAAATATGCGCACGATAACTCTTGAAAGGAGAAGCCGATTTGGTCCATACTTTGCACATCGTGAAATTTCTACCAGAAATAAATGATGTTCCAATATGGACTTTATCGGTTCAATCTTTCGGGTACCTCCCACCCAAAATTTTGGAAAAGTTCAGTTTAGGAGCTGCTCTCGAATCGCTCTGAATTTTTGTTGTAGCAACTTGAATTCACTGCCACCATTACGAAGGTACAAGCTTTATCATTGGCAAGTCCATACTTCCTTAGAAAATAGTCCGAAGGGTGTAAAAATCCCCTATGGCCCGGATCTGCCGATTCAGTCTAAAATTTGGACGTGGTAATATTTTGTCAGAACTTAGTTTAAGTTCGAAGGTGAGCCATATCGGTCCATTCCTTTAGGTACCTCTTCCACAAAAGTTCGAATATTCGAAACAATTGTGCCCACAATAACTCCTGAATGCAGTAACGAAGTTGGTCCATATTTTGCACATCGCAATACTTCTACAAGACATAGGTCAGGTGTTAATATTGGCATATAAATCCTTCAGGTACCTCCCACAAAAAAATTTCGGAAAAATGCAGTTTTACGCTTGCTTTCAAATCGCTTTTATCATTGTTGTAACAACTGTTATTCGCTGCCCCCATTACGACGGTGCAAGTTTTTGCAGGGGCAAGTCCATACTTCCTGAGAAAATAGCCTGAAAGCTGTAAAAATCCCTATGTCACTGTGCGTACGATAACTCTCGAACGGATCAACCGATTCGGTCCAAAATTCGTAATATTTAGTCCAAAATAAGTTTATCGGAGCGCACCTTCCGGTAATTCCCCCGACCCCCAAAAGTTAAAAATGTCACTAAAATAGTACGCGCTATATCTGCTGAATGGAGCAACAGTCCAAACCTTGGATCTCCTAATATTTTGTTCAAATGTAGTTTTACTTCAGAAATCGGTTTTTCCTTAAGGTACCTCCCCCACAAAAGATCAACACTTTTGTTTAAGTGCAGTTTACCGATTCTATTCTTTGTGGTCTTGTTAAAGCGAAATTATGCCTCCTGACATCGTGGTCCATAAACTCTAAGTTATACGTTGACCAACTGAAATGACTGAAAACAAAATCTACCGAAAGGAATGATTCCCCAAATAAGATCCGCTTCGAAAATGGACTACGTCGGTTCATTCCTTCAAGTACTTCCTTCGCAACACTTTTGAGCTTCAAACCAAATATATTTTATGTCGGCAAGTTTATATTTCCAAAAAGGACCACAAAATCTGCCTAGCCGGTATTATATTCGATATTGAGGGTATATCTCTGTCGGCAAAGCCGACTGATACTTTTTTAGTTGTTTCTTCTAAAAGCAACCCTTCTGCTCTTTTTATATTTAGTTTCCGGCTGATCTTTAAGAAGCCGTTCTGTTCTTCTGGCCCTGTTCTCTTCTCCTCCTCTGAGGGTCTAGAAGATGGTGTTCTTTTCTTCTAAAAAATTCTTTTTGTCTTCTGTAAGAAGCTCTTCTGGATAAAATCTATAATGAGCCCTTTCGATCTTCCATAAAAATCACATCTGGTCTTCAATAGAAAGTTCTTTACTCTTCTACTTTTCTAGCTTAAGGTCTACGACAGGTTTGCTCCGCATATAAAGTCCTTTAGAACTTGTATAAGAAGCGTTTTTGGTCATCTATGAGAAGGCCTTCTTGTCTTCTATTGGACATCCCTAAGGTATTTTATAGAAAGGCCATTCGGATTATCCATATTACAGGGTACCTAATGTCGATTCTGAGCAGGCCGTAGCTTAAGTCATTCTAGCCTCCTTTATGAAACGTTTCTGATCATCTTTTGGTCTTTTATAGGATGTCGTTAAATTCTTCTGTAGTGGAAGGCTTTCTGATTATCCATATTACAGAATACCGTATTTCATTTCGAAGAAGTCCCTCTGGTCATGGATAAGACATCTTTTTGTCTTCTATAAGAAGTCCTTCTGGATTTCTAAAGGAAGTCAATAGGGTATTCTATAAGAAACCCTTACATTCTACTTTAAAAATCCATAAGAAGTTAGTTGTTCTTCTATGAGAAACCGTTCTGATGTTATATAAGAATCTCTTCTGATCGTGGTCTAAAATAATTTTCCCGATCTTTCTGTTTGTCCTTGAGGAACCTTCTTATTATTTTTGAGAAAAAATCTTCCATAAAAAACAAATCTGCCCTTCAACAGGAAGCCTTGCTGGTATTCCATAATAAGTCCTTTCTATAAGAAGCGATTCTGGTCATCTATGAGAAGACCTTCTTGTATTCTATTGGACATCCCTAAGGTATTTTATAGAAAGGCCATTCTGATTATCCATATTACCTAATGCCCATTCTAAGCGTGGCATTGCTTAATTCATGCCAGCCTTCTATATAAAACGTTTCTAATCATCTAATAAGAAAGCCCTCTGGTCTTCTATAGTATGTCCTTAAGGTCTTCTATAGAATAAGGCTCTATGATTATCCATATTACAGAAAACCTAATACCCATTCCAAGCATGCCGCTATGTTGTACTGCACAAGACCCTCAGGCATCTCATTTTATTGCATTCGTATCCAATGTTTTCCTCTTCGTCTTCTCCTTCTCCATCCCAATAATAGCTGTAGTGATTTTCCAGCCAATTAAGTATGCGAGTGCATCTTGTCCATGGCCACCAGGACAAGATGCAATCGGTCATGGCTCGCTGACGGGATTCTAAACAGAGCATGATATTCATTTTTGTGGCTAACTATAAACTCCTGAAGAGAAGCTAAGGTTGTAAATGTGTGAGACAGAATATGTTAGTCCCCTCTCTCAGATGAGTGAAAGTAGTGTAGAATATGTATTCAACAACATAATCAAATGTAAACTATATTTAGAAGCTTGATTTTTAATTTTGAGAAATATTTAAATGCGTATACATAACGTCAACAGTCACACACCTTGACGTACTTGGAGGGAAAATACAAAAATTATTTACCGTTCTATTATTTTATTTGAGAAACTACTTCACGTTTCATACTCCCTACTTCATTCGCTTTCTAAATATATATAAAATTTGTATACCAGTTTGTAATGGTATCAGTATGTATTATGTGTGTACATTAGGGTTAAGACTTTTATCAACTTCATATTCCTGTATCATATTTTGATGAGCCTTTACCTATGATTAGATAAGATATTAATTATAAGACGATTCGATAAAAAACTTCCGCACAAAATCATTTGGAAATTTGTTGTTTAAAGTCTTTTATTGACGACATAACCTTTTGTTTTTCACAAATTTTTTTATTATATCATTACTATATATCGTTTTATAACATATATGGTAACATGGGGCGCCTTCGCCACTGGGGCGGGTACGCCATCGCCGATTTTCTCGCAAAATACAAGTGCTAGAAAAAATCCGTTAAACGCAAAATTGTGAGTTTAATGAAGATCTATCATCTCCCAAAAGTTGGCAGTTGTGTCATAAGTATGATAGCGGAAGCACGCGGTTTTGTGTTTTGAGGGTATTGGGAAAAATAATTATGGTAGATGTTTTTTGTGATATCTTCTTTACCTTTTGTGATATCAAAAACATATTTTATACCGTTAGAAGACAACTACTGAAGAATAGAAATCCCAATAATTTGCATGAAAAAAACAATAACAAATGTCAATATATTCATATTATGAGATATGGTGGGGGTGGGGCGCCTACGCCATGATAGGGGTATGGTGGGTTAATGTCAGAATTTTGTCATGTTTAACTTCAATTCTTTATGCCATAGATATACCACACTATAATGTGAAGTTAAAATCAAATAGTATCATAAACGTATCTTGTTTTGGTTATATTATGATTTTTGTACCTAAATTCAAGGAACCTATTTCAATTAACCGCTAGAATCGGTTACTATTTGTGAATATTAGAATCATTTTTGATTATTCAATAGAAAACATGTTCCTTTTTCGCATAATATTGATATTTAAGGAAAAAGTATGATAAATTACAGTTTTAGAGTCCGTTGGAAAATGTTTAATTTCGATGGCGAAGCTGCCCCATGGGTGGGGAGGCTTCGCCACTTTTTAGACATTTTGTAAATTCACAAAAATTATATTTTAAAAACAAAATTATAACCACTTATATATCAAAACTTATAGTCAAGATACGCTAATATTTGTACCAAAAATAATATTTGAAAAAACTTTAACGGTGTCGGTATGAGAACATTTTGAACAAAAACGTGGCGAAGGCGCCCCATGTTACCATATATAATTTTATTTTATATATCGAATCAATTAAAAGTAGAAAAAAAATTAATTGAGTCAGTAAAAGGCAAAATTTCATTCATTCCTGCTTTAGGAAATCATTTTGAGAAAAAAGTTAAAAAGCCATAACCGACAATGAAACCACCACCTCCAACACGAAGGAAGAATTTCACGAACAAAAGGCATTAAGCATTAGCCTTCAACTGTGCGCAATGTATTGCACAGACACACGCATTTGCAACATACCCACACAAAACCACAATCACCCCAAGTAATACAAGGTAACCTCAAGTAATACACAGTACTAAAAATACGCAATTTTGGCAGGTCCGATCGGGGTTTTCTATATTTTTCAAATATATATTCACCACAAATGCTTCAAAAGCTGTTTAAATGGAGCGCACAACATCTTCTGTATGAATTCATAACAAAAAAACAAGTAGGAAAAGTCTATAGTCGGACGGAGCCGACCATGGGATACCCTACACCACTATCCCTGGACAATCGCTCTCCACGGAACTTCTTTTCAATGATTGTGAAAATTTAATTATCAAATACCAGAGATGTAATGTATAATTCTTATGACCAAAACCGAAAAGTTATCTAGCATGACAAAGACATTTTTGTAGCAGGAAAGGAAAATTTAGTTCACACAAACTAAAATGTAATGGAACCCACTTATGTAGTACTACTACTTCCGTTGTTTAACCGCTACGTTATTGAAATTTTTACCAATTTCACACAAAAGTTTCAGTCCATTAACCCGCTAAGTATTATCTGATCTTCACGTTGGTTTGTACGCTTCTTCTTCATCATAAACTCAAACTTTGTTTAAAATTTTGCGGGTTATTATTTTGACCTACAGAGCCGCTACAAAATTGGTTAAAATTTTGTTTTTGGTCCATTTCATCCCCTGAACATTTCACGATCATCACCAAAAACTAATCATTTCTATTCTGGCCCTTAAAAAATTTGTTATTGAAGTTCAAATTGCCTTAAGCTTGTTTACAATTTTTAATGGACGGACACACACCCCTAAATCGCTTTATCTCGTCGAGATATGAATTTTGGCATACCAAATAAGGGGTCTAGGACGAATATTTCGTGATGTTACATAAACTATTGGAAAGACAATATGTAGAATGGTATAAAAATGTGGTTCTCTACACAGAACCCAATATGTATTAGGCAGTAGGCCCGTTATCTAGCAAACACTTTATTGCAATTTACATCAGAGGAAAGGCAGTAGTTTTTTTCCATATGTAGGCTACTTTGCGAAATATATATGTCCTCAAGGAATTAAAATATCGACCAAAAATAAAACTTTTATATTTTTCATACAAAAGTAATGGTCCATTTCACCCGCTAAAGAATATCAGATCATCATTCAAAATTGTAGGCATCTTTTTCGACCTATACTCTTACCCGGTGCAAAATTTCGTGACTATTGATGTATAATTGCGACTTCTAGAGTGTTTATTTTTACACTACAAACAAATAACGGGATATATTAGGCTGTAACTCTGTTATCTGATCATGCACACCAACATAATTGGCATCAACTGAAAGGTCAAGCGTTCCACTTTCAAGTATATCTCACTTGTCCGGAATGTGACTTCCAGGAATTAAGATATAAGCTGTATATTAAAATGTTTCAAAATTTTCACACAAAAGTTTTGGTCCATTTAACCCTCTAAATATTATCCGATCGCCATCTCAAATTGCAAGCTTCCCCTTTGTGATATACTCTTACCTTATTTAAAATTAAGCGTTTATCGGACTATTATTGAGACCTACAGAGCCGCTACAAAATTGGATAAATATTATGTTTTTGGTCCATTTCACCCGCTAAATATTTCACGATCATCACCAATAAGAATAGGGATCTATTCTGATCTGAACCCGACCTCCATACAAAATTTCGTGACGATCGGTCCATAATTGCTACCTGGAGCGTGTTTACAATTTATAATGGACAGACGGACGGACGGACGGACGGACGGACTGACGGACGGACACACATCTCAAAATCGCTTTATCTCGTCGAGATATGAAAAATGGTATACCACATTGGGGGTCTCCGACGAATATTTCGCGGTGTTACATGAATTTTTACCAAAACAAACTTATAATACCCTTTTCCACATTGTGGTATAGGGTATAATGACGCGTACTTTATATGGGGCGTTATATGGGGGCTATACCAACCTATATAAACCAACTTTGGTAGGAATGTTTTTTTGGCATCTGGAGACACAAAATACCAAATTACAACCAATTCGGTGGTAAAATGGGACAAATATCCTAAAAATTCCTTAAAACGACGACGCTTCACGCGTCATTTTGTATGGGGGCTACACGAAAGCGTGGACCTACATAGCCCGCTTTCAATACCAAAAGTCCTACGTACATATAATAGATTTTCCCAAAATTTCATCCACCGACGTCAATCCGTTCGGACGCTAGAGTGATTTCCACAGACGGACGGACATGGCTATATCGATGTAGAATTGCACGCTGATCAAGAATATATATACTTTGTGGGGTCTACTATGATTATTTCGAGAAGTTACAAACGTAGTGACAAACTTAATATACCCCCATCCTATGGTGGAGGGTATAAAAAATCTTTTTATAAAACAATAGAACACCTTCTTATGGAAGAGCTAATATTTTCCCTATATCACGACGTCTTCCAATAGGAGACCAGAAGGTCTTCTTATAAAAAACATGAGGCCTTCTTATATGAGACCAGTAGGTCTTTTTATAGAAGACCGTGAGGTGTTTTTATACCCTCAGCCTTTAGGCTATGAAGGGTATATATGGTAATATTCAAAAAAGTTTTTCAATCGTTGAAGTTGAGGTTCATCATTTAATAAGTCGCGAACTCTTAATATATTTTATAAAATATGAATATATTTATATTAATTGAAGTGTTTTAGCCACGATCTCATAATATGGACCATAACAAATGATTTTCGTGGAAGATGCGTTGGTGGTAATATAAAAAAATGGGAAAAATGTGTTGAAGTAAACATGTTTTTTTGTGTTCTTTTTTAATTTCTGGCCAAACCACGCAAAATTCGAACCTGTGCTAAAAGAAAGAACTAAACAATACCCCTTGGGCAACATGGTTCTAGTGTATGACTTTTGGATATATACACTGCATCCCCCTAAAATCGATGCTGACATTTTGAAGTTTTGATTTCAGTGTTTTTCGAATTGTTCTTATAATTAGAGGATACAACTAGATAATAATCCAAACTAGTTTATAGGATTGTAGAACTCGCGATTCCACGTCGTTCGATGTATATCTCATGAGTGTGCTCCGTACAGCTTCCTAGTAATAGGAGTCCGAAGGCGAAAATTTGGTGCGTAAATTTTCTGAAAAAACCTATTTTTTGGCTTTAAAATTTACAACTGTCTCACAGGTACCCCTGAACCCCGCGTGATTTTAGTTTTTTTATGTGCCGGATCTAATGAGCTCTTTCGCGGTCGAATCCATTCAGTAAAACGCCGGATATACAGTGGCGGCCATATAATTAAGAACGACATCGTATTAAAAAGTATTTGACTTGCTACGTTCCAAATATTTGAATATTTATATGGAACAAAATTTGTAAATAAAGTACACGGTAAGCACTTTCAAATAAAGCCAAAACATGTTTTAATTCTCCCTCGTTTATACGAAAGAAACCACGATTTATTAAAATAGTCATAAATCGACCTGGCCACATAATTAAGAACGATATAAGTAAAGTTTACTTTAAGGTAATTTTCATACACAATATGTGAATATATCGTTATGTATTTTAGAAATCGGTTACTTTGATTCATTTTTAGTATCAAATGTCCTTCAATGGTACATATTACTGAGTCTAAGTTTGATAATTAGGGCATACCTAACGTTTTCAAAAATTTGTCCATAATTTGACGAATTTATTTTATTTTTGGGATCTAAACCCACAGTTTTGGCTTCCTCTCATTCCCTCGAGTACGCTCTAAACGATGCCCTGTGATTGTCGTTCCATAGTCGGCGCTTACTTACCCTTAAATTGGCTTTTATCCCACTTCTTTGAGTCCTTTACGAGGAAATTGTCTGGGAAATAGTTTCGTATGAGCCATTTCCAGCTTATAAATCGGCAGGATTGTTGTCTGCGGATAGTAGACAGGAAATAAAAAAATAATTTCGTTTTGTACAAAAATTGGCCTAACGGTACACCGAACAAAAATGAAAGGTTTAATATTTTGAAAGCTTTCATTGCACAATGTCTTTGTGGGTGTGGTAGGCATAGTTATATAAGACTTTTTAATCAATGAAACTCATATTAATATCGAAACCAGTCAAATCAATAATTTTTATGGATGAAAATACAATTTTTGTATAAACTAATGTCTGATGTACATACACAAAATTATTGTGGAATTCGAGCATTCAAAACATTATGTTTATTAATGTTATATTCGGTGTGGAATCCTTCAAATTTTTGTATAGATGTTATGTTATTGTTTCATTTCCTGTTTACTACCTTCAGACAAAAATCCTACCGCTTTAGAAGGTGGAAATGGCTCTTACGAAACTATTTCCCAGACAATTCCCTCGTCAAGGACTCAAAGAAGTGTGATAAAAGCCAATTTAAGGGTAAGTAAGCGCCGACTATGGAACGGCAATCACAGGGTATCGTTTAGAGCGTCATCGAGGGAATGAGAGGAAGCCAAAACTGTGGCTTTAGGCCCCAAAAATAAAATAAATTCGTCAAATTATGGGCAAATATTGGAAAACGTTATGTATGCCCTAATTATCAAACTTAGAAGCAATAATATGTACCATTGAAAGACATTTGATACTAAAAATGAATTAAAGTAAACGATTTCTAAAATACATAACGATATATTCACATATTGTGTATGAAAATTACCTTAAAGTAACCTTTACTTATATCGTTCTTAATTATGTGGCCAGGTCGATTTATGACTATTTTAATAAATCGTGGTTTCTTTCGTATAAACGAGGGAGAATTAAAACATGTTTTGGCTTTATTTGAAAGTGCTTACCGTGTACTTTATTTACAAATTTTGTTCCATATAAATATTCAAATATTTGGAACGTAGCAAGTCAAATACTTTTTAACACGATGTCGTTCTTAATTATATGGCCGCCACTGTAGATACCTTGAAAGTAGGAAAATCTGCAAAAGTATATTTTGACAATTCCGCGAATTGAACCGCGATTTTCTTTGATTATTTTTGCATAAATGTAATCCTTTATACGCGATTATAATATTTGCCAAAATGGTGTGTCACAAATTACAAAGATTCAGGAGTAATATCCCTATTTATCCCAAAATAGAATGCGGTGGCACATCCGCAGTTCTTGACGAATCTGTCTAAAATAATTTATATTGACGTATTTTTAATAGGCGGCCATTGAAATCGGATGCACCTTATAATCATATGCGCATCGCGTAATTTTTGCCCACTTGAAGGTTTTTTGAATAGTAAGATGCAACTGATGGCACACTTTGGCCGCTGAATAAAACATGGGAAAATCCATGCATATTGATAGACATAGCCTCCCTGTATCCGAAAAGCACATGCACCTCAACCGATTTAAACCAATTCGCGAATTATACGGTTTTTAACTTCTATGTTATTTCTTTGATTGTAATTTCAATATTACTCTCTACTTCTTATTTCTATTGCTTATCACAGAAAGCAAATATACTTTCACGATGACTAATTACTTTTCTCGTAGAAGTTTAAGCAAAATACTTCAGGATTTGGATCGAAATTTAGCGAAATAATAGAATAACTCCCAACATTTATTTTTCAAATTTTTCGTATTTAACCAAAAATATATTTTTGAAATAATTTCCAACAATAAGTTTCCGTTCTTTGTTGTTGTTGTAATATGCAAGTTATAAACGCGATCTTTATAATTTTGGTCTCACATTTTTCTACGCGTTGTCTAGATTCTGTACGTATTTTTAAATTATTTTTTAGAGATTTTTTGGACTCTGATTTAGAATAAATAAAATTTATTCCAAGATTTCTTCAATATTTTTTGATTTTCCGCGAAAATAAAAATAAATTTAGCAAATATTTTAGCATCTACGGATAGATATCAAATGCTGCTAACGATTCATATATACATGTTCTTATTACAACACAATAGGAATTTTTAAATATTTTTTCTTTACAAGAGAGTAAAACCGCATATAACTTTTGAGTGCAGCATCCAATTTTGTGAACGCGAACAGATTTGAAACCACGATTTTTTTCTTAACCCATGTACCAAAAATGGCGGATGTGCTCGCCAAAAAAGTTTTTAATTTTTTTCTGTGTAATTGTAAAGGAAATTTGAAATTTACCAATAGCGTCGTTAGCATCAATGCTGAGGGTATAAAAAGGCATTTCTATGGAAGTTAAGATGGTATTTTAATAGAAAACCAGAAGGATATCTAAACGAAGACCCCTATGACTTCTCTTGGAAGACCAGACGAGTTTATTTCACAGTACAGAGGGACTTCTTATAGAGACCAGACAAAAAAGCAATTCTTGAAGAAGACCAAAAAAGCTTTGTGTAAAGGACCACAAGGGCTTCATGCAGAAGACATGTTGGGCTCCTTGTCGAAGAGGTTTGTCCTATAAAAGATCGTTAAGTTTTCCCAGAGATGACGGTGGAAAAAAACTATTGGTATTCTGCCAGCTACCAAATTGGTGGCTGATAAATAGACAGCGGAATTTTATGCAACCCCTATTTTTGGTCCGATTCATGTCAAATTTTGGGACTAGGCATATTTTTGGCTTCTGATTACATTGCAATCGAAACATATAATTATGCAAAATGCATAAATTTTTGCATATGCAAAATTTATGCATTTTACATATATTCTTATGCAACAAATACTTCAATAATAGGTACAAAAATATTTGTGCGTACAATTTTTCTGTTTAAAATTCTCTTCAGACATGTCAATAAAATAGAGAAATGTATAACCACAGCCACAACCTTCAAAATACAGAAATTCGGGAGGTACCGTTCTATGGGGGCTATATGAAGACGTGGACCTATACCGACAAATTTCAGGTGGAAAGTTTTATACACACAACGAATACAAAATGCCAAATTTCAGTCATTTCTATGGGATATTGAGGCCACCGCCTTCAAAATACCGAAAATCGGGAGGTACCATTCTATGGAGGCTATATGTAGACGGGGACCTATACCGATAAATTTTAGGTGGAAAGTTTCATAACCCCAACCAAGACTTAATATCAAATTTCAGCGATTTCGGAGGGATATTGAGGGCACAACCTTCAAAATACCAGAAATCCGGAGGTACCGTTCTATGGGGGCTATATGAAGACGTGGACCTATACCGACAAATTTCAGGTGGAAAGTTTAATATCCACAACGAAGACAAAATGCCAAATAACAGTCATTTCGGTTGGATATTGAGGCCACAACCTTCAACATACCGAAAATCGGGAGGTACCGTTCTAGGGGGATTATTTGAAGACGTGGACCTATGCCGACAAATTTCAGGTGGAATGTTTTATACCCCCAACGAAGACTAAATACCAATTTTTAGTCATTTCGGTGGGATATTGAGGCTACAACTTTCGAAATACCGAATTTCGGTATTTACCGTTCTATGGGGGCTATATGAAGACGTGGGCCTATGCGGACAAATTTCAGTTGCAAATTTGTATACCCCTAATGAAGACTTAATACCAAATTTCAGCCATTTCGGTGGGATATGTAGACCACAAATTCTTGAATATATTTTTGCATATGGTTTTGCATATGCTTATTTTATGCAGATATGTCAAAATATGTCCAAATATGCACGATATGCAAAATATGCAAAAATTTCTGGGCCTAATTCGTTTTATTTTGTAATAAAACGAGTTTCTGTCTAATCAGATTTTTTCTACGACCATCCTAACCATATATGCATTTGCATAGGATTCCGCAGTCTACTGATAAAACGCCAATAAAAAATGACAAACAAATAGCAACTATTTAAAGAGACCTCCCCCCCCACTAACTGACAAAATATTCCAATGCCATTTATGATGAATGAAAAAAAAAGAAATTCCTAGAGTTTCTGTAAAAGAATGAAATAACAACATTGGTGGATGACAGCGATGATGAACTGCTATATCCATGATTTGGGTATGTTCGTATATAATTGTGTCGCCTTTTAGCTATGGTGCAGAGGAAGGAATGTTGCTGGTATACGATTGTGTGCACGGTTGTGGCGTTGCTAAAGTATACATTACAGTAAACATTTACATAAAAAGCAACTGAGTATTCGAATCTGTACGTATCTAGTGTAAGTGACACACACAGTCAATGAATGCTGTTTTGAGTGGTTGGTGGGTAGTTGTTATGCGGGTTTTTGACATCATTAAGGTTAGTTACTATTTAAAACAAAGCGATTAGAGTACATATGTAGTGAAGTGAGAGCTAAAACCTGAGGATGTACGTTGTAGCGAGTGGTATTTTGCAGTGTTTTAATGGCATGTGGGTATTATTTTATTGATTTGTAATCGTAATTATTTTTGTATTAAATGTAACCGAAGCCATCGATGCTTGGGTACTTTTATGCTGGTAATTAGTTGTGTAATTAGAATGAAAGGCTTGGTGGAAGATTTGAAAAAAATTGATATTTATATAGGGGAATATGTATGTTGTTTCAGAAATGTAGGAATGGAGGTTGGGCCAATTCACCTCTTGACCTAAATATGTATGTAGTGTAGATAAAAAGGAAATGACTAAAAACAAACAATAAAAAATACCTTTATCTTGTTGCAAATGTTTACAAAATATATTACAAGTATCCCTCTGTCAAAACTTTTCTTCCATCCCCAATAAAAAACCAACGAACAAATTTCTAAAAAAAATTATTATTTCGAATTTCTAATAACCTAACATCTAAATCACATCTATGCCACATTTCTAATGTCTACAAACGTCCATCAACTAAGCGTCTTGTATAACAAGGCAATTAGCAAACAGTTTGCCAAGGCATCACTCTGTACTCTGTCGTCGTCACCCATTCACGTAACAAATTTTCCTTGTGGTTTTATTTGGAGCAACACGTGACTCTTTTGAATTCTTACAACCAACCAACCAATCTTCCATTCCTCCATTTCTACAGCCATTCCCCAAACGTTAGTTATTTCTTATTCATGGTAAGACAATGCAGAACACGTGATTACAACAACCACATAATAAATGTCAAATTTAATAGCGGAACAATGATAAGAGTCAAGTTGGCCTGCCACTCACTCTGTAACGGAGGACACAAGCAGGCATGCAAGTTGGTAGATATATATGGGTCTCAAATAAATTGAGGGATTATTCAGAATTGTTGTTGTTTTCCTTTATGTATTCTAAAGGGACAATAATGAAGTAGGGTTTCGCAACTTTATGAAGTGAATTTACTATAAAACATTTTTAGAAGATTTTGACGGAAGTGGTGACGAGGGGACAAATCGCCTGTCATATTAATACATTTATTTTTTTATGGCTTTTTAAATCTGACAAAGTTTATAAATATTAAAAATTTAAATATAAATAACTGCGTATGGAATATGGAAGGCTTGGCACACAGTATCTTGCTCTTTCTCTCTAAGGAAAGTCCTTTATAAGGGATCCTGTATTAGTAAATTATGATTCCCTCCCATAAGAAGACTTAAAGATCTACTTTTATAGAAGAAAGAAGTAGTTTTTAAGGAAAGAATCTTCTTGTATTCTATAATTAGTCATTCACTTTTTTATTAAAAATCTATGACATTAAGTTTGTATACCCAAAAACGTACCCAACAAGTGAAAGTTAACCCAAATTTTAAATTTCTTTACTTTCTGTTCGGGTGACAGAGTGGATGAGAGATACACAGGAACGGTTCTGACAGGCTTTAACATAGCAAAGTCCAGGATTTTATCTTGGTCCCTCTCTCATCTCAAGTGGACACTGACCTCCCCTTGGTATCACCTGGGGTAGCTGCCTTTAACACCCGGTAAAGCTAGTGAGCTAAAATGTTCCACCCGTTCACCCATAAGAACGTTTAAAACTTGGGTTTGGGCGTCGGGCTAGTAACCCCCACCTAGAAAAAAGCAGCCTACTATGAAAAAACGAAAGAAAAGAAAACAAACCCCTCTAAAGTTGACGACCCCGCAAACGTTTTAAGGACCATGATCTGCGAATCTGCACCTGGAATGTTCGCACTCTTTATAGAGAAGGTGCAGTTTACGCGCTGGCAGATGTACTTGAAAAGTACAAGGCCGACATTACTGCCATACAGGAAATACGATGAACTGGGAAAGATGTCACAACAACACCTAAAGGTGACGCACTGTATTATAGCTGCCATGACACAAAGCATGAGTTTGGTTGCGGTTTTGTAGTTGGTCAGAGGTTAAAACATCTGGTCTCCAGCTTCAGACCAGGTGAATGATAGACTTGCTACAATTCGAATAAAAGCAAAATTCTTCAACATCAGTTTTATTTGCGCTCATGCTCTCACAGAAGACAAGGACGAACGGACCAAAGATACATTTTACGAGCACTTAGAAGAAACTTATGACTGTTGGCCTGCCCATGACATTAAAATTATTCTAGGCGATTTTAATGCCAAAATTGGAAAGGAGAATATATTTTGCCCAACAGTCGGAAAATTCAGTCTCCACAATGAAACATCTGACAATGGATATGAAGCTGGTAGGCATCGCAGCGGCAAAAAACATGGTAGTTAGCAGCACCAGATTTCAACATCTCGACTTCCATAAGGGCACCTGGCTGTCTCCAGATCAGAAAGCAAGAAATCAAATTGATCACGTTGTGATAGATGGAAGACATTCATCGAGCGTTTTTGATGTGCGTTCGTTCCGAGGAGCAAACATAGACTCGGAACACTACCTTATTGCAGCAAAGGTACGCACCCGGTTAAACGTAGCAAAACAAAATACGGACAGACACAATCACAACAGATAGCCACTGCATTTTCCACTCAAACTAGCCCAATTGCTTAATCAAAGCCCTCCTCTTCCCGATAACATATCAGCGCAATAGCAAAGCATTACCCACTCCATGCAAACAGCCGTAAAATCCATACTTGGATACCAGAGACCTCCACCAAGGAATCCATGGTATGATCAGGAGTGTCGTGCTGCTACCGAAGAGAAAAATGCGGCATATAGGACTACTTTACAATCCGTAGCATCGCGTAGCGCACGAGAAAGATATCGGGAAAAAAGGAGAGAGGAGAAACGTCTTTTCCGCAGGAAAAAGAGAGAAATGGAAAGATGGGAATGTGAAAATTCGAGATGTACAGGAGCCAGAATGAAGTCGGAAAGTTATACCAAAGAGTGAAACATCAAACTGATGGCTTTGGTACAGGCACCTCCTCCTGTAGAGATCAGCAATGTAATCTGGTAACTGATACAGATAGTGTGCTCAGGTTATGGAAAGAACATTTTTCCAAACTGTTGGTATCCAATAGTAGCGATGATACCAAACATTAAATCCCAGAAGATGCTATTGAATGTATACCACCCGACCAAGATGAGGTAAATGCAGCAATAAACAGCTTAAGAATAATAAGGCAGCAGGAGCTGATGGCCTACCAGCCGAGCTGTGTAAAACCGGAGGCGAAACGCTGATAAGGTGTATGCATCAGCTAGTTAGCTCCATCTGGCAGGAAGAACGCGTACCCGACGATTGGAACCTGAACATCCTGTGTCCCGTCCATAAGAAAGGAGATAAGAATATAAGCTCCAACTATAGGGGCATAAGTCGTCTCCCTATCGCCTACAAGATAGTGTCAGGATATTGTGCGAACGACTAAAGCCCATGGTCAACGAAATAATTGGACCATACCAATGCGGCTTTAGACCTGGCAAGTCCACGATCGACCAGATATTTACCCTGCAGCAAATCCTGGAGAAGACCCAAGAGCTGCAGCTGGACACTTACCACCTTTTTGTTGATTATAAACCAGCCTTCGACAGCCCACTACGCTCAAAGGTATTTCAGGCCATGTCTGAATTTGGTATCCCCGCAAAGCTCATTCGGCTTTGTAAAATGACTTTAACTGACACGAGATCCTCAGTTAAAATAGGAAAGAATCTGTCCGGAGAGTTTTGTACCAAAAGAGGTTTCAGCCAAGGAGACAGCCTTACGTGTGATCTCTTCAACATCCTGCTAGAAAAGGTTATACGACGGGCAAACGTTAAAAGAAGTGGCACAATCTACACCAATATCCACATGTTACTTGCTTATGCTGATGATATAGACATCATGGGACGATCAGTAAAATAAGTAATCGATAACTTTATGAAGGTCGAAGGAGAATCTGCTAATGTGGGTTTGGCGGTAATCGGCGGGAATACCAAGTTAATGATGTCGACGCGCAATGCGTCCATTGAGCTCGAACCAACTGTTGAAGTTGATTCCTATAACTTTGAGGTAGTAAAATACTTGTGCCGTAAACACAACCAACAACATCAGTTGTGAAATGTGAAGAAGAATAGTGTTGGCCAACAGATGTTACTTCGGTCTGAGTAAGCAATTTAGGAATAAAGCTACATCTCGTCAAACAAAAATAACGCTTTACAAAACACTAATACTACCCGTGCTGATGTATGGTTTCGAAGCCTGGGCATTTGCGCAAGCAGATAAGGCAGTGCTTGGCGTGTTTGAGAGAAAAATTCTTCGAAAGATCTACGGGCCAATCTGCGTTGACGGTGAATATCGACGTCGAATGAACCACGAGCTGTATCTGCTATATAACGACATCAATATAGTTAAACTTATCGAGATGCAACGATTGCGTTGGCTAGGCCATATGATAAGAATGAGCGATGATGAACCCGCTAAAAAGGCGTATAAATACGGGCGGTGCACGCAGAATTGGCAGGCCAAGGCATAGATGGTGCAAACGATTAGATGAAGAGATGAAAAGGCATGGTATTCCAGAAAGAAAAGCAATAAACTGAAAGAAATGGAGATCTTTTCTTAGTTCGGCCTATGGAACAAATGTTCTGTAATGGGCCAGCTATGTAAGTAAGTAAGTGCTTTATGTTTCTTTCCTTCATTCTATCAAGAATTTTCTTTTTAATTTTGCATGTAGATTTAAGGTATTTTATAAAATTAATGTGCCTTGAAAGGCTTAAAGAGAATTTCCGTTCAAGCTTATTTCTTATTTTTGCGCTGGACATTCATCAGAATCTTAAAATAAGAAGAAAATAAAACCAAAAGGAAAATAAGAAAGAAAACTACAATGGATTTCCATTTGTTCACCGTGTTTAAAAATTAACACCACTTCAGATTGAAATTGTCAGTTTTTTGGTCTGTCCGTTAGATTCTTGTTCATGAAAATTTAATTGCATGGCTATTGAAAAACTAATGTTTTATTCCAAACAGTGAAGAAAGAGGAACATTTGTGCTGAAACAAACAACGAAGAGGAGCAAGTGAACGAAATGGAAAATAAAGTAAATAATGTTTCCGCTGGCGAATACATTTTAGAGGTTTAGGGTCAGTTTCAAGATTTTTGTTCTTTTCGTTGCGCGATGAATTCCTGAGCAAAAATACATTTCGTGGCTTTCTTAATTTGCAACGTATCCTAGAACTTAAATATTGCCATTATATATAAAGCAATTTTTCACAAACAAACAAAAATACAAACATGCATAGGTTGGTCAGTCCTGTTGTAGCAGCAATATAGGGCCACTGTTTCTCGTTTGGAATGAAAAATAAAATGTTTATCAGTAAAGGTAAGCAATGGACAAGCATCCTTGAACTTTATCCTAAAATATTTCTACTACAGTCGGTTCGAGAGGTATTAAGCTAGGTATTATATTACGACAAGGAATTTTTACGTTATATAGGTTTTCCCCATAGGTCGTATGGTAAGTGACGTTAAGTATACGACTCAACAAGGAGAAGACATA
The DNA here is from genome assembly GCF_047663935.1 of Musca autumnalis. Classification (NCBI taxonomy): domain Eukaryota; kingdom Metazoa; phylum Arthropoda; class Insecta; order Diptera; family Muscidae; genus Musca; species Musca autumnalis. The sequence continues at coordinate 188,601,678 of NW_027412088.1, read as the reverse complement.
TATATAAGGAGAGAAGACCAAAGTTCTTAATTTGGAAAATCGGTGCTTTTGAAACAAATTTAAATGGAAGGTGCTTGCACAAGGGAAGATTCTGAAACTAAAATGTTCATAGATGAGAAAAATCAAAAAACAAAAAAAAAAAAAACGCCGGAGCGCTTTTTAAATAAATCGCGATTCAAGTTGACATTTTTAGGGGTTGCTTAGGTTTTTGCGATTTTGCTTGGAAACCGTAAGTCCTATCAAAATGGAACTAAAGAAAATGTTGTAGGTATTAAAATTCTCTACAAGACTGACATTTACCATATTTTCGTAGGTTTTACTATGTTTGATATATAGAAGTTCAAATTGGGACAATGCACTGACTGTATCGCCCCCTTATAAAACAATGTCATGAAGGGTGCGCCTTAACTAACTTTTAATGAAAACCGCTTACACAGGGAAAGTTTTTGTGAATTCTGAAACAGCAATGTTCATAGATGAAAAAATCCAAAAACAAGAAAAAATCGCTTCTCCACTTTAAATTGTTTCATAAACAAAGCTATAAGCATAGCTTAAGCATAGTACACACGGTCCAACAAAACTGACAGTCATCGAGGTCTATTTCGTTAATATCAAAGTCTCGCTGAATAATTACTTTCCTAATCACTAAATTATACCTTAAATGTTGTATTTCAATCATTTTTAGCTAACAAAAAGTTTTTATTAGCCAGAAAATTGGCGTAAAAGTACGTTGACTGTCAGTTTTGTTGGACCGTGTGTACTATGCTTTAGACTTCAGGTAATATCTTTGTTCATTTGTCACTTCATCTTCTTCCTCTTCCTTCCTTTGGAAACACCAAATGGCCTTTCTAATTTCACGTTTACTGTGTTAATGTCATCAATTAATCATGGCATTGCAATGCAATGCATTGAAGGAATTCTAGTATCAAACCAACGAACCTGCCAGCCAGCAAACCGACAAACCATGTAGCCACGTATATTGAGCTTAAGTTTGTCCATTTCTCCCCATTATAATGCAATGTTTGCTGTTGCTATTTTTGTTGCCTTGGTTCTCCTTGGTCAGTTTTCTTCGTCATTTTGTGCTTTGATTATTTTCTGATGTCGATGCTTGAAAGTTCAAAGTGTAAATCTCTGATGAGGTCATACGCCAACACATCAACACAATGTGTTGTGTAGAGGGTAGGGGCAAGTGCTTGTGTGAAGTGTTCGGCATGCCAGAGGTGGGTGGAGAAGAAAGCCTAAAATATTCAGTGGTTGGGTTTAATTAACAGTTTGCTGCTTAAACACAAATGGGGCTAGAGGTTTTAAGGACAAGTGGAGCAGCTTCATGCATACATACATATGTATGTGTGAAGTAATCATTAGGTAATCTTGTGCGTATACAAAACGTTACTCGCCGTTCGCTCCATGGTTCTCACCATAAAAGAAATTGATTAGTTATTAAAAATTCAGAAACTATAACTTGACATATTCTCTTTGAATAGCAACTGCTCTCTTCGGTTTGAGAATGTTTGTGGTAACAAATGTGTGTATGTAATGAATACAATATGTTTGAAATTAAAACAAAATTTTATTACAGATGTAATAACATTTTCGTATTTCTCTATACTTATCCCCAAGGCACATTCTCATTCCCATACATTAAAATTTAACATGCATTACAGCCAACATTTATAGCAACCTCGTCCATCCTGTTCCATTTACGCTGACGAAGCATTTTGTAGTGGACATTGGCTTTCAATGTCGCCATAATATTAAAGCAAAAAAAATGGAACAAGTAAAAAAGTATCAGTCGGCTTTGCAGAGATATACCCTCAGCCTGTGTGGATTGAAATACTTTTTTCCCCAAAAAAAAACTTATGTATTTTGGGGGGGTTTCAAAATTTTGGGCGTATGAACCGACAAAAATTTGCGTGGGATATCGATAGATAGAGCTTTTTTACAATACTATCCTACGAAGAAACATGATATCGCTGTAAACAGGGTCACTAGGAAACCCCCGGTAAAAATATCCAAAGGATTCTCGAACGGACTCTTACCAAACAAAAATCTAGAACATTTGTGTGGTTGGTGTCCCAGAAAAAAAAACTTTTACTGTCGTAATTGAGGCAGCGAATACAAGCTGCTTTAACAAAAATCAAAATGGTTCAAGAGCAGATCTTAAAGTGAATTTATCCAAAATTTTGTGTGTGAGGTACCCGAAGGAGTGGACAAATATAGTCGATATTCGAACCTGATCTATATCTGGTAGATATATTAGGATGTGTAAAGCATGGATCAAATCGGCCACTCCCATTTTTGAACTTTTGTGGGAAAGGTACCTGAAGGAGTGGACCGATATGGCTTATCTTCAAACTTAAACTAAGTTTGCACAAAATATTACGGAATCGGTAGATCCGTTCGAGAGTAATATTGCGTTCCAACCACTACATTGTCACTACATTGGGGTTAGCAGTCAGGTGTGGAACTGCCGAGATAGAGTTGCTAAATGTATACATCCCGCCGAGAAATAGCTGTATCTCAGATTATAAGCCTGACATTAGCCCGCTTTTGGAAGGTCATAATCGTCTGGTCTTGGGGGACTTTAATGCGCATCATGAGATGTGGCATTCGGCCCTCGGAAACGACCAGAGAGGTATATCGCTGGCTGAGCAGATTGATAGCTCTACGTTTTGCTCGGTCAATGAGGACACCCCTACCAGAATTAGAGGAGCGTGTCACAGTTCGTCAGACATATTCATCGTGTCACCTGGTCTGACAAATGACGTCACCCCCCAGAGTCAGGGAGCTGACAGTGGAAGTTAACAGGCTGGTCGGCGAACATAAGCGGAACAAGTGGTTAAATCATCTGAAGAGTTGCAACATTGGAGCCGGTATAAGTAAATTGTGGACAACGGTTAAGTCACTCTCGAACCCCGGAAGCAGGGATGACAGGACCTGAGTCACGTTTGGCGAAGTTACGTTGACTGACCCGAAGAGGTGTGCAAGTTACTTCAATCGACTGTTTGTCGAGCACCTCGAGAGTGACAGGGCGAAGAGAAGAGTGTTACGTCGCATTAGATCTCTTCCTGCCGAGGATGAACCACCACAGTTTACAATGGATGATGTTGCGAATGCCATCAGGAACGCTAAATCATCCAAAGCGTTGGGCCCTGACGAAATTTTCATGGTAATGTTGAAACAGCTGGATGAGCCGGGAGTGGAGTATTTCACAAAAGTTCTCAACCTGTCGCTAGCCACCCTTATTGTTCCCGAAGTCTGGAAAATGGGCAGGGTGGTCCAGTTACTGAAGCCAGGCAAGGATGCCAGCAAAGGTGAATCGTACAGGCCGATTTTACCCGTAGCGGATACCCTTGAGGCCTTAGTCCTCCCCAGCATTAGAAATAGCTATCAAGTTGCCGATCATCAGCATGGATTCCGTAAGCAACACAGCACGACAACAGCGCTGCACGCCATCTCCACACATATTTGTCGAGGACTCAACCAGGAGCGGCCGTGTGATAGAACAGAGATGATGGCGCTTGACTTATCAAAAGCCTTTAATACGGTAAAGCACTCCCCGCCGTTCGAGGACATCGAGCAGACAACCCTCCGGCCAAGTCTGAAACGTTGGATAATCAACTATATGTGTGGTAGCCAGTCGTATGTGGAGTTCAGGAACAAGAAATCCAAGCCCCGTAGAGTGAAATAGGGAGTTCCCCAAGGAGGGGTGATATCTCCGGAACTGTTTAACCTCTACCTTTCCTGTATTCCGCCCCCTCCAGACGGCATTGAGATCGTAACGTATGCGGATGATTGTACGATCCTGGCGTCAGGTACCTACCCTGATGACATCTGTGAGAGACTGAACTCCTATTTAACCGATCTTACCACCTTTTTCCACGCGAGGAATATTCAGATATCCGCCACTAAATCGACGGCCACTCTGTCCACCACATGGACGGCGCAGTTTAGAAGAGAGTTGAATGTTGTGGTCGACGGTAGCAGAATTCCGACCACAAACTGCCCCAAAATTCTAGGGGTCACATTCGACACCACTTTCACGTCGTCCGCGCATGCCAAAGCTATCTGCGATAAACTGAAATGTAGGAACAAGGTCCTCAAGTCCCTAGCTGGTAGCACTTGGGGTGCAGATAAAGAAACCTTGTTGACCACATATAAAGCGATAGGTCGGTCTGTGGTAAGCTATGCGGCGCCAGTTTGGTCCCCGAATTTATGTGACGCGCAGTGGGATAATATTCAAATTTGTCAGAACACCGCCCTGAGAACAGCAACAGGGTGCCTCCTCAAACCTACAGTGGACCATCTACATGAGGAGGCAAAGATTCTTCCAGTACGACAACATAATGAGATGCTATCGTTGCAGTACTTGCTCGGGTGTTACCGTGAGAGCCATCCCAATCACCATCTGCTGGCCACCGATACACCCAGGCATATCAAGAAGGATATTCATGCTCTAGAAACGACGGTCCAACAATATAGGAGAGAACCTCTAGATCAACAGGCATATCAGGCAGGTTTGAACAGCATTTACACGGACACAGTTGCTAAGACCATAAGCAATTATTGTGTGAATGCAGTCATCGGAGCACATCCCCCATCTATCGCAGCTGAAGAGCGTCAGCTGCCACGACAAACCAGAGTAGTTTTGGCTCAATTACGCTCGGGATATTGCAGTCGCCTAAATTCCTATTGGGCGGGAATCGATCGCACAGTGCAAGACTTTTGCCCAGTAAGCGGCATGGGCCCGCACGATACTAAGCACCTTTTCAACTGCCCCGCCAACCCTACTCATCTGACTCTAGTGGGTCTGTGGTTACATCCCATCGAATTAGCCAACTTCCTCGAACTGGAGAGCCAGAGCAAGATTGAACAGGAGAACGAACATACAAACATAATAATAAAACACTGTTACAACAACAACAACCACTACACATTGTTTCATAGAGTTTTTTTTTGCACCTTTCAGGCTATTTTCTCAGGAAGTATGGACTTGCCCCTGATGAAACTTATACCGTTATATGGGGGACAGCAAAAATCAAAGCAATTCGAGAGCAGGTCCTAAACGGAACTATTCCGAAATTTTGTGTGGGAGGTACCCGAAGTAGTGGACCGATTGAACCCAACCTCATCTAAGTCTGGTAGAAATTTCATGATGTTCAAAGTATGGACCAAATCGGTTACTCCCTTCAAAAGTTATCGTGCGCACAAATATTCCGAACATTTTCGAACTTTTGTGGGGGAGGTACCAGAAGGAGTGGACCGATATAACCCGTCTAACTAAGTTTGGACAAAATATTACGAAAGCCAAATTTTGGACCGAATCGGTTAATCCGTTCGAGAGTTATCGTGCGCTGCAGCCAGACAGACGGACATGGCTAAATCAACTCCAAATTGTCTGTGGTCTAAAACCATTATTTCGATGAGGCACATTTTGCCCGTATACAATTGTATATACCCTCGTTAGCATAAATGCTGAGGGTATAAAAACAAGTAACTACAACCACTAACACCCAAGTGCCATTATTATTTCGATTCCTAGGAATACCGGTACTCAGTGCAGAAAAAGTATTTTAAATTTAGTAAAAATATCCTGTTAACTTTAATGAAGCTTTTGTTTGCCGGATTGTGTACCTTGGAAACTTTTGTTCTCATTTTTGTTATTATTGTTGTTGTTTTGGGGGATATTCTATTGACTGATGGAATCATTGTGTTGTGGTGGCCATCTGGTTGTAGTTCTGGTCTTCTGGTTCTCAGTTTGATTGCTTTGTGGCCATAGATGTTTATGTTGTAATCGATTGTTGTTGTTATTCATGTTGTTCTTGTCGGTTGATTGTTTGGTTGCTGCTCGTTTTTTAAGGGTCTGTTATGTCTGCTATGTTGAACAAAATCCAAGTTAACCAATGTAAGTAGCCATTGTTCTGGGAATGTTTTTGTTTCTATTGCTGCTGCTGTTGAAATGCAACATATTTTTGGTAACCTTGGCTTTTTGTTTTCGTATCAGTGGACGATTCTGTTAAACTAAAGGATATGTCTTATAATCAATACTAGAGGGGGTTTCCATACCTGCTTTGTGGATTAACTGTTGCCACTTTCCTGAATGTGTTCTTCAATGTATGGCAAATACTGTGAAATGCTGGCCTTCATCAAAATATCAAATGTCTTTAATAAATCAGGTTTCGAACAATAAAAATGTCCAATTTTGCCAATTGCCTCGTAAATAAGGCAAAGCACATTTAACAAATCGTTTGTTTGACCTTCCATTTTTATTTTGGCGATGACGATGATAAGCCAAAGAAGGCGGGTGAGGGAGAGAGAGAGCAAGGTTGTATTATGTTGTACGGTAAACTTTTCTAAAGGTCTGATAATGACACTGCTAAAGGTTAAGAGTAAATTGTTATCCTGCTTTATATATCTTCTCATTAGATTGGAAAAAGGCATAGATGTGAAAAATATTCGATTTGTCTAGACAGGATTGTAATAAAAGTCAATGCCATGGAATAAATAAGCCGTAAATATAATGAATATAGGTTACCAGCGTTCTCGAGTCGTTTAGGATGATGATCATCATCATGGTAGTTGGTTATGATGTTAGCCACATAAACAATGGAAGTTAGAAATTAATTAAAAATATTGTTTTTCAAAATTTAATAAAATATTAAAACAACGACTATGGGATTAAGCCTGACTATTTTGAAAAACAAAATAGAAGTCGTCATCCCAAACAAAAAACGCCAACCCCCCTAATTAAAAATATTGTTTTTTTTTTGTTTTGCCTTATTAAAGCGAAGGACATTTTTAGAGTGATATTTGCATTAACTCTCTTTCGAGTTGAGCTGTTATGACTTAAGAGGTACATTGAAAAATTAGCAATCCTCCGAAGCCCCACACATTCAACCATTATGCTACCTTGCACGGGTGGTTAGACCGATCATCAGGCATATTAGAATGTTATTTTAGTACGTGGGCGAAGGCTAAGCTTGGAAACTAGCATTTATACCACAAATCGTTCGAATATTGTATATCCGAATTATTTAATTATTTATTTATTTTAATGTTAGTTATTTAATTCCAACCCTTTCCTATAATCCGACTCGGCTGGTATGTAAACCTATTTTTCAATACTTTATTACAAATACTAAGGCAGCATTTTCCCACCTTTATTTGTATTTGTCCGTCTGTATCAGAAGATTTTGATCATCAATATTTGTCATCAGAATCTTTGTCAAGTTGATGGTGGCTTAGAACGCTAAGACGCTGGCAACCGTGTCACTTGGTTGTCGAAGTCCCATTTTCGAATCCCAGCCTGGCTCATGCTGAAATCATTTTTTGTTTTACCTTATTAAGGCAAAGGCCATTTTTAGAGCGATATTTTAATTAATTCTCATTTAATGTACCTCTTAGGTCATAACAGCATAAATCGAAAGAGAATTATTTAAAAATATTGTGGTTGGATGGGGATAACACGTTGAAAACGGGCGAGAAACTAAAAAGAAACCCTGAGTGGAATTGCTTATGAAGCTGGTAAACATTATTGTAGAAATTCTGTAGGATCTCTTATGAAAGGTCACTTCGGCATCTTATAAAAGGTCACATGCTCTTCTTACATAAGGTCATTTCGGCCTCTCTTAGAAGACCAATTGGTCCTCTTACATAAGGCCTCTTTTTATGGAAGGCCATTTGAGCTTCTTATAGAAGACCACTTGGTCTTCTTACAGAACGCCACTTTGGCTTATTATAGAAGGCCACTTTAGAAGGCTATTCTTGGGCTTCACACAAAAGACCACACGGGCTTCTTATAGAAGGCAACTTGGGTTTCTTATGGAAGACCACTTGGGGTTCATAAAGAAGACCATTTGAGCTTCTAATAGAAGGGCACTTGGGTTTCATATAGAAGAGCACTTGAACTTCTTTCAGAAGGGCTTCTTATAGAAGACTGCTTGGATTTTTTACCGAAGACCATTTGGGTTTGTTATGGAAGGCCAGGTGGGCTTCTTATAGAAAGCCACTTCGGCTTCTTATAGAAGCCCACTTGGGCGTGTTATGGAATACTCTTTGGGTTTCTTATAGAACGCCACTTGGTCTTCCTGTAGAAGACCATTATTGCTTTTTATAGAAGACAACTTGAGCTTCTTATAGAACAATACTGACATTCTGATAAAAGACCAAGAATACTTCGGAATCTGATAGAATTCGACTTATTGTAGAAGTCCACTTCGTCTTTTTGTAGATGTCCACTATAGCTTCTTATTAGGAGACTACCAGAGCTTATCATAGAAAGCCTCTTAGGCTTCTTATAGAAGAATCTTTCGGTTCTTATGTAAGACTACGTTGGCTGCTTACAGAAAATCACTGGAGCTTTTTTCCAAAGACTACGTTGGCTTCTAAATGAATACCATTGTGACTTTTTATAGGAGACCTCTGGAGCTTCTTGTGGATGACGGGTATATTATTTTCTAGAAGATGAAAGAGTATTCTGAAGAAGAACGGTATGTTCTCTCATTGAGGAGCAGTAGGTCTTCCTATGGAGGAGCAGGGGTTGTTCTCGCAGATGCAATGGTCTTCTCTAAGAGGAGTAGTAGATTTTCTCATAGAAGACCATTGAATATATATTGAGGCCCACTAGATTTTCTAATGGTGGTCAAGTGTATATGTCTTCTAGCGGGGTACCGGGTCTGCTTCTCATTGAGGACCAGTATATTTTCTTGTAGGAGACCAGTGGATCCAATTATTGAGATCGCTGTCTCAGCTCTTGGAAGACAAAGAAACCTTCTTAAAGAAGGTCAACAAGTCTTCTTATACGCAACCGGGAGGTCTTCATATATAGGTCCTGTAAGACTCCTCATATAGAACTTCTCATCGGTTAACATTATCTCTTCTCACAGGGAAAATGTAACCCTTTATAGATTTTCTCCTGGAGGCCATGGTTATCTAATAAAAGGATCTTCTGGTTTATCTCATAAAAGAGAATAGGATTTTTCATAGAAAATCAGAATGTCTTTTCCTAGGGGAATAGTTGTCTTCTCATAGAGTATCCTAAGTTTTTCCATAGAAGTCCAGTGGGTCTTCGCATATAACCCAATAGACGTTCACACATGAGGCCAGTTGGTTCTTTTTATAGAATACCAGTAGTTAGTCTCATAAAGGACTAGTATGCCTTTTCATGGGGAAGTAGAGGTCTTGTCACAAAGAGATAATTCTTCTTCTTCTCATATAGAATATTGTAGGTTCAATCAAAATATCCGTCCCCTCAAATAGGACAACTAGGTTGTTCTCGAATAGAGGAACATTAAGTTTTTTTTATCAGAGGCCTAATTCGTCTTTACGTAGAATACCAGAAGATTTTCTCGTATAGGAGGTCTTCTCATAGAGAATGAGTACCTCTTTTCACAGAGGACTAGAAGGTCTTTTGACAGAGGAACAGTATATCTCGTCATAAAGAAATAATACCCCTTCTGATAGTGGGAAATCAAGTGTTCTCATAAAGGACCAACAGGTTTTCTCATAGATAACTAATAGGTCGCTTTATTGAACGTATAATATATTTCTTAATGACGACCGATAGGTCTTCTCGTAATAGTCTTCTTCTATTGGATCAGTGCATCTCCTATAGGTCTTCTAAAAACGTATTCTCATTAATGGTCACGAAGTCGTCTTTTTGAGGGCGAGCATTTTTTTTTTCAAAGAGAACCAGTAGTTCTTCTCCAAGAAAATAATTTGATTCTCCTATTCCTTTCGATAAAGTCATAGAGGAATAATTCGACTCTTTATAGGTGTCCTTATATAAATCTTTTCGTAGAAACCCAGTAGGCCTTTCCATTTAGAGCCTGTACGGAGGACTTCGCTTTTTCATCTGTCTCCTCATGGGGAACTTATTGTTATTTTCGCAGGGGGCCTGTAGGTCTTCCCATAAATGATTAATTCTCCTCCTCATAAGGGACCAGAATATTTCTCATAGACGCAACAGCAGGTGGTCTCGTAGAGGGCCATTACCTTTCTTCATAGAAAACTCATTCACTTTCTCAGAGAGGACCATTAGGTATTCTCAATGAGGGCCAGCTGTTCTGTCCACAAATTCCTAAATCGCCTCCTCATGATTAGTACGTTGTGTTCTAAAAGACAATTTCGTTTACTATTAAAGGCCCGGCAGGTCTACTCATAGTTGATTAATGTGTCTGCTCACAGAAAACACATTTTTTCGCATGGAAAGACAGTAGGTCTCCTCATAAGGAACTAATTTGCATTCTCATAATTTTAATATTCGAATTAGAGGGTAGCCTGGAATTCTCAAGGATAATATAGAGATTATTGGCAATTATTTCTTAATTAATTTTTCGTATGTCAGCATAACCAACCATTTCCATGATGCCCTCACAATGACAGAGTCATAACTCTGATTCCCGTTGGCATACTCCTCGCCTGTGTAACTAGAAAACTTTGTTCAAATAACAGTTAATTACTCATCATTATCCTTTTCTCTTTTTCTTATTTTTAATATATGAAAAACATTTCATTTAATAAAATCTGCACAGTATCTCTTAGTTCATAAAACGAGAATCCATTAAGCAATTCTATTAGAATTTGCAGACAATTTAAGTGTTCAGTTTCATCAAAGCAATAAACAGCCACCCTAATGATAATTATCATCATCGTCATCATCATGATCTTCTTCAACAAAATATTGAAATCAAAATTGTTGTTAGTTTGTTTCTAAAATGAAAAAGGAGGGAAAACTCTCTTCATAAACCTTCCAATTCGAAATGAGTTTAGCAAAAAACAGAGAGAAAACCACAGCCACAAACTTCGCAACAAATTGCGTGAAAGCTTTTACTATCATAGAAAATGGATGGTAGAAGGCTTCGGGGCAATGACACTGGCATACTCCTAATTTCTGTTTACCAACATGTGATAGGGTCGCTCGCTCGCTCTTTGTAAGTGTGTAGATGGCTGAGGACACGTGAGTGTGTGTTGTTACGTTTGCAAGTTGATAACTGTGTTTTTTCTAAACAAAGATGCAGATTTTTTTATTTAATGTTATGTACAGAGGCATTGAGAAATGGTAAAGTACAGAGAAAATTGGTAGTAAAATAAAAAACACCACGAAACATTGTAAATTAAAGCCAACCATACAAACTACCTACAAATGCACATGTAGAAAAAAACTAAAGAGAAAAAGGATCATGCAAAAAATCCGCAAAAATAATATGACTTAAAAAGAACACACATACACACATGAAATGGAAAAAGTCAACATTTGTTCTCTGAACACAGAGAAGAGGGCTGGCGGCATTTTTCTGTTTTGCTGCTGCCATTCACTGAAACAATACCACGACTATATAGCTTGCATACATAAATAGCTGAACTGGGTAGCAAGAAGTAGGCCTTGGTTGCCCTTTGCCTTTTTTCTTTTAATTTCTTTTCTGTATAGGACATGATGCATTACAATTGAAACAAAGGAAACGTTTAATTTTTAAAGACATTTGCAAGGTCAGAATATTGAGGTCAACATACATACATGGACACCTGTTGAGTGGACTATGGAGGTGGAGATTCTGGGCAGATGGAACTGTTCGGTGTGAAATTGTGAAAAGAGATAGGAGAATAAGTGCTGTAATATAGGTACGGTACGTTTTCTCATATGTGACCAGTAACGCTTCTAATGAAGGAACATAATTTGTCTTATAGACGACCAGTAGACCTTCTCATAAGGCACAAGTAGACCTTCTTATTTATGACCATTTGGATTTCTCATAGAGGAACAGTAGGGTTTCTATTAAAGTAACAATAGCTTTTCTTAAAGAGGGCCCATTCGCCTGTTACGGAATGGTGAATATAGATGACCAATTCTCTCCCCAGTATGATTTCTTATAGAAGACCAATCATCACATTAAAGACCAATAGGTCTTCATACTTACGAGTAGAATGACTTATATTTGTGATTTTTTAGTGCTCAATGGAAGATCTAAATATCAACAAAATACCCGCAAACTTACTCTCAGCAGATTTAGGGAAACACAATTTCTCAAGAAATCCTCGGTATATCAAGGGAACCATAACTCCATAAGGAGTCAATAATAATAATAGTAATGTTCAACAGGGAGACTTCTCTCACATCAATGAGTGCACTCTTATACATATTAGCTCAATGATGTGGGGCCTACTGTTTATCGCCGAGATCGAACGACGTGTCTTACGACACCACTTGTAGAGACGTTTAAGAGACAATCCCGCGACGGCCGGTTCTATGCACCGGATTGACTCGGATGAATCTTCGACCCGGGGCCGTCACCTCAACAATTATGTGTTTGTGTTCGTGTATTTTTTCACCATGGGAGCGGCAATTTATCCCGGAATACCTACTCCGAGCTCTTCTGGTCCGTGCCGGGATAGAAATGAACCCCGGGCCAGTATGGATCTGTTCCGTTTGCTAGATCCGCATCCACCACAGTCAACAATGGTGAGATGTAATGGATGTATGGAATGGGTGCATTTTCGTGGGTGCTCTGGCCTTAGTAGCGCCCGGGATTACAGCGACACGTATCTTGCTGCTTGCTGCGTCAGCACATCACCCAGTGCGTTTTCTACGTCGTCGTCTGACTCTTCGTCGTTGTTGGAATACGAGACGCCCCGCAGTCTCTTCAACAACAAATTCTGCATCTAACACCACATGTTGTTGTTCAACGGCACGGAAATGCATCATTCCTGCAATTTAATTGCAACGGTCTCCGCAATAAGGTCAGTGAAATTGTGGACTTTATGAGTTTTTATGGTCTCCGCGATCCAGGAAGCAAAGCTCACCGCCACCTGTACCGTACGTTGTTATGGTTACAACGGGTTGTGGAAGGATCACACAAGAAGCGAAGGAGGAGGACTTGCCTTCCTAATACACCAGTCTGTCCAGTACAGACCTATCTCGCTTGAGCTTGGCTCTAGTGACCCATACATGGAGTGTATGGGGGAAGCAGTAAAGTGTGGTACTGCCGAGGTAGAGCTGCTTAATGTGTACATACCGCCGATGAATAGCTGTGCCCGCCGTTATATGCCAAATATTAGTTTGCTTTTAGAGGGCGATAACCGTCTGGTGCTAGGGGACTTCAATGCTCATCATGAGTTTTGGCATTCCGTCCTAGGTAATGACCAGAGGGGTACAGCGCTGGCAGAGCAAATCGATAGCTCCACGTTTTGCGCGGTGAATGAAGACGCTCCTAGGAGGATTAGAGGAAACTGCCACAGCTCGCCAGATATCACCATTGTGGCACCAGGTCTGACAAGTTCGGACCACCTCCCTATCATCGTCTCCATAAACAGACCACCCGACTTCATAACCTCTGAACGCCGTACTTTCCTGAACCATGGGAAAGCTGATTGGCAAGGTTTCAGAGAATTTACCAATCTCCACTTCAGACAATTGCCCACCACCTCAGATCCTCGGGTAGCTGAGAGAACTTTCCGAGACATCATCACTAAAGCAGCCGCTCGCTACATACCTGCTGGTCGAATACCCGAAATAAGACCAAATTTCCCAGCAGAGTCGACGGGACTAGCAAATGAACGTGATGAGCTTCGTCGTACGAACCCCGAAGACCCAAGAGTTAGAGAACTTACTCTTGAAGTCAACAGGCTAGTAGGCGAACATAAGCGGAAAAAGCAACATTGGTGCAGGAATAAGTAAATTGTGGGCTAGCCGTTGCCCACTCTCGAGTCCGGAAAAGAAGGATGACAGCACGGCTGTTACTTTCAACTTTTACTTGAACATCATACTTCCTTAATTGGAGTTTAAAACTCAATTCTATCATTAACAGTGATACGCCGCTTTTTGGCTTCAATTAAAGAATAAGGGTCGGGTCCTATCGTCAGCGTCGGGTCCTATCGTCAATGACATATGTGATAGGTTAAATGTCTACATAGCTGACCCAGTGCAGTTCTTCCATCTGAGGAATATGAAAATATCCGCCGCTAAATCCACAGCCACGCTGTTCACCACATGGACGGCTGAGATGAGGCTCTCACTGAACATATTGGTCGATGGTGCACTGATTCCGACCACTAACTACACCAAAATACTGGGTGTAACGTTCGATAGCATGCTCAAGTCGTCCGCGCATTCCACAGCTATTTGCAATAAGATCAGAAGTAGGAACAAGGTTCTCAAGTCGCTGGCCGGCAGCACTTGGGGTGCTGATAAAGAAACCTTGTTGACCACCTACAATGCAATAGGCCGGTCTGTGGTAAGCTATGTGGCGCGAGTGTGGTCTGCAAAGGTTAGCGCATCGCAGTGGAAGAAGATTCAAACCTGCTAGAATGCCGCGCTGAGGACTGCAACAGGGTGCCTCCTAATGACACCAGTGGACCATTTTCATTAGGAGGCGAGGGTTTTACCGGTGCGTCAGCACAATAAGATGTTGTCGATGCAGTACCTGCATGCGTGTTACCGCAGTGAGCATCCCTGTCACGATTTAATGGAAAGGCTCCCCCCACCCAGGCACGTCAGGAGAGACCTTTCTGATCTAGAAAGAGATGTTCAAAGTTATAAAAGAGAACCGCTAGATCAACGAGCCTATCAGACAGGCTTGAATCGCATTCACACCAACATGGTTGCACAAAAACTGTCAGCATATTTAAAGAGCCAAACTTCCCAAGGAACCCTAAGCAAAGGATTCTCTGCATCTATGTATATCTAGAAATTCACCACTCCTCCGAGAACCCTCAATATATTTAGAGAACCACGACTCCGCATGGGACAATCTTCTTCTTTACAAGTTTCCTTATGGAAACTTCGATATAGCTAAAGAATCACGACTCCTCAAGTTTTTCATTCTTCTAAAGAAACCTTTAGCCTATTCCAATGTACGTATCTATAGCAGGATCGTTCGAAGTTAAAAAATAAAACAGGTTCCCTCATAATGACTAATTTGTCTTTTCCTAAGGGACCAGTAAGTTTTATCCTGGAGAACCAGTAGGTGTTCTCATGGAGGAACAGTTTGTTTTCTCATGTAAACCCAGTGGACCTTCTCCAAGATGGCAAGGAAGTCCTCTCCTATATAAGTAGTACATTTTCTCATAGAATACCTGTAGATCTATTCATTGAGTTCCATTGTTCTCTCATGGAGTACCAGCAGGTAGGTCTTCTCATAATGGACCATTAGGTCATCTGAAATATGTACAGTAGGTCTTTAGAGGCCTAATAGGACTCCTCTTAGAGGAGAAATTGGTAACTCCAGTACCTCTTTTCATAAAGGGGCAGTACGTATTCTCATTGAGGATCAGTAGATCTCCTCCTAGTGGACTTATTCGCCTTCAAATAGGGGTTTAGTAGCTCTTCTCAAATGAGACCAGCAGGTCTTCTCAAAAGGTACTTGTGGGTCTTCTCATTGAGGACCATGAAGACTTCTCACGGAGAATCAGTAGGTCGTCGCATAGAAATCCAGTAGCTTTGGATATCTAAGAGGTCTTATTATTGAGGACTAGACCTTTGCCATGGATGATATCTTGTATTTTACATAAAGGAGTAGTAGGCCTCTTCGTATAGCACCAAAAGATCTATATGGAAAAATACGATAGCCTTCCCATTGAGGACCAGCAAGTTTTTCATAGAGGACCAGTAGGACTTTTCCGGTAGTCTCCTCACAGAAGTCTAGTAGGTCACCAGATGAAATGCCTTTATGTGTTTTCATAGAGAACCAGTAGGTGTTTTTATTGAGAACCACCAGGTCCACATATACAGAACGAATAGTTTGCACCATAGAGCAAGGATATTTTATAAGAGTCCAAATGGTTTGTTTGTTCATAGGTTTTTTTGTTCCGTAGGTTTTTCACAGAAGACCAGTAAATCGTCTCAAAGAGCACCGACGGAACTTTTTAGAGAAAGGTAGTAGCTCTCTCATTTCTCATCATACAACTAAGGGGCTAGAAGCCCTTCTCATAGAAGACGGGAAGTGAACTAATTTGTCTTCTTATAGAGGAACAGTAGATCTCCTCATAGAAAACGATTTTCTCAAAGAAGATTTCTTCATAGAGGAGCAGTAGTTCTCCCCGTAAATGGTTTGATAGATGACTTCATAGATCTCCAGTTGGAATTATTCTCATGGAAGTGCAGAAGCTCTTCTTAAAGAATTGCAGCAGTTTTTCTTATGTAAATGCAGAAGATTTTCTCTTTTTTCAAAGAACAGAAGCTCTTCTCATAGAAGAGCCAAAAGTTTATAATAGAAAAGCACCAGCTCTTCTCATAGAAATTGAGTTAGAGTTCTCCTATGTGTTGTCATTGCTTTTCTTATTCTCGACTATTGCGTCTTCTACTTGTATTTACATAGATGATAGTTAGGTCATCTACTTACTTCTGTTTTTTGTAAGAAAAATATGTCTTCTCATATAAACCCCATTGGCCACCTTTTCTCTCGGTCTTTTCATTGAAGTCCTCTAACAAAATATCGACTTATCTTCTGTGGTAAATCTATTTCTATACTATTATTTTTTTGTTTCCAGCTGAATTTTATTGAAATCAATAACTCTTGAGGACCACAAATCCTGCTGCACAACAAAAAGCTCCTTCACTTGTTTGGAATTGCAACTTTGTCTATCAATCTTTGTTCATATGTTGCTATTTCAACTTCCGTTTATTGCCGCCGCCATTGCCACTGCGTCTCTTGCTCGTACCACCGGCCGGAATGTGGGACAGGGATTCTAATGCAATCAAAAAAGTAAATATGGCAGACAAAGAGCAGCAAAGAAGTGCCTTCATACTCCGTAACACTTGTTTATTTATTTATTTACATATTTTCCGTATTATACTGAAGTTAGCACAAAGAAAGAAGTGTGCCACTGAGAGAGACAGAAACGGAGAAGCGAAACAAAACTATAAAATATGCACATACTTTTGCGTCGGAAAGTTTTTAGTTGTTGTGCACTTTTAAGGATTCATGTTATGCTGAGGCCAGAGAGAAGAATCTATGGTGGGAAGAATTGTTTAGATGAAATTTACATAATCTTCAAGATAGGAGATAGTTTGAAAAGTCTGGGTAATTTTATTTATAAATCAATGAAGAAGCATGACATACAAATTATATTTCTTAAAAATTTTATTAAATAACCTAAGGTCAACTTCTTTCCAATACTATATTGCTACTTATGATAATACCCATATAAGTGGCAATATAGTATTGGAAAAAAGTTGACCTTAGGTTATTTAATACAATTTGAAATGCTTCAGAGATCTACAACGCGTCTAGAAAAAAATCTACTGTCTGTAATCTTGGTCAAAATTTTAAGAAATATAATTTGTATGCCATCCTTCTTATAAACTGCGACGACTGCTGCCTGTTGCTCTGGATGCATGTGGTGCTTTGCCTCTCTGTCTTTGAGACTTCATTTGAAATGCAAAACAAAATTCTTCTTGGAATTTTGTTGGATAAATGAATGAGCATGTCTGTGCGTGCATGTGTGTCGGCGTATGTGTTTCCTTGCATGAAAAAATGTTTTTGTTGCACTCTGACATCTTATTTTAATACAGCAACAGTGCAGGAGATAATATTTACCTTTGCTTTGGTAGTTTCGAGTGACAGAAAAGGTTACCGAGCCGGCTGAGAGAATGATATTCGTAGAAAATTTTATATTTGTTATGCCAAAGACGAAATTAAATTGCTTTTATTAAGCGGAACATACTGCGACATGCAAAAAGAAAGGAATGTCACATAAAGAGATTAGCTGGAAAATGGCTTGGAGATAGTCGTGAATGCTCGAAATGAAGTGAAATGGGTAAATTTATTACTTTTAAAGGGTTAAGAGTTGTAGTAGCTTTATGTGTTCATTAAAAGTCATTCACCAACTGTCAATAGATCTAACGATTCAGAATATTTCTACATTTAAAAATATATATTTCTATTAAATATTGATATATTGGGAGTGAAGAGTCTATTCTGTTCTGTGAGAAGATCTTCCACTTGCACATTGACACATGTAAAAATGTCATGTCAACGAAAGAAAAGAAAAACAAACCCCTCTAAAGTTGACGAACCCCGCAAACGTTTTAACGAACATTATCTGCGAATCTGCACCTGGAATGTTCGCACTCTTTATAGAGAAGGTGCAGTCTTCGCATTGGCAGACGTACTTGAAAAGTACAAGGCCGATATTACTGCCATACAGAAAATACAATGGATTGGGAAGGCGTCACAACAACACCTAAAGGTGACGCACTGTATTATAGCTGCCATGACGTAAAGCATGAGTTTGGTTGCGGATTCGTAGTTAATCGGAGACTAAAACATCTGGTATCCAGCTTCACCCCAGTAAATGAAAGACTTGCTGCAATTCGAATAGAAGCTAAATTCTTCAACATCAGCTTTATTTGCGCTCATGATCCCACTGAAGAAAAGGATGAACAGACCAAAGATATATTTTACGAGCGCTTAGAAGAAACATATTACCGTTGCCCTGCCCATGACATTAAAATCATTCAAGGCGATTTTAATGCCAAAATTGGAAAGGAGAATATCTTTGGCCCAACAGTCGGGAAATTCAGTCTCCACAGTGAAACATCTGACAATGGTATGAGGCTGATAGACTTTGCAGCTGCAAAAACATGGTAGTTAGCAATACAAGATTTAATCATCTCGATATTCATAAGGGCACATGGCTGTCTCCAGATCAGAAAACAAAAAACCAAATTGATCATGTTGTGATAGATGGAAGACATTCATCGAGCCTGTTGGATGTACGATCGTTCCAAGGCGCAAACATTGATTCGGACCACTACCTTGTTGCAGCAAAGGTTCGCACCCGCTTAAGCGTAGCAAACAAAGTACGAACAGACACAATACGAAAGTTAGACATCGGTAAGCTGCAATCACAACAGATAGCCACAGCATATTCCACTCAACTAGCCCAATTGCTTAATCAAAGCACTCCTCATCCCGATAACATATCAGCGCAATGGGAAAGCATTGCCCACTCCATGCAAACAGCCGCAAAATCTATACTTGGATACCAAAGACCACAACCAAGGAATCCATGGTATGATCAGGAGTGTCGTGCTGTTACCTAACAGAAAAATGCGGCATATGGGGCTACTTTACAATCAGTAGCAACGCAAAGCGCACGACAGAGGTATCGGGAGAAAAGGAGAGAGGAGAAAGTCTTTTCCGCAGGAAAAAGAGAGAGATGGAAAAGCGGGAGTGTGAAAAAATCGAGATGTACAGGAGCCAGAATGAAGTCCGAAAATTCTACCAAAGAGTCAAGCATCAAACTGATGGCTTTGGTACAGGCACATCCTCCTGTAGAGACCAGCAAGGTAATTTGGTAACTGATACAGATAGTGTACTCAGGATATGGAAAGAACATTTTTAAAATCTGTTGGTATCCAATAGCAGCGAAGACGATGAAGACACCATAGTCCCAATCCCAGAAGATGGTATTGAATGTATACCGCCCAGCCAAGATGAGGTAAAGACAGCAATAGATCGGCTGAAGAATAATAAGGCAGCAGGGGCCGATGGCTTACCAGCCGAGCTGTTCAAAACCGCAGGCGACACGCTGATAAGGTGTATTCATCAGCTAGTTAGCACCATCTGGCAGGAAGAACGAGTACCCGACGATTGGAACCTGAGTATCCTGTGCCCCGTCCACAAGAAGGGAGATAAGACTGTATGCTCTAACTATAGGGGTATAAGTCTACTCCCTATTGCCTACAAGATCGTGTCAGGGATATTGTGCGAACGACTAAAGCCTATGGTCAACGAGATAATTGGACCATACCAATGCGGCTTTAGACCTGGCAAGTCCACCATTGACCAGATATTTACCCTGCGGCAAATCCTGGAGAAGACCCAAGAGATGCAGATCGACACCTACCACCTTTTTGTCGATTATAAAGCGGCCTGTGACAGCCCGCTGCGTTCAAAGGTATTCCAAGCCATGTCTAAATTTGGTATCCCCGCAAAGCTCATCCGGCTTTGTAAAATGACTTTAACTGACACGAGGTCCTCAGTTAAAATAGGAAAGAACCTCTCCGAAGAGTTTGGTACCAAAAGAGGTTTCACACAAGGAGACAGCCTTTTGTGTGACCTCTTCAACATCCTACTAGAAAAGGCCAATACGAGAGGCAAACGTCAAAAGAAGTGGCACAATCTACACCAATAGTCACATGTTACTTGCTTATGCTTATGATATAGACATCATGGGCCGATCAGTAAAAGAAGTAGCTGATACCTTTATAAAGGTCGAAGGAGAATCAGCTAAAGTGGGTCTGGCGGTAAACGGTGAGAACGCCAAGTTGATGGTGTCGATGCGCAATGCGTCTATTGAGCTCGGACCGAATGTGGAAGTTGGTTCCTATAATATTGAGGTAGTAAAAGACTTCGTCTACCTCGGCACCTCCGTAAACACAACAAACGGCATCAGTTGTGAAATAAAAAGAAGAATTGTATTGGCCAACAGATGCAACTTTGGTTTAAGTAAGCAGTTTAAAAACAAAGCCACATCTCGTCAAACAAAAATAACGCTCTACAAAACACTGATACTACCCGTGCTGATGTATGGCTCCGAAGCCTGGGTACTTGCGCAAGCAGACATGGCAGTGCTTGGTGTGTTTGATTGCGTTGGCTAGGCCATATCATAAGAATGAGCGATGATGAACCCGCTAAAAAGGCGTATAAATACAGACCGCTTGGCGGTGCACGCAGAATTGGCAGGCCAAGGAATAGATGGCGCAAACAAGTGGATGATGAGATGAAAATGCGCGGTATTCCAGAGTGCGAAGCAACAAATAGAGAGGAATGGAGATCACTTCTTAGTTCGGCCTATAGAACAAATGTTCTGTAATGGGCCAGCTAAGTAAGTAAGTATAAACAAAATTGTTTCTAAGCCCTAGTCGGTGTGGTCCTCATTGCCCCGCTAATGCTAAGGCAACATGTTCTTTGGACTTTTTGCAATATCTTCACATTGCATTTTTTGTCCATAGTTGTCCAACATACAACAGACGCGCATGTTAAGATTGGTCTAATTACGCCTCTGTGTAGCCAGTGTGTCATCCTAGGATTGAAACCCCATTTTGATCCTATTGTCCTTCTACATGTTGACCAACATCTTTGGGCCTTTTCGGCCCTTTCTTGATTATGGTCTTTCCAATTTAGTTTCCTATCCAGATTTACTCCTAGGTATTTAACTGTGCGGGAAATATTTATTGTCTTTTTTGGAAAACTGTTTCCTTGAAATTACCCACTTTCGTTTTCCTAGTAAATAGACATATTTCCGTTTTTTCCGGGTTAACGTTCAGACCTGTCGGTCTGGCCAAGTTGTATGCAATTTTGAGAGCCGTTTCTGCTCTTCAGCAAAGTATATTCGGATTCTTTCCCCTTAGAAGTATTATAACGTCGTCTGCGTAGCAGACTGGTCAAATCCTTCTTCGGTTAAGGCCCTTAAGAGACTGTTTATGGTAGTAACCCACAAAAGAGGTGATAGTATCCCTCCCTGTGGCGTTTCTTGTCCGACTATGTCTCTTATTTTGACATTATATCGCCCGCAGCTTATTCATCTGTTCCTTAACAAATGATTGATCCAGTTCCTTAAGGCCCTGTCCACCTGAAACTCGTCTAAAGAGTGGTGTTGGGGGCACTCACCAACTCTACTAAGGATGAACACCACGAATGCAAAATTCCTGGTCAACCCCTTTTACCTGCGATCTATTCCCAATCTGGAGCAATTCAAACTTCCCGTCTCTGGCTGGAGCAAACTACCACTTGCTGGGTGGCGGGGTAAGGAATGCACACGATTTAGTGGTCAATGATGACAGCTTACCAGTGACGCAACAAAGAACAAACCTCTTTCGTAATAGCTCCAACTCGAGTAAGGCTAATATTTGCCCGATGGGCCGTTGGTTAAAATCGAATCACTTGCCGGACAGACAATTATTATTTTCTTCGAAAACACCACAATAGATTCCTCCACTGCCTCAATAAATAATCTGGCTCGTCGAGTAATTGGTTTCCAAAGTTCACAATTTTTTTTTATAAAAACTATACAAAATATAAATGTTCTGTAATCCAAGTGATTACACTAAAGCTCTGTCTCTGAGCAAGTTGCTTCTTCTT
The DNA here is from genome assembly GCF_047663935.1 of Musca autumnalis. Lineage (NCBI taxonomy): Eukaryota > Metazoa > Arthropoda > Insecta > Diptera > Muscidae > Musca > Musca autumnalis. The sequence continues at coordinate 188,579,596 of NW_027412088.1, read as the reverse complement.
GCTATGGTATTTTTCTAGTGAATTCAATATTTGCAATGAGAGCAAGTTTAACCTTTTCCTTTGCTTTATTGCTCTTTCTCTCTGTTATGATATTTCTACATCAGCCAAGATCATCCATATACGTTAACGTATATGAGAATAACAATCAGTCGTCGTTGAGCAGCCGACAAGAAAACATGTGCACGGATGTACTCATAATGTTAGTGGGGACACTGAACAAAACCGCACACACCCGCCACATGTTTACTGGTTGCAGTTTTAACAACCACTGAATGCTGATACCAGCCAAGATCATCCATATACGTTAACGTATATGAGAATAACAATCAGTCGTCGTTGAGCAGCCGACAAGAAAACATGTGCACGGATGTACTCATAATGTTAGTGGGGACACTGAACAAAACCGCACACACCCGCCACATGTTTACTGGTTGCAGTTTTAACAACCACTGAATGCTGATACAAACTTTCTTGTGATTCTCTCACTACTTTACTCTCTTTTGTATTTTGAGCATCAATGGATACAAACTTTCTTGTGATTCTCTCACTACTTTACTCTCTTTTGTATTTTGAGCATCAATGATGTGGGGTATGTTCACTCTACGCTACAGTGATGCCACTGCAGCGTTTCCCACATAAACAAGTGGATCAGCGTTTTGGTGCTGACGCTGTTAAAAGCGCCTTCCATATCAATGCATACAGCAAGTGTATACATCTTCATTTCAAAGGTGCTCTCTATATGGTGTACTACCTCGTGCAAAGCGGTTTCCACTGATCCGCCTTTAACGTATGCGTGTTGTTTTAATTTGAGAATATCGATAGGGATTCTACTCTTTATCACGGTGTCGCCCGTCCTTTCCATTGTCTGGAGTAAGAATGAAGTTAAACTTATCGGGCGTTAAGATTTTGGTATTGCGTAGCTTGCCTTGCCAGGTTTAGGGATAAAAACTACCCTTGCCTCTTGCCAGGCTAGCGGGGTGTAAGCAAATTTTAGACAAGCGTTGAAGATCCCGACCAGTTTGGACGCGATAAGATCCACTTCCCGCACATCACGCTGTAATAGGGCCGGGAAAATCTGGTCTGGTCCCGCTGCTTTGTATGGTGAAAGCTCGAGATGGCTTGTTTGACATCTCCTGATGACTCAGTCGATGCCCCGGTGCTGGCCGTGGTATTCGACGGAAAGTGCGTTTTCATCAGAAGGCCTAGAGTTTCTTCTGTTGTTCCCGTCCTTTTCCCATTTCGATCGACCATTTGCTCGGTCTGTGTATGAGTTTTGGACATAAACTTCTTAATTTTCGAAACGTCGTTAACGCTATCCACCTGTACGCAGAATAGCTTTCAGGAGTTATGTCTGGCGTTCCTTGTAATTTTGTTGTATTAATTCAATTTTGCCTGGTAGTTGTCTTAGAATACAGCTGCTTTTATACCTATTATAAAGTCTGCGGACCTCCTTGCCTTTATTCCGAATTTCCCCTGTCATCCAGGGTTTTTCGTAGGCGGATTTCCTCTCTCGAAGGTGACAACTTTCCTCGAATGACTTTACTAGTGCCTCAGTTAACTTTAGGACATTTCTATCTATGTCCTCCTTACTTAGGCATTCCTCAGTGTTAGTATGTTTGCATTAACTCTGTCTATGCAAAATTCTGCAAATCATTGCTGATGGTGACCGCAATGATGATGACGAGGCTGATGATTTGCAGTTGATTGTGTCGATACGGACCATTCAATGACTTGAATGTTTGGGTGAGAATGAAAGAAATGCACTCACATTCATATATTGTATGCGTGTTGAAGTGTGTGTGTGGGTTTCATAGCTGAATATGATATCCATGTGCTTAACAAAAAAAACCAACTCCATTGCAAATAGAAAAACAGGATTGTTCATGAATAAATATGCCAATATATAAAAATATGAAAAAGAAGAGCACGTCGTATGCAATAATGCATTCACGTTTTGATAGCTATGGTGGGAGTTTTTGCCTGTGTTTAAGTGTGTGTGGGCGGTATAAATTACATAAGTAGATTTACTGGAGCATCTGCATTTCCATGTGATAGCCTTTTCGCGAGTTGCATTTTTATACCCTCCGCCATAGTATGGAGGGTATATTAAGTTTGCTTTTCTGCCTGTAACGAATTGACGTAATAACCTGCCACACTATAAAGTATATATATTCTTGATCAGGATAAAATTCTGTGTCGATATAGCAATGTCCGTCTGTCTTTCTGTTGTAGTCACTCTAGCGTCCACAATAATTGAGATAGAAAGCTATGTTTTTGCACCGTATTTTTGTCATAGGCATTTCAAGTTCGAAAATGGGGTGCATCGGCCCACGTTTTGGTATAGCCCCCATATAACGGTACCTCCCGATTTTCGGTATTTTGAGTATTTTCGCTACAATTTTTAATCAAACTAGCTGTAATTTAACTTTTAAGGTTCTTAGCGGTCACAACACTTCTCCACCAAAATATATCAAGATAGGTCCATGTTTTGGTATAGCCCCCACATAACGTTACCTCCCTATTTTCGGTATTTTAGGGTTTTAGCTACAGTTTTAATCGAACTATATGAATCTTTGATATGGTTGCTGTTGCTATTGTTATAGCTGTTATCCAGGCTGCTTGCTTTCCTGCAAACAACATGTTAGATGTTATTAGCCCAGGGAATTGATGCGATTATAATGCATTATTGAAGGGCTGGAATTTGCAAAGCGTATAACAATGGCAACGTGTTTTATTGTTATTGTTATTATTATACTAGTAGAGGAACGCGTGTGAGTATGTGCAGTTGGGTGAATGGAACAAAGTATGAAGGAAGAATATGAAGAAGCTCTTGGAAAGTAGGACAAATCTGGTTAAAATAAGACTTAATGAAAATCTTAAAACTTCGCTAGATATCACTTTTTCAATACAAAATTCCTTAGGTCATGATAGCTCAATTAATTCAATTAACTAAAACTCTCACAAATAAATGACCTTCGTCTTAATAAGACAACAATTAAATAAAAATTATAAAGGTTGAGCTAGTTCAATCCCTAATGAATATCAATACTATGCAGAGGTCGGATGAGAAAAGTAGCAACACAATGATGAAGACTTCTGTGATAAAATCTCTGGCCTTCTATGAGAAAACTTCTGTTCTTTAATGCGATGACCTCTGGTCTTCTGTCTTCTATGTGCAGTAGGGTTATGACTTGTTTACAACCTCATTTCCCTGTATCATAGCGTGATGAGTTTCTACATAAGATTACATAAACTTTTAATTATAAAGTGATTCTATAAAAAAGCTTCCGCACAAAAAGCTTTTAAAGTTTTTATTTTTCAGAACTTTTGACCATTTTTTGAAGTCAGTATAAGCAGATATTTAACTGAAAACAAGGTATAGGGTAACACAACATAACCGAAATGACAACCGTTGGTTTCTCACTATTTTGTCATTCCGTTTGTAACACATCGAAATAACCATCGGAGACCCTATAAAGTATATATATTATTGATCAATATTCCTCCGAAATGACTGAAATTTTGTATTTAGTTTTCATTGGGGGTATTCAACTTTCCCCTCTAATTTTGTCGGTATAGGTATACACGTTTATATAGCCCCGATTGAACGGTACCTCCCGATTTTCTGTATTTTGAAGGTTGTTGCCTCAATATTCCACCGAATTGGCTGAAATCTGGTGTTTTGTCTTCATTTGGGGTATAAAACTTTCCATATGAAATTTGTCGGTATAGGTCCTTGCCTTTATATAGCTCCCATAGAACGGTACCTTCCGATTTTCGTAAGTCTAAAGGTTTGGCCACCGAAATGACTGATTTTTGTTATTTTGTCTTCAAGGGGGTTATAAAGTATTCCTGAAAAGAATTATTAGTATATGTATGTCCACGTCTTCCTTTATCCCCCATATAAGCATACCTCTTAATTTTTGGTATTTTTTTTTTTGCTTTAGCCACATTATCTTACCGAAATATCGGAAATTTGGCAATTAGTCTTCTTTGAGTCTAAAAACTTTCCGCAGGAATTTGTCGGTGTAGATAGACGAAATTTGCTGAAATTTGGTAATTCCCCCTGCCGAACATAACGCTGTTCTTACTTGTTTTATCTATACTTATAAAAGAGTTGAGTAATGATGACTCACTGATTCGCCGACTGACTGACTGATTCATAATCAACGCCCAGGCTAAACGGCTGGAGCTAGAATCTTGAAATTTTGAGGAATGAGGTTCACTGATGGAGAGTTAGAAAGGTGTACCAAAGAGTTTTTGGAAATTCGAACTATAAGTGTACGAAAAGTACTAAAAGTTACTAAATTTAGTACCATTTGGTATTACGTGAAGGGATAGAGCTAAAATATTAAAATTCGGAATGAAAATCAAGGTTTAGAAGATGAGTTGATATAAGGAGGTGGTTTTGAAAATGTGTACTCATGTGTACGAATAGTACTAAATGGTACTAAATTTGGTACAATTTGAATTTTGGGCGAACCGATTCAGAAATTTGGAATTACTATTACTGTTGGAGTGTAGGTTTGGGATATGGAGGTAGTTTTCGAAATTCGTACATATGGGTACGAAAGGTACTAAATAGTACCAAATAAGGTACAATTTGGATTTGGGGGAACGGATGGAGCTGAAATCCTGAAATTTAGAATTAGGATAACTGTCGGAGTGTAGGATAGAGGTATTTTGGAAATTCGTACTTTTGGGTACGAAAAGTACTAAATGGTACCAAATTTGGTACAATATGAGTTTAAGTGATCGGATAGAGCTGTAATAGTGAAATTTGGAATTAGGATTACTATTGGAGTGTGGGATTGGGATACTTTTGAAAATTCGTACTTATGGCAACGAAAAGTACTAAATTCGTACTTGTGGGTACAAAAAGTACTGAGTGGTACTAAATTTTGTACAATTAGGATTTGGGTGAACGGATATAGCAGGAATTCTGAAATTTGGAATTAAGATTACTGTTGGAGTGTAGGATTGAGGTAGTTTTGGAAATTTTTGGTTATGGACACGAAAAGTACTAAATAGTACCAAATGCTGTATAATTTGGATTTGAGTGATCAGATAGAGCAGCAATAGTGAAATTTGAAATTGTGATTACAATTGGAGTGTGGGATTGGGATACTTATACCAAATTTCGATTTGGGTGATCGGATACATTTGGAATCCTGAAATTCGAAATTAAGATTACTGTTGGAGTGTTGGATAGAGGTAGGTTTGGAAATTCGGACCTATGGGAACAAAAAGTACTAAATTTGGTACAATTTGGATTACGGTGATCGGATGCCGCTGTAATCCTGAAATTTGGAATTAAGATTACTGTTGGCGTGTAGGGTTGAGGTAGTTGTGGAAATTCGTACTCATGGGTACGAATAGTACTAAATAGTACCAAATTTGGTACAATTTGGATTTGGGTGAACGGATATAGCTGGAATCCCGAGATTTGGAATAAGGAGTACTGTTGGAGTGTAGGATTGATAAAGTTTTGGAAATTTTTAGTTATGGGTAGGATAAGTACTAAATGTTACAAAATTTGGTATAATTTGGATTTCTGTGATAGGATACATTTGGAATCGTGAAATTCGGAATTAAAATATATGTTGGAGTGCTGATAGAGGTAGGTTTAGAAATTCGTACTTTGGATACCAATAGTACTAAATGGTACCAAATTTGGATTTGAGTGATCGGATATATCTGGAATCCTGAAATTCGGAATTAAGCTTATTGTTTGAACTTAGCACTGAGGTAGTTTTGAAAATTTGTACTTATGGGTACGAAAAGTACTGAATTTGGTACAATTTGGATTTCGGTGATCTGATGCAGCTGCAATCCTCAAATTTGGAATTAAAACACCTTCTGCAGTGTAGGATTGAGGTAGTTTTGGAAATTTTGGTTATGGGTGCGAAAAGTACAAAATGGTACCAAATTTGGTACAATTTGGATTTGAGCGAACGGCTAGAGCTGTAATCTTGAAATTTGGAATTGAGATTACTGTTGGAATTTGTTTTGGAAATTCGTACTTATGTTTACAAAAAGTACTAAATTTAGTACAATTAGGATTTTGTAGTCTTAGGGATACGAAGATGGTTCAATGCATGGTACAATTTTGTATTGGACTAACGAATAGACCTGGATTCGTGAGATTTTGAATTAAGATTACTGTTGTTATTTGGTAATAACGTCAGATTTAAGAAAAATGTACCATAAATATACGAATTGTACTATATGGTACAGGTTTTGGTACAATTTGTTATTGTGTAAAGAGAATTTTGAAATATTAGGAGGAGGTTCGTATTTATATGTAAAGTACTAAATAGTACTATAAATATTTTTGAGGGAACAGATAGAGCTGGAAATGAGAATCGCGGTTTATGGGTTAAGCCGTCTTGGCGCTAAACACCCCAATTAAAATATCTCAACAATTATGTCTGGCTCTTGATGTGTAGGCGTGAGGAAAATAGGACTTACGTGGTACGAATAGTACTTACATGATAATAAATATCAATTAAAATAGGTATTAGTACAAAATTTTTCTATGTTCACCGTTCTATATTATATATTTTTTATTTGTTTTGTATATCCTTTCCGCATACGAAGTAGCGGGTACTTTGCTAGTATTATATATAACATTATTTCATATATCATAAAAATTAAAAGTAGTTTGTGCGGGACCTTTCCAATATTTATATGAAATAAGAGTTATTAGTCATTAATAGGGAAAATGTCATTCATTCGTGCAACAGACAATAATTTGTTGAGAAAATTTTTTTTCATCTCGTAGTATTTTTTCAAAAAAAAAAATCAAAGTGGTTTGTGCGGAACCTTTTATATAAAAAAAATGGAATGAATGTTATTTTAGGCATTAGTAGGCAAAAGTTCATACATTCTCACTACAGGCAATCATTTTTCATAAAACATGTAACCCTAATGTGCAGACTTCGGTTTCTGCGATGAGAAGACCTTTGAAGACCACCTGGTCTTCAATGAACACACCTCGGGCCTTCTATTCCATAAGAAGAGGTCTGGTCATCTATAAGAAGACCTCTGGATTTATATGAGAATACTTTTGGCCATCTAAAAGAAGAATTCTGGCCTACTATGGGAAGACTTCTTTCTTCATATGGAAGGCCTGTGGCATTCTATGGGATGACCTTTATACTTCTGGCCTTCTATGAGAAGACCTCTAGCCTTATATGGAAAGACTTCTGGCATTCTATAAGATGGCCTCTAGCCTTCTATAAGACGGTCTCTGGCCTATTACAGGAAGACCTCTAGCCATCTATAAAAAGACCTCCGGCCTTCTATAGGAAGACCCCTGGCCTGTACAGGAAGACCTCTGGCAATCTACAAGAAGACCTCCGGCCTTTTATGAGGCCAGGGGTCTTAGTCTTCTATAAGAAGACCTCTGGCCTTCTTTGCTAAGACCTCTGGCCTTCTATGAGTAGACCTGCAGCTTCTGTAAGAAGACATCTTATCCACTATAAGAAGACCTCTGGCTTTCTATAAGAAGACCTCTGTCCTTCTGTATGAAGACCACTGGTCTTCCATAAGAAGACTTCGGCCCTTCTATAAGAAGACCTCTGGCCTTCTTTGCTAAGACATCTGGCCTTCTATGAGAAGGCCTCTAGATTTCTATGAAAAGACCTATGGCCTTCCATAAGAAGACCGCTGGCCTTCTATGCGAAGACCTTCCGACTTTGATTAGAATACTTCTGTTCTCCTGTGAGAGGAACTATGGCCTTCTATAAGAAACCCTCTGTCGTTCTATGAGAAGGCTTTGACCTTTTATAAAAAGTCCTCTTGCCTTCTATGAGAAGCCCTTTGGCCTTCTATGAAAAGACCCCTGGCCTTCTACAAGAACACATGGCTTTTTAAGAAAAGACCACTGCTCTTTTATGAAAACACCTGTGGCCTTCGATAAGAAACAATCTGTCTTTCTATGAGAACACCTCTGGTCTTCTATAAGTATATCTCTGGCCATCTATAGGAATACCTCTGGGCATCTATAAGAATACCTCTGGCCATCTATAAGAAGACCTCTAGCCTTCTATAAGAATACCCCTGGCCATCTATAAAAATACCTCTGACCTTCCAAAAGAAAACATAATATCTTCTTTGAGAAGACCTGCGAAGACCTAAGAAGACTTCTTGCCTATGAGAAGACCTCTGAATTCTGTGCACATTTTTTCCGATCTCTTGGTTGTAAATGTTATGTTCCCTCCGCTCACTACTCAAACTTTTTGTCATTTTCATAAACCAAAGAACAATATTTTTCTCATTTTCTTCTTTGTTTATAATTCCAGGTTACCGATCGAGCCAATTCAAAGCAACCAGCCATCTAGCTATTCAGTTTACAAACAATCCATTACAACAACAACAACAACTCTTTAAAACAAAACTCCAAAGTTTGCTAAACTTCAATCAAGCTTTGTCGATTACTTTGGTCGTTGGAATTTAAAACCAAATTTTCTGTTATTTTTTGCAGGAGAGCGGATGGAGTTGCGAATCGATTTCAAAGTGTAAATAATTACAAACGAACGGATATACTCACAACAACAAGAAGAGTCGGGATAGATAAAATAGAAACTCTGTATCAAGCATTTCATTCCAATAACAACATCATCAACATTAGCCTGCTCAACGCCATTGAGCAGTGCAAGCATGTCTGATATTTGCTTGTTTTCAAAAGCGCTGGGATACTTAGAAGCATTTGCACTCTTTAACACACACACACAGGCTGACATTGGCAGAAACCTCCACACACATACGAAAAGATATAAGAAGGGAAATATCCTCTTTACTGTTTCAACGCTTACCAGCACCAGTATCACCCATAGAAACTATACCACTCCAATTTTTATGCATGCATTCAGGGCACACTGCCATAGGTACATACATACACATGTCTGTAGGTGTATTTACGTTTTTAGTAAAATGGTTTGCTGGTAAAGTGTTTATCCAAAAGTTTTTCTTTCGTTTGCCAGCAGCGTGAAAATTTGCAAAAAGAAGTTGTTGTGGTGTTGTGGTGCGAATTTGTTTGCTTCAGCACCAACAGCTAAGGCAAAGAAATTCTATGAATTTTCGATAACCCTAATCCAAAGCAGAATACTAAACAACAACAACATCAACAACAGCTCTACAATAAATGTCGACCGCCAGACAGACAATTGCTAGCATTGCAATTTTACACCTACCATCGAGCTAACCGCACCATTTCAATTCATTCAAAAGCATGCCAATCTAGCATTTGATCGATTTCTAATGAATTTAAGTGTGTGTATGTGCAGAAGTGAGCGTTATGTATGTGAAAAATCTACACATGTCATCCTTTGTTCAACGTTCGAGTATCAGATCAGATGGAACCTTATTAATGCTTGAATCGTCGAAATCTTCAAGAACTTCCGAAAGATAACACATTTAATGCTATATTTTAATTAGAGCATGACCACGCCTGTTATCCTCTCAGCTTACATTTGTTGATTGAAAAGTAATACCACCACTACAAACACCACTGCTATTCTACCCACCGCCCGATTTCCATTCTCCCGAGTATCGAACTTAATATCAATTACCAAAAACCGTACATTTCATCATCATTTCATTACGATAATGATTGGAATTGAAAAGAAGGAATAAGAGGAAAATTCGCGCGCAAACTACATCAATCCATGAAAATGATGATGCTGTCGTCATTGCTGCCTTCAATCACCTTTCATCTGCAGCAGCATCAAAATCATTGGCATCAGCTCGAAGGATGGTTACATGAATATTTAAATACGTGTGTAATCAACAACGTTCTTGTTGTGTTTGTATTTGTTTTCCCAGCCACCTTTATCAAGGTAACCTGTGAAGAAGAAAAAAAATGTTCGCAACTTTTTAAGCTTGAAACAAACAAAAGAGCACAAATAAAATTCATATTTATCGTGAAAGGGAAGGTAATATGGTTACAATGCGAGGAGGAGGAGGAGAAGAAGGCAAAATAAGGCAAATGCTATGAAGTGCATTAACACACATACACATGTATGTATGTATGAATGTGAGTGTACCCCTCTCCCTAGCACTGCATCGATTTCAAACGAATTGCATCAATTTGCAATGGTTCTTGATTAATTTGGCAAACACTTTAGCCACGCGCGTATTTATTGTTACCGCACAGCAAAAAAAAAACAGTACGAAGAAACAATAAAAACAGATTCCAACAACAATAGTTGAGTTAAATTTCAACATCACCTCGAATAAAAAACAAAAACACTTCAGTTCCACATAAGCGATGTGCTTGATGTTGCAATTATTGTTGACTACTTTTGTGGCACAGAGTTTCCACACGAGCTGCACGACAGAATGGGACGAGAATTTGTTAAATGACATGAGTCCCATGACGATATGAGGATAGGGAAAGCTGGAGGACAAATGTGAAGTGCGAAGATAAATTGGATGAATGGTGTGATAAAAAGTGTTCCAAGCTGAATGCCAGAAGAAGTAATTGTGCACTTTTCCCTGGGAGACAAAAACAATAAAAGTGTGACAATAAACAACAACAATGAAAACGGAAGAGGAAGAAAAATATTGGGGGTTAAGAATAAACTATAACTATAACTTTGGGACATATTTTTGCCTTCCGCAAAATCAACTTTCGAATTCTTTTAAAAACCTATGGTCTATGGGAAGACCACTGGTCTTATATTGGAAGATCGCTGGTCTTCTGTGGGAAGACCTCTGCTCTTCTATTGGAGGACTCTGCTCTTCAATGGGAAGACCTCTGCTCTTCTATGGGAAGACATCTGGTCTTTTATGGGTTGACCTCTGGTCTTGTATGAAAGACATTTGGTCTTCTAAAGGAAGACTGCTAGCCTTTTATTGGAAGACCTCTGGTCTTCTATAGGAAGATCTCTGGTTTTCTATTGGATGATCTCTGCTCTTCTATGAAAATACCTCTAGTCTTCTATGGAAAAACACTGGATTTCTTTGGGTAGACCTTTGGTCTTCTACGGAAAGACTTCTTGTCTTATATGGGAAGCCACCTGGTCTGCTATGGGAAGATCTCTGGTTGACTATGGGAAGACCTCTGGTATTTTATGAAAACAATTGTGGTCTTCTATGGTCCACTGTCTACTGAGAATATCTCTTATCTTCTATGGGAAGACCTCTGGTCTTCTATGGGAAGCCATCTGGTCTGCTATAGGAACAACTATGGTTCACTATGGGAAGACCACTGGTTTACTATGGGAAAACCTCTGGTTCACTATGGGACCTCTGGTCTTCTATAGGAAGACTGCTAAGAAGGCCTCTGGTCTTTTATTGTTAGATCTCTCGTCTTCTATGGGAAGATTTCTGGTCTTATATGAGAAGACCTCTGGTCTTTTATGGAAAGCACCTGGTCTTCTAGGGTGACGTAGGGGATGGATGATACCAAGGAACGGTCCTGACCGGTTTTAACATGGCAAAGCCCAGGATTTATCTTGGTCCCTCTTTCATCCCAAGTGGACACTGACCTCCCCGTGGTGTCACCTGGGGAACTGCCTTTAACACCCGTTAAAGGTAGTGAGCTAACATGTGCCGCGCGTTCACCCATAAGAACGTTAAAAACTTGGGTTTGGGCGTCGGGTTAGTAACCCTCCCCTAGAAAAAACAGCCTACTATGAAAAAACGAAAGAAAAGAAAAACAAACCCCTCTAAAGTTGACGAACCCCGCAAACGTTTTAAGGACCATGATCTGCGAATCTGCACCTGGAATGTTCGCACTCTTTATAGAGAAGGTGCAGTCTTCGCATTGGCAGACGTACTTGAAAAGTACAAGACCGATATTACTGCCATACAGGAAATACGATGGATTGGGAAAGGCGTCACAACAACACCTAAAGGTGACGCACTGTATTATAGCTGCCATGACGTAAAGCATGAGTTTGGTTGTGGATTCGTAGTTAGTCGGAGACTAAAACATCTTGTATCCAGCTTCACTCCAGTGAATGAAAGACTTGCTGCTATTCGAATAAAAGCTAAATTCTTCAACATCAGCTTTATTTGCGCTCATGCTCCCACTGAAGAAAAGGACGAACAGACCAAAGATATATTTTACGAGCGCTTAGAAGAAACATATGACCGTTGCCCTGCCCATGACATTAAAATCATTCTAGGCGATTTTAATGCCAAAATTGGAAAGGAGAATATCTTTGGCCCAACAGTCGGGAAATTCAGTCTCCACAGTGAAACATCTGACAATGGTATGAGGCTGATAGACTTTGCAGCTGCAAAAAACATGCTAGTTAGCAGTACCAGATTTAATCATCTCGATATTCATAAGGGCACCTGGCTGTCTCCAGATCAGAAAACAAGAAACCAAATTGATCATGTTGTGATAGATGGAAGACATTCATCGAGCGTGTTGGATGTACGATCGTTCCGAGGCGCAAACATTGATTCGGACCACTACCTTGTTGCAGCAAAGGTACGCACCCGCCTAAACGTAGCAAACAAAGTACGAACAGACACAACACGAAAGTTAGACATCGGTAAGCTGCAATCACAACAGATAGCCACAGCATATTCCACTCAACTAGCCCAATTGCTTAATCAAAGCCCTCCTCATCCCGATAACATATCAGCGCAATGGCAAAGCATTGCCCACTCCATGCAAACAGCCGCAAAATCCATACTTGGATACCAGAGACCTCCACCAAGGAATCCATGGTATGATGAGGAGTGTCGTGCTGCCACCGAAGAGAAAAATGCGGCATATAAGGCTACTTTACAATCCGTAGCAACGCGTAGCGCACGAGAGAGATACAGGGAGAAAAGGAGAGAGGAGAAACGTCTTTTCCGCAGGAAAAAGAGAGAGATGGAAAAGCGGGAGTGTGAAAAAATCGAGATGTACAGGAGCCAGAATGAAGTCCGAAAATTCTACCAAAGAGTCAAGCATCAAACTGATGGCTTTGGTACAGGCACATCCTCCTGTAGAGACCAGCAAGGTAATTTGGTAACTGATACAGATAGTGTACTCAGGATATGGAAAGAACATTTTTCAAATCTGTTGGTATCCAATAGCAGCGAAGACGACGAAGATACCACAGTCCCAATCCCAGAAGATGGTATTGAATGTATACCGCCCAGCCAAGATGAGGTAAAGACAGCAATAAATCGGCTGAAGAATAATAAGGCAGCAGGGGCCGATGGCTTACCAGCCGAGCTGTTCAAAACCGGAGGCGACACGCTGATAAGGTGTATTCATCAGCTAGTTAGCACCATCTGGCAGGAAGAACGAGTACCCGACGATTGGAACCTGAGTATCCTGTGCCCCGTCCACAAGAAGGGAGATAAGACTGTATGCTCTAACTATAGGGGCATAAGTCTACTCCCTATTGCCTACAAGATCGTGTCAGGGATATTGTGCGAACGACTAAAGCCAATGGTCAACGAGATTATTGGACCATACCAATGCGGCTTTAGACCTGGCAAGTCCACCATTGACCAGATATTTACCCTGCGGCAAATCCTGGAGAAGACCCAAGAGATGCAGATCGACACCTACCACCTATTTGTCGATTATAAAGCAGCCTTCGACAGTCCGCTGCGCTCAAAGGTATTCCAAGCCATGTCTGAATTTGGTATTCCCGCAAAGCTCATCCGGCTTTGTAAAATGACTTTAACTGACACGAGGTCCTCAGTTAAAATAGGAAAGAACCTCTCCGAAGAGTTTGGTACCAAAAGAGGTTTCAGACAAGGAGACAGCCTTTCGTGTGACCTCTTCAACATCCTGCTAGAAAAGGTTATACGAGAGGCAAACGTCAAAAGAAGTGGCACAATCTACACCAATAGTCACATGTTACTTGCTTATGCTGATGATATAGACATCATGGGCCGATCAGTAGAAGAAGTAACTGATACCTTTATGAAGGTCGAAGGAGAATCTGCTAAAGTGGGTCTGGCGGTAAACGGTGAGAAGACCAAGTTGATGGTGTCGACGCGCAATGCGTCCATTGAGCTCGGACCGACTGTGGAAGTTGGTTCCTATAATATTGAGGTAGTAAAAGACTTCGTCTACCTCGGCACCTCCGTCAACACAACAAACGACATCAGTTGTGAAATAAAAAGAAGAATTGTATTGGCCAACAGATGCTACTTTGGATTAAGTAAGCAGTTTAAAAACAAAGCCACATCTCGTCAAACAAAAATAACGCTCTACAAAACACTGATACTACCCGTGCTGATGTATGGCTCCGAAGCCTGGGTACTTGCGCAAGCAGACATGGCAGTGCTTGGTGTGTTTGAGAGAAAAATTCTTCGAAAGATCTACGGACCAATCTGCGTTGACGGTGAATATCGACGTCGCATGAACCACGAGCTGTATCTGCTATACAACGACATCAATATTGTTGAACGTATCGAGAAGCAGCGATTGCGTTGGCTAGGCCATATCAAAAGAATGAGCGATGATGAACCCGCTAAAAAGGCGTATGAATACATGCCACATGGCGGTGCACGCAGAATTGGCAGGCCAAGGAATAGATGGCGCAAACAAGTGGATGATGAGATGAAAAGGCGCGGTATTCCAGAGTGCAAAGCAACAAATAGAGAGGAATGGAGATCTCTTCTTAGTTCGGCCTATAGAACAAATGTTCTGTAATGGGCCAGCTAAGTAAGTAAGTACCTGGTCTTCTATGGGTAGACCTCTGATCTTCTATGGGAAGACCTCTGGTGTTCTATAGGAACACCTCTCCTATGGATTTCTTTGGGTAGACTTTTGGTCTTCTACGGAAAGACTTCTTGTCTTATATGGGAAGCCACCTGGTCTGCTATGGGAAGATCTCTGGTTGACTATGGGAAGACCTCTGGTATTTTATGGGAACAATTGTGGTCTTCTATGGTCCACTGTCTACTGAAAGCAGATCTCCGGTCATCTTTGAATATCTCTTATCTTCTATGGGAGGACCTCTGGTCTTCTATGGGAAACCATCTGGTCTGCTATGGGAACAACTATGGTTGACTATGGGAAGACCTTTGGTTTACTATGGGAAAACCTCTGGTTAGCCATGGGAAGACCTCTGATCTTCTAAAGGAAAACTGCTAAGAAGGCCTCTGGTCTTTTTATTGTTAGATCTCTCGCCTTCTATGGGAAGATCTCTGGTCTTTTATGGGAAGACCTCTGGTCTTCTATGGGTAGACCTCTGGTCTTCTATGGGTAGACCTCTGATCATCTATGGAAAGACCTCTGGTGTTCTATAGGAACACCTCTTCTATGGGAGGACCTCTGTGCTTCTATGGGAAGAAATCTGGGCTTCTATGGGATGACCTCTAGTCATCTAAAGGAAGCCTTCTGGTCTGCCATGGGAAGATCTCTGGTTGACTATGGGAAGACCTTTGGTCTTTTATGGGAACATTTTTGGTCTTCTGTGGGAGGACCTCTCGTCCACTGTAAGAAGATCTCAAGTCTTCTTTGAGATTATCTCTTATCTTCTATGGGGGACCTCTGGTCCTCTATACGAAGCCATCTGGTCTGCAAGGGAACAACTATGGGAATACCTCTGGTTTACTATGGAAAAACCTCTGGTTCACTATGGGAAAACATCTGGTCTTCTATGGGAATATCCCTTATATTTTATGGGAGAATCTCTTATCCTCTATGGAAGGAGCTCTGGTCTTCTATGGGAAGCCATCTGGTCTGCTATGGAAATATCTCTGTTCTTCTATGGGAAGACCTCTGGTCTACTATGGGAAGACCTCTGGTCTTCTATAGGAAGACCTCTTTTCTACTATGGGAAGACCTCTGTTCTACTATGGGGATATCTGTGGTCTACAATCGGAAGGTCTTTGGCCTTCTACGTGAAATTGTCTGGTCTTCTATTGAAAGTCGTCTCGTCTTCTATGGGAAGAACTCTGATATTCTATGAGAGGACCTGTAGTCTTCTATTAGAAGATCTCTAGTCTTCTATGAGACTACTCTTATCTTCTATGGAAAGGCCTCTGAACTTCTATAAAAATTGGTCTGATCTTCTATCTGGCTTGCGATAGGAAAAACTCTGAAAGACCTCTGATCTTCTATGGGATGACCTCTAGTTATCTATAGGAAGCCTTCTGGTCTACCATGGGAAGATCTCTGGTTGACTATGGGAAGACCTCTGGTCTTTTATGGGAAAAATTTTGGTCTTCTGTGGGAGGACCTCTCGTCCACTGTTAGAAGTCTCACGTCTTCTTTGGGAGTATCTCATCTTTTATGGGGGACCTCTGGTCTTCTATAGGAGGCCATCAGGTCTGCAAGGGAACAACTATGGGAAGACCTCTGGTTTACTATGGGAAAACCTCTGGTTCACTATGGGAATATCCCTTATATTTTATGGGAGAATCTCTTATCCTCTATGGAAGGAGCTCTGGTCTTCTATGGGAAGCCATCTGGTCTGCTATGGAAATATCTCTGTTCTTCTATGGGAAGACCTCTGGTCTACTATGGGAAGACCTCTGGTCTTCTATAGGAAGACCTCTTTTCTACTATGGGAAGACCTCTGTTCTACTATGGGGATATCTGTGGTCTACAATGGGAAGGTCTTTGGTCTTCTACGTGAAAATGTCTGGTCTTCTATTGAAAGTCGTCTCGTCTTCTATGGGAAGAACTCTGATATTCTATGAGAGGACCTGTAGTCTTCTATTAGAATATCTCTAGTCTTCTATGAGACTACTCTTATCTTCTATGGAAAGGCCTCTGAACTTCTATGAAAATTGGTCTGATCTTCTATCTGGCTTGCGATAGGAAAAACTCTGAAAGACCTCTGATCTTCTATGGGATGACCTCTAGTCATTTGTAGGAAGCCATCTGGTTTGCTATGGAAAGATCTCTGGTTGACTAGGGGAAGACCTCTGGTCTTTTGTGGGAAAAACTTTGGTCTTCTGTGGGAGGACCTCTCGTCCACTGTAAGAAGATCTCACGTCTTCTTTGAGAATATGTGTTGTCTTCTATGGGAGAATATCTGGTCTTCAATGGGAAGCCGTCTGGTCTGCTATGGGAACAACTATGGTTGACTATAGAAAGACCTTTGGTTTACTATGGGAAAACCTAGCCATGGGAACACCTCTGGTCTTCTATGGGAAGATCTCTTATATTTTGTGGGAGAATCTCTTATCCTCTGGTCTGGTCTCTGGTCTTCTATGGGAAGCCATCTGGTCTGCTATGGGAATATCTCTGTTCTTCTATGGGAAGACCTCTGGTCTACTATGGGAAGACCTCTGGTCTTCTATAGGAAGACCTCTTTTCTACTACGGGAAGACCTCTGTTCTTCTATGGGGATATCTGTGGTCTACAATGGGAAGGTATTTGGTCTTCTAAGTGAAAATATCTGGTCTTCTATTGAAAGTCGTGTCGTCTTCTATGGGAAGAACTCTGATATTCTATCTGAGGACCTCTAGTCTTCTAGAAAGTCGTCTCGCCTTCTATGGGAAGAACTGTGATATTCTATGGGAGGACCTCTAGTCTTCTATTAGAAGATCTCTAGTGTTCTATGAGACGACTCTTATCTTCTATGGAAAGGCCTCTGAACTTTTATGAAAATTGGTCTGATCTTCTATCTGGCTTGCGATAGGAAAAACTCTGGAACACCTCTGATCTTCTATGGGATGACCTCTAGTCATCTATAGGAAGCCTTCTGGTCTGCCATGGGAAGATCTCTGGTTGACTATGGGAAGACCTCTGGTCTTTTATGAGAAAAATTTTGGTCTTCTGTGGGAGGACCTCTCGTCCACTGTTAGAAGTCTCACGTCTTCTTTGGGAGTATCTCATCTTTTATGGGGGACCTCTGGTCTTCTATAGGAGGCCATCAGGTCTGCAAGGGAACAACTATGGGAAGACCTCTGGTTTACTATGGGAAAACCTCTGGTTCACTATGGGAATATCCCTTATATTTTATGGGAGAATCTCTTATCCTCTATGGAAGGAGCTCTGGTCTTCTATGGGAAGCCATCTGGTCTACTATGGGAAGACCTCTGGTCTTCTATAGGAAGACCTCTGGTCTTCTATAGGAAGACCTCTTTTCTACTATGGGAAGACCTCTATTCTACTATGGGGATATCTGTGGTCTACAATGGGAAGGTCTTTGGTCTTCTACGTGAAAATATCTGGTCTTCTATTGAAAGTCGTCTCGTCTTCTATGGGAAGAACTCTGATATTCTATGAGAGGACCTGTAGTCTTCTATTAGAAGATCTCTAGTCTTCTATGAGACTACTCTTATCTTCTATGGAAAGGCCTCTGAACTTCTATGAAAATTGGTCTGATCTTCTATCTGGCTTGCGATAGGAAAAACTCTGAAAGACCTCTGATCTTCTATGGGATGACCTCTAGTTATCTATAGGAAGCCTTCTGGTCTACCATGGGAAGATCTCTGGTTGACTATGGGAAGACCTCTGGTCTTTTATGGGAAAAATTTT
Source organism: Musca autumnalis (assembly GCF_047663935.1). NCBI lineage: Eukaryota > Metazoa > Arthropoda > Insecta > Diptera > Muscidae > Musca > Musca autumnalis. The sequence continues at coordinate 188,561,187 of NW_027412088.1, read as the reverse complement.
GGTCTTCTGTGGGAGGACCTCTCGTCCACTGTTAGAAGTCTCACGTCTTCTTTGGGAGTATCTCTTATCTTCTATGGGGGACGTCTGGCCTTCTATAGGAAGCCATCAGGTCTGCAAGGGAACAACTATGGTTCACTATGGGAAGACCTTTGGTTTACTATGGGAAAACCTCTGGTTCACTATGGGAAAACCTCTGGTCTTCTATGGGAATAACGCTTATATTTTATGGAAGAATCTCTTATCCTCTACGGAAGGAACTCTGGTCTTCTATGGGAAACTATCTGGTCTGCTATGGGAAGATTTCTGTTCTTCTATGGAAATACCTCTGGTCTACTATGGGAACACCTCTGTTCTACTATGGGGATATCTGTGGTCTACAATGGGAAGGTCTCTCCTACAATGGGAAGGTCTCTGGTCTTCTACGTAAAAATATCTGGTCTTCTATTGTAAGTCGTCTCGTCTTTTATGGGAATAACTCTGATATTCTATCTGAGGGCCTCTAGTCTTCTAGAAAGGCGTCTCGTCTTCTATGGGAAGAACTCTGATATTCTATGGGAGGTTCTCTAGTCTTCTATTAGAAGATCTCTAGTCTTCTATTAGACGACTCTTATCTTCTATGGAAAGGCCTCTGATCTTTTATGAAAATTGGTCTGATGTTTTATGGAAAACATCTGCTCTTGCGATAGGAAAACCTCTGGTTGTTGTTGTTGTAACAGTGTTTGTTATTATGTTTGTATGTTCGTTCTTCTGTTCAATCTGGCTCTGGGTCTATCTCCAGTTCCAGGAAAGTGGCTGCTTCGATGGGATGTAACCACAGATCCACTCGAGATAGATGAGTAGGTTTGGCCGGGGAGTTGAAAAGGTGTTTTGTGTCGTGCGGACCCATGCCACATACTGGGCAGATGTCTTGCACGGCTCGGTCGATTTCCGCCCAATAAGAATTTAGCCGAAACTACTCTATTTTGTCGTGGCAGCTGACGCTCCTCAGCTGCAATAGATGGGGGATGTATTTCGAGGACTTTATTCACACTATAATTGCTTAAGGCCTTGGTAACTGCATCCGTGTGAATACTATTTAAACCTGCTTGATATGCCTGTTGATATAGGGGTTCTCTCCTGTATCGTTGGACCTCTCCCTCTAGAGCATGGATATCCTTCCTGATCTGCCTGAATGTGTCGAGCCTACCCACAAGATGGTGATTGGGATGGCTCACACGGCAACATTCAAGCAGGTACTGCAACGAAAGCATCTCATTGTGTTGCTTTACTGGAAGAATATTTGCCTCCTCATGTAGATGGTCCACTGAAGACTTAAGGAGGCACCCTGTTGCTGCTCTCAGGGCGGCATTCTGGCAAGTTTGAATCTGTTTCCAATTCGTATCACATAATCTCGGGTACCAGACTGGCGACGCATAGCTTACCACAGACCGACCTATCGCGTTATATGTGGTCAACAAGGTTTCTTTATCTGCACCCCAAGTGCTGCCGGCTAGGTACTTGAGGACCTTGTTCCTACTTTTCAGTTTGTCGCAGATAGCTGTGGCGTGCACGCACGACGTGAAAGTAGTGTCGAATGTGACCCCCAACATTTTGGGGCAGTTTGTGGTCCGAATTCTGCTACCGTCGACCACGACATTCAATTCTCTTCCAAACTGCGCTGTCCATGTGGTGAACAGAGTGGCTGTTGATTTTGTGGCGGAAATCTGCATATTCCTCGAATGGAAAAAGGTGGTAAGATCGGTTAAATAGTTGTTCAGTCTCTCAAACATGTCATCAGGATAGGTACCCGACGCCAGGATCGTGCAATCATCCGCATACGTTACGATTTCGATGCCGTCTGGAGGGGGCGGAATACAGGAGAGGTAGAGGTTAAAAAGTTCCGGAGATATCACCCCACCTTGGGGAACTCCCTGTTTCACTCTACGGAGTTTGGACTTCTTGTTCCTGAATTCCACGTACGACTGGCGTCCACTGATATAATTGACTATCCAACGTTTCAAGCTTGGCCTGGCTCAATGTCCTCAAACAGCGTGGAGTGCCTGGCTGTATCAACGGCTTTTGATAAGTCAAGCGCCACCATCACTGTTCTATCGCACGGCCGTCTCTGGTTGAGTCCTTGACAAATATGTGTGGTAATGGCGTGCAGCGCTGTAGTCGTGCTGTGCTGCTTACGGAATCCATGCTGATGATCGGCCACTTGATAGCTATTTCTGATACTGGGGGTGACTAAGACCCTTTGCTACGGGCGACAAAAGCGAAATCGGCCTGCACGATTCACTATTGATGGCATCCTTGCCGGGCTTCCGTAGTGGGACCACCCTACCCATTTTCCAGACTTCTGGAACAATGAGAGTGGGTAGCGACAAGTTGAGAACTTTAGTGAGATACTCCACTCCCGGCTCATCCAGCTGCTTCAGCATTACCATGAGAGATAACATCAGGACCCAACGCTTTGGATGATTTAGCGTTCCTGATGGCATTGGCAACATTGTAAACTGTGATGGTTCCTCCTCGGCAGGAAGGGATCTGATGCGACGTAATTCTTCTCTTCGCCCTGTCACTCTCGGGGTGCTCGACAAACTGTCGATTGAAATAACTTGCGCACCTCTTCGGGTCAGTCAACGTAACGTCGCCAAACGTGACTGAGGTCCTATCATCCCTTATTCCAGGGTTCGAGAGTGACTTAACCGTTGCCACAATTCGCCTATACCGGCTCCAATGTTGCAACTCTTCAGATGATTTGGTTTGGTGGTTCCTCCTCGGCAGGAAGAGATCTGATGCGACGTAATACTCTTCACTTCGCCCTGTCACTCTCGGGGTGCTCGACAAACTGTCGATTGAAATAACTTGCGCACCTCTTCGGGTCAGTCAACGTAACGTCGCCAAACGTGACTGAGGTCCTATCTTCCCTTATTCCAGGGTTCGAAAGTGACTTAACCGTTGCCACAATTCACCTATACCGGCTCCAATGTTGCAACTCTTCAGATGATTTAACCACTTGTTGCGCTTATGCTCGCCGACCAGTCTGTTAACTTCCAGTGTCAGCTTCCTGACTCTGGGGTCATTGGGGTTGGTTCGGCGAAGCTCATCACACTCATTTGCTAATGTCGTCGCCTCTGATGGAAGAAGCGAGCGGCTGCAGCAGTGATGATGTCTCGGAACGTCCTTTCCGCTACCCGAACATCAGTAGGATTGGGCAGTTCTCTGAAGCGGTGATTGGTGAACTCTCTGAAACCCGGCCAATCAGCTTTCTTATAATTGACGAATGTGCGGCGTTTAAAGGTAATGAAATCGGGTGGTCTGCTAATGGAGACAATTATAAGGGAGATGGTCTGATCCAAGGGAAATGACGGGTTGCCAGGTGACGTCTGGTGTTCTGTTCTGGTGTTTGGTCTTCTATAGGATGTTCTCTGGTATTCTGTCTGGTCGCCCTCTGGACCTCTGTTCTTCTATAAGAACACCTGTGGTCCTCTTTTTTCCATAGGAAGACCTCTGCGCCTGGTACTCCAAGAATAACTATGCTCTTCTATAAGAAGATGTTTGGTTCTTCAAAAGAAGGTCTCTATTCGTCAATAGGAAGACCTCTGGCCTTCAATAGGATGGCTTCTGAGCTTCTATAAGTAGACCGTTGGTCTTCTATGACAAGGCCTCTGATCTTCTATTAGGAAGGGATCTGGTATTCTATAAGAAAACTTTTAATCTATTATATGGATAACTGTGGCATTTTTTATTTCGTTTGTTCTATACGAATACCTCTGGTCTCCAATAAGATGACCTCTGATCTTCGAGAAAAAGGCATCTGATCTGTAATAAGAAGGCATCTGATCTTCTATAAAGAGACATCTGGTCTTTTTTAAAAAGGCCCCGGTGTTCCATTGTAAAAAATCTGTTTTTCACAGTGGTCTGGTCTTCTATAAAAAACGGGTTCTCTTAAAGCAGGCCTGGACGTTTTAGGAAAACCTTGGTTTCTCTAAAAGAAAAACTCGTATCTTTCATAGGTACGAAGACACATGAACTTAAATAAGACGACCGCGAGTGCTTTGTAAGATGACCTATAGTATTCTATAGAAAGATCCCTGGCCTTCTATGAGAAGGCCTTAGGACTTCTATGGAAAGAGCTTTCATTTGCTATAAAAAGATCTCAGTTTTCATTTAGCCACATCCATCCTGTCTTACTAGAAGAAGAGCTTCCCTTCAATTTTCCCGTTGTACGAAAAAATGTTTGCATTGCAATGAAATTCTAGCTGTTATCCTTTTTTATATTCATAAACTATAAACAAATACCTGCATAACTCCGCGTAAAATACAATAATAAAAACATACATAAATACGTATCCCTATCAGTATTCGTTTGAAAATCCACGTAGATAATACTATTTGAAAGCGTTTTGTTCAGAAAAACATATTTGCACGTAATCCGTTAGGGTGGAGTGAAACATACAAATTTGCCAAGCGTTTTCTATGTTCATTTCATGTTTCCACTTAGTTATGAGAAGTTATATACCCACATGAATCCTGCGAATAAAGCGGGGATAACGGCAGACCATTGACAAAGGCAAACAAACAGACATACAGACAGATAGTCTCTCAGTCAGCCATTTCTTCATCCACACAGCAACTCTGAAACAGATGTACATATATAGACACATGCTTCCTTCCGACCATCGCACTGAAGTTTTAGCAATTTTTTATTTCGGCTAACGAAAACTGGGTCAAACATAATGCACAATAAACGAATAAAACAAAACAGATGACGACAACGACGAGTTGCAAGTTGCATGTCGCCGCACACACAGCAGGTCACACCGTTTGCTACGTAAACATGTCATTGAACAGAGTCATCCAAGGGTCACAGATATGGTTACAGAGGTAAACAAGTGCAGCGAGCTGTCGGATGTTAGCAAAAGAAACAAATGATATGATTTCCCGACAATGTCTGCTTTGAACGTGTACGCCTTAGCTAAAGAAACAAATGGGTTACATGGGATTACACAAATCGAATGGAATAGGTGACCGGCAAGGTCAGTTTGAATTTTTTGGGGTATATTTAAAAGGTTTTGTTTTTGGTGGAAGAGATAAAAAAGTTTACACTAGATAAGCTTTCATAGAAATTGAATAAAAGGTGTATAAGGAAAGAGATCTGCCAATAGATGCCTATTCTTCTTCCAATGGAAGACTAGAGCAGTTTAAACTGAAGACATGATTTCATCTTATATATATGAGATCAGAAAGAAGACTTTGAGAATAAAAGATGAGATAGTTGCCATAGGAGGTCAGGTATTTTCGCAAAGGGGAAGATCAGAGATATTTCTGTAGAAAAATAAATCATTCATTACATCAGAAGTTTTTAGTAAGAAGAAGAAACAAACAACAGATTTTAAATTTGAAAACTAGAGGTCTACGGCTTAAAGATACACATGTCGTCCCTGTCTTCTTTAGAAAACCAGTGATCCTCCGTAGAAGACCAGAGGTCTTCCACCAGAAGGCAGAGGTATTCTTATAGAAGATCATAGGCTTAATATTAGGCCAGATGTCTTACCACAGAAGTAGTAGAACATAAGAGAATGCCCAACAGAATTGCAGACGTCGTTCTATACAATATCAGATGTTTTTCTTTAGGTGGAATAAATATTCTTAAATAATCCACGTTTAATGGCATGTTGGAAGTAGTGATAGCAGACTTATGTATGTACTTTCAATTGGATGCAAACATCAATTTTTACTTCATCTTTTTTCATATTTTTTTTTTTAAATCCAAATGAGTTTCATTGGGTGAGGTAGGGGATGGAAGATACCAAGGAATGGTCCTGACCGGCTTTAACATGGCAAAGCCCAGGATTTATCTTGGTCCCTCTTTCATCTCAAGTGGACACTGGCCTCCCCTTGGTGTCACCTGGGGAACTGACTTTAACACCCGTTAAAGGTAGTGAGCTAACATGTGCCGTGCGTTCACCCATAAGAACGTTAAAAACTTTGGTTTGGGCGTCGGGTTAGTAACCCTCCCCTAGAAAAAACAGCCTGCTATGAAAAAACGAAAGAAAAGAAAACAAACCCCTCTAAAGTTGAGGAGACCATGATCTGCGAATCTGCACCTGGAATGTTCGCACTCTTTATGGAGAAGGTGCAGTTTACGCATTTGCAGATTGTACTTGAAAAGTACAAGGCCGACATTACTGCCAAAGAGGAAATACGATGAAAGGGGAAAGGAGTCACAACAACACCTAAAGGTGACGCACTGTATTATAGCTGCCATGACGTAAAGCATGAGTTTGGTTGCGGATTCGTAGTTAGTCGGAGATTAAAACATCTGGTCTCCAGCTTCACCCCAGTGAATGAAAGACTTGCTGCAATTCGATTAAAAGCAAAATTATTCAATATCAGCTTTATTTGCGCTTATGCTCCCACTAAAGACAAGGAAGAACAGACCAAAGATATATTTTACGAGCGCTTAGAAGAAACTTATGACCGTTGCCCTGCCCATGACATTAAAATTATACTAGACGATTTTAATGCCAAAATTGGAAAGGAGAATATCTTTGGCCCAACATCGGGAAATTCAGTCTCCACAGTTAAACATCTGACAATGGTATGAGGCTGATAGACTTTGCAGCTGCAAGAAACATGGTAGTTAGCAGTAACAGATTTAAGCATCTCGATATTCATAAGGGCACCTGGCTTTCGCCAAATCAAAGAACAAGAAATCAAATTGATGACGTTGTGATAGACGGAAGACATGGATCAAGCGTGTTGGATGTATGATCGTTCCGAGGTGCAAACATAGAGTGGATCACTACCTTGTTGCAGCAAAAGTACGTACCCGTCTAAACGTTGCAAATAAAGCACGAACAGACACAACGCGGAAGTTGGACATCGGTAAGCTGCAATCACAACAGACAGCCACTGCATATTCCACTCAACTGGCCCAATTGCTTAATCAAAGCACTCCTCGTCCCGATAACATATCATGGCAATGCAAAACATTGCCCACTCCATGCAAACAGGCCGCAAAATCAGTACGTGGATACCAGAGACCTCCACCAAGGAATCCATGGTATGACCAGGAGGGTCGTGCTGCTACCGAAGAGAAAATGCAGCATATAGGGCTACTTACAATCCGTAGCAACGCGTAGCGCACGAGAGAGGTATCGGAGAAAAGGAGAGAGGAGAAAGTCTTTTCTGCAGGAAAAAGAGAGAGAGATGGAAAAGCGGGAGTGTGAACAAATCGAGACGTACAGGAGACAGAATGAAATCCGAAATTTCTACCAAAGAGTGAAACATCAAACTGATGGCTTTGGAACTGGCACATCCTCCTGTAGAGACCAGTAAGGTAATCTGGTAACTGATACAGATAGTGTGCTAAGGATATGGAAAGAGCACTTTTCCAAACTGTTGGTATCCAATAGTAACGAAGTCGACGAAGATACCACAGATCCAATCCCAGAAGATGGTATTGAATGTATACCACCCGGCCATGATGAGGTACAGACAGCAATAAAACCGGCTGAAGAATAATAAGGCAGCAGGAGCTGATGGCCTACCAGCCGAGCTGTTTAAAACCGGAGATGACACGCTGATATGGTGTATACATCAGCTAGTTAGCTCCATTCTTGCAGGAAGAACTCGTACCCGACGATTGGAACCTGAGCATCATGTGTCCCGTCCATAAAAAAAGGATAAGACTTTATCCTCCAACTATATGTGCATAAGTCTTCTCCCCATCGCCTACAAGATAGTGTCAGGGATATTGTGCGCTCGACTAAAGCCCATGGTCAACGAAATAATTGTACCATACCAATGCGGCTTTAGACCTGGCAAGTGCACCATTGACCAGATATTTACCATGCGCAAATCCTGGAGAAGACCCAAGAGATGAAGATCGACACTTACCACCTGTTTATAAAGCAGCCTTCGACAGCCCGCAAACGTTCAAAGGTATTTCAAGCCATGTCTGAATTCGGTATCCCCGCAAAGCTCATTCGGCTGTGTAAAATGGCTCTAGCTGACACAAGATGTTCAGTTAAAATAGGAAAGAACCTCTCCGAAGAGTTTTGTACGAAAAGAGGTTTCAGGCAAGGAGACAGCTTTTCGTGTGATCTTTTAACATCCTGCTAGAAAAGGTTATACGAGAGGCAAACGTCAAAAGAAGTGGCACAATCTACACCAATAGCCACATGTTACTTGCTTATCCTGATGATATAGACATCATGGGGCGATCGGTAAAAGAAGTAACCAATACCTTTATGAAGGTCGAAGGAGAATCTGCTAAAGTGGGTCTGGCGGTAAACGGCGAGAAGACAAGTTGATGGTGTCGACGCGGAATGCGTGAGATCGGACCAACTGTTAAAGTTGGTTCCTATAATTTTGATGTAGTAAAAGACTTCGTATACCTCGGCACCGCCGTAAACACAACAAACGACATCAGTAGTGAAATAAAAAGGAGAATTGTATTGGCCAACAGATGCTACTTTGGCTTAAGTAAGCAGTTAAAAACAAAGCCACATCTCGTCAAACAAAAATAACGCTCTACAAAACACTGATACTTCCCGTGCTAATGTGTGGTACCGAAGCCTGGGTACTTGCGCAAGCAGATAAGGCAGTGCTTGACGTGTTTGAGAGAAAAATTCTTCGAAAGATCTACGGACCATTCTGCGTTGATGGTGAATATCGACGTCGTATGAACCACGAGCTGTATCTGCTATACAACGACATCAATATAGTTAAACGTATCGAGATGCAGCGTTTGCGTTGGCTAGGCCATATAATAAGAATGAGCCATGATGAACCCGCTAAAAAGGCGTATAAATTCGAGGCACATAACGGTGCACGCAGAATTGGCTGGCCAAAGAATAGATGGCGCAAACAAGTGGATGAAGAGATGAGAAGGCGCGGCATTCCAGAAACCGACGCACTAAACAGGGAGAATTGGAGATATTGGAGATATTGGGGAAGTAAGTAAGTAAGCAAGTAAGTTTCAATGAGTTTCATTGAATAATATCCCTGACCCAAACATCTTTCAAATAAAAATCGTTCCTCTTAGCCATGAAGTAAAACTCTATCTTGAGGAATTATTTTCCGTTAATATCCTTAAACTTAAAGCGCTTCTTGGCAATAGGTTTATTACACTTATCCTTGGTTAAACACGTTAACTTTCTTAGCGGGGGGATGTGGGGAAAGGGAATGGTGAGTATAACAAGAGAATTTCTAACAGTTACGTTATGGAAAAGAACGCTAGCTTCATCGTGCCATTGAAAACTTAAACGCCAGTGAGAACAGCCCTACACTATCTAAAGTAAAATAATTCACTGAAATGCAAGCTATGAACAAGCAGCAAGTTGGGTGGCAGGCAACAGGCATGCAGTGCTTCAATGCTCACAAGTAATCTCTACGGCAGCATAAGTCATTCCAAATAGAGGGTATACTTTTTTAAGGTCAATTCAAAACACAACATGACAAGCCGAAAACAAGAAGAAGGGAAAAAAGAAGCAGCAAAATATATGCTGACATATTAAAAAGGGGAATAAAAAGAGAAGCTGTAAATTCCATAAGGCTTCTTCTGTTTCGTCTTCATCTTAATGCAGATATTAACCACCTTCAACCTGTAGAAGCCGCAGCGCAGGGAAAAGTTGATGCTGCTGCCACGCTGTGAAGTTGTCACTTTGAATTGTTTCTTCTTTTGTGGCTAGTGTTTTACCGATTAATGTCATAATTAAATCCCTTTTCATGTTCATATGCTGGGTGGTTGAAAGTAGATTTATATGTCACTCCTTCGCAAATAGCAGCAGAGACAAAAGACCCATATGTTGGGCATCAAGCCATGAAAGTACTACACAGTAACAACAACGACAACTTATGTGAAAAGTTAATGGAAAATATATAGAAAAAGTGTTTCCCTTAAGTTGATGCAACTCTCGTAAACTCTGAAATAACTTTTTTCATAATAAATGTCATTTGAAGGTAGGAATGTGAGGAGAAGAGGTAGCTCCGCTTTATATCCCACACAATGTTTACTTGTATGTCTACAGTGCCTGAATAAACCTTTCCTCTCCGTAATATACGTTATATTTGGGAGTATTTCTCATTTGGTATATGTACTTATAGGAAAGTGTGTCATTGTAAACATTGAAATGGCTTTGGTTGTTGTTATTGTAGTTGCTGTGTGTGGTTTTACTTGTGGAGGTGTATTGGCTATGTGACACTACCAATACCAAACAATTACAGTGTTAATGCTGTTTATAAGGTTCAATGTTTTCGCAGTGGTTTAGAAGACAATAGGAAGGTATCCTGTGAGAAAACTTTGGGGTATTTTCACAGTAGAACTGGTTTTCTATAAGAAGACTTTTGGGTTTCTATAAGAATACCTCTGCTACCTATTAAAAAGCCTCTGATCGCCAATAAGAAACCCTCTAATACTATCTAAAAAGACCTGTGGTTTTCTACAAGAAGACGTCTTCTCTTCTACAAGAAGACCTCTTCTCTTCTACAAGAGGAGCTCTGGCAACCTAAAAAAAGACTTCTAGCTCCCAATAACAAGACTTTCAATAATATCTAATATATAACGAGATCTCTGTTCTACTACCAGAAGACCTCTGATCGTCTTCTAGTCGCCTAAAAGAAGACCTTTGGTCTTCTATAAGACGTTCTCGGGATCTCTGATTGTCTATTAGAAGACCTCTGTTCGCCTTTATGCAGTTATCTGGTATTCAATAAGAAGACCTCTGCTCTTCAACAGGAAGTCCTCTCATCATCTATATTAAGACCTATCATCGCCTGTATTAACACCTCTGATCGCCCATAAGAAATTCTCTTGTCGTCTTTAAGAAAACCTCTGGTAGCCTAAAAGAAGTCTCTGGTCTTCTACAAAAAGTTCTCGGGTTTTCTATAAGAAGTTATCTGGTCTTTTATAAGGAATTATCTGTTCTTCTATAAGAAGTTTTCTTGTCGTCTATGAGAAAACTTCCGATCGTCTATAAAAAATAGGAAGTTATCGGGTATTCTTTAAGAAGTAATGTGGTATTCTAAAAGAAGTTCTCTGGTCGCCTATAAGAAAACTTCTGGTCTTCTATAAGAAGATCTCTGGTTTTCTGTAAGAAGACCTCTGATTTTCTATAAGAAGACCTCTGGTTTTCTATAAGAAGTTCTCAAGTTTTCTATAAGAAGTTTTCTGGTCTTCTATAAGAAGTTTTCTGGTCATCTATAAATAGTTTTCTGTTCTTCTATAACAAGTTCTCTCATCGTCTATAAGACGACCTCTGATCGTCTATAAGAAGGCGTCTGGACTTCTATAGGAAGTTCTCGGATCTTCTATAAGAAGTTATGTGGTGTTCTATAAGAACTTCTCTGGTCTTCTAACAGATAGCTTCTCACCTTCTATATTAAGATCTCTGGTCGTCTATAAGATGACCTGAGGTCGACTATAAGAAGACCTCTGGTCTTCTATAAGAATTTATATGGCCTTCCATAAAAAGTAATCTGTTTTTCTATAAGTTTTTCTATCGTCTATAAGAAAACCTCTGGCCGCCTATAAGAAGTCCTCTGGTCTTCTGTAAGAAGTTATCTGATATCCTATATGAAGCTCTCTGTTCTTCTACAAGAAGTTCTCTGGTCGTCTATAAGAAGTTCTCTGGTCGTCTATAAGAAGATCTCTAATCGTCTATAAGAATACATCTGGCCGCCTATAAAATTACCGCTGATATTCTATAAGAAAGGCTCCGATCTTCTATAAGAAGACCTCTGGCCGCATATAAGAGAGCCTCTAATCCTTTATAAAAGCTCCTATGATCGTGTATATGAAGACGTCGCGTCGACTATTAGAATACCTCTAGTTACTTATAAGAAGATCTCTGGTCTTCCCACAGAAGACCTCGGGGTTTTCTCGAAAATGTCCTCAAGTCCTTCCTACGGCTCCTTCATGGTTTGGTCGCAGAAGAGCTCCAGGTCTTCCCAAAAAGTCCTCAAAGTTCTTTTAAAACCTGACGGTCTCCCCCCAGAAGTCTTCCCACAAAAAACCTCCAAGCCTTCCCACAGACCGCAAAGTCTTTTCACAAAAGGCTTAAGGTTTGGCCAGAGATGAACTCCAAGTTTTTCCAGAGCGAATCTCAAGGTCTTTCCACAGAAACATCAACAAAACATCTTCTATAAGAAGTTATCTTGTCTTCTATAAGAAGTTTTCTGGTCCTTTATAAGAAGTTCTATTATCGTCTATAAGACGACCTCTGATCGTCTATAAGAAAGCGTCTGGGCTTCTATAGGAAGTTATCGGATCTTCTATAAGAAGTTCTCTGGTCTTCTAAAAGATTGCTTCTCATCTTCTATATTAAGATCTCTGGTCGACTATAAGATGACCTGAGGTCGACTATAAGATGACCTGAGGTCGACTATAAGAAGACCTCTGGTCTTTTTTAAGAAGTTATATGGCCTTCTATAAGAAGTAATCTGTTTTTCTATAAGAAGTTTTTTTTGTCGTATATATGAATATCTATAAGAAAACCTCTGGCCGCCTATAAGAAGTCCTCTGGTCTTCTTATCTGATCTCCTATATGAAGCTCTCTGTTCTTCTACAAGAAGTTTTCTGGTCGTCTATAAGAAGTTTTCTCGTCGTCTATAAGAAGATCTCTGTTCGTCTATAAGAATACATCTGGCCGCCTATATAATGACCGCTGATATTCTATAAGAAATCCCTCCGATCTTCTATAAGAAGACCTCTGGTCGCATATAAGAGAGCCTCTGATTCTTTATAAAAGCACCTATGATTGTCTATATGAAGACCTCGCGTCGACTATAAGAAGACCTCTAGTTACCTATAATAAGATATCTGGTCTTCCCACAGAAGACCTCGGAGTTTTCTCGTAGATGTCCTTAAGTTCTTCCTACGGAGACTTCATGATTTTGTCGCACAAGAGCTCCAGGTCTTCCCAAAAAGTTCTCACAGTTCTCTTAAAGTCCTCCCACAAAAAACCTCCAAGCCTTCCCACAGACCTCAAAGTGTTTTCACAAAAGGCTTAAGGTTTGGCCAGAGATAACTCCAAATTTTTCCAGAGAGGATCTCAAGGTCTTCCCACAGAAACAGCAAGGCTATAGCACAGAAGGCCTCCAGGTCTTCGGAAAGAAAATCCCAAGTATTTCCCACAGAAGACCTTCAAGATTTTCCCAAAGAAGGACTCAAGCCCTTCGCACAGAAGGAATTCGAGATCTTTCCGCAGAAGATTTCAAAGTCTTATCATAGGATACCACAAGGTTTTCGACTAGAAGATTTTTAAGTGTTCCTAAGGCATACCTCTCTTAAAAATATCTCAAAATCTCACTACAGGTGACCTCAAAGTCTTCTCGGAGTATACGACAATGTCTTCCCTCAGAAGTCCTCAAGATCTTCCCTCAGAAGGCTTGAAAGTCTTCCAAAGCAATACCCCAAAGACTTTTTACAGAAGTCTTTAAATTCTACCAACGGAAGATCTCAAGGTCTTTTCACGGAGAACTCAAAGACTTTCCATTGAAAACCTCAAATTCATGCTACAGAAGAGCTCAAGGTCTTCCCAAAACTTTCTAACAGAAGACCTGAAAAACTTATCCTAGAAGAACACAAGTACCTCTCACAGAAGACTCAAGGTCTCTCTTAAAGGACCACACAGATTTTTCTAAAGAAGTTTTCAAGGTCTCCTCTTTGAAGACCTCACGGTTGTCCAATTTTTCCAGGTCTTCCCACAGAAGAGGTCTTCCAAGTGAATTCCTTAAGGTTTTCCCAAAAAAGAATATATCAATGTATTCTCAGAGAAGAGTATAAAGTCTTCCAATAGAAGGCTTCTAAATCTTCCATAGAAGGCATCAAGATCTTTCCATAACACACCTCTGGGCCTTAATTCAGGGAGCTGGTAGTTTTTCTTATTGATGAAATTTGCCTTACTTGTAGAAGTAAGGTGTATCTTGTTATAAACCAATAAATCTTTTGAAATCCCTTGTTTGTCACTGTTCATTTCCCAAATCTGCCACATACTGCCAGTCATTGCAAGCTTTGCATTTTTGTTATGCCTTACAACGACGCCCTTCCAGTAAGGTTTTGTATTACTTGATTATTATGCGGGTTTTCTGTTAAAAGGATACCAGGTTTTTCACTCAAGTTAGCTATAAAGGAAAGGCATGAGAGGAAATGCATCAGTTCTTCGCCTGGACGGGTGCCTATGGCAAGAAAAAGCAGAGATGAAACTTAAATATAAAAAGTTCAATTATTACGCAGGTGGGCCGGAGGCAGGCAGTTTACACAGCTTTCTCCCCACATAACCGAGCGGGTGGATGGTGGTTATGGCCAGGAAGAATTCTTTTAGCATTATCAGTTCATTTTGTCCTTTGTTATGAAAAGTCATTCATAGTTGTTTTATGTCCAGTACATGAATCTGTGTGTGCGGGTGTAAGTGTGAATATGTTTTGTTTTTGTTATAAATAAAAAAAAATAGTAGAAGCTGTTAAAAAAGAACCGCACATTCATACATCTGTTCATGGGTATATATGTAAGTATTTACCTTTTCATAGTTTCATGTGCACATTAGCCAATCCTGCATCTCTTCTCTATCTTCTTCATCTATTTCTTTGAGTTGGCTGACTGGTGGCATCGATGCATATACATATTTTATGGAATTTTATGTCCAAACCCATACAGATGTGGATGGGACCATGAAGGTATCCTTTTGTGTGCTACAACATACCGGCCTGAGTGGGTCTTTTATTCTTTTCATGTGTCGGTTGTTGTTTGGTAATGTCACCTTAGCCATGATGGTAGATGAGTTGGCCACTTTTAATGGCCATTTCGAGTTTCTTGAATGTTCAAATTTTATTGTAGATTGGGGATTAGTGATTACACACATACGGAAGTATTTTAGTCACCCACGCGCCATTATTTTTTAAAATTGTCCCTTAATTTCGATTTGTTTGTAATGGAAAACTTAAAAACTTTTTACTTTATTACAAATCCCCTCTACACGAGGACAACTCCTTGAATTGTCCAGAAACTGTAATCAGTACTGTAAGGGAACTGGTCGTTGTGAAAGTTCCATATATTTTCAAAGGTTGAAAAAAGTAATGAAATTAAACTTTTATGACAATGACAACAACTTGTTAAGGCGAATGATGGAAGGAGCAGAAATGGGGTAGTTAGATGTGAAAATATCAACAACTGTTGATTGTAAATTCTATAGAAGAAGGGATGCAGATGGAATTTCCAAAGAGGACCAACGTGTTTTATTCCATAGTGGATAATAGGAAGATTTTTGGTATTCTATTTGAGTCAGAGTTATGAAATTCGATTGACCTGCAAGATGATTTTCCCATCTTCTTGGGTGTCATGTCCTTGTGGTATTTTATGAAACCGACAATGTAAGTAGTAATTCTATATTTGCTAGGAAGATTTATTAATTTATAAAACATTCTTCTGGAGAAATAACCCAGTCAGCATTTTTTGAAAATTTTAATCAAATTCGAGTCTTTTTTTGATCCGACTGCACGATTAAAAAGCTAGAATATGAGCTCATTTTCTGATCATAAATGACTCCTTTGTCGGTAGGAAAACATAACCTCTGGCGACTCTTCTAAACAAATCACAAATGAGTCTTTTTCGAGTCGTATTTCAATCATTTATTGGTGTTTTGTTGATTAATTTCGGACCCTTTTTCTAGTCTTTTTAGAGTCATGTTTATAATCATTTATGAGTCTTTAGGGAGTCATTTATGAGTCTTTTTGTTAGACGAAATAAATTAAAAAAATTTTCTTTTTATTCTTTCCTTTGTTTTATAGTCTTTTCTGCTTTGTTATGTCTTTTAATTATCCTTTATGTTGCTTGGTGGTTAGTATACTGCTTCTTCATTTCACTTGGCAAAACCTGTTGTGTTGTGTTTGTCTGTACCTTTAATATTATACGTTACATTTATATCAAAATTTTGTAGAAAGTGTATATGAGAATTTTATTTTTTTATTTACAACCAAATAAAAATAAAACAAAGCAATCAGTTTTTAATCACCTAACTGTTCAAAATATGATCAGAGTATACATAATTATAATCACTTTTCAAACACCTGTATGACCCTTTTTTGATTAAGCATTTTTTAATCTTCCAGATGATCAAAATGTGACAATAAATAACAAAAAATTGTCACATTTTAAACACCTCAATGATTTATTTGTGATTGCTACACATTTGTTGTTGTAATTTAAATTGAACTCTTTTTAATCATTACAGGGAGTCACTTTCGAGTCCCTTTCTGATCACACAAGCGACTTAATCAATTTTTGATCACCAAAAGGACTCTAAAAAGACTCCTCAATGTGATTTTTGAAAAAACAGTCTTCTAAATGCTATCTGGGAAGTGTTAACGAAAAATATACTCTTTCCCTAGAGGACACTATTTAACAGAAGACATTAGAAACACTTATAAAAATAACCTGAAGATATTTTTATTGTCCACACAATATTCGCCTTTTAAGATCAAGAAGTCTTTCCTAGAAAAAAATAAAGTTCGTCCAATAAAAGGCCAAACGAATTGCATATAGAAGACCAAAGGGGTCTTCATATAAAATACCACATGGGCTTCCTTTTTTCAGGCCTTCTTATGGGAGATCAGAAAATTATTTTCTAAAACCAAATAATTACACTGTACAACACAAAAAATAATTACAAGATAATTCGGCCAGATTATGAAAGTGGGCCGAAAAAAAAAGACACGAGTTTCGGCATTTTGAAAGTTTACGTCGGGAAGTAACCTAAAAAGGTGTGGCAAGATCCGCCCATTTCTACAGGTTTTGAAATATTCGACATCGGATTCCTTGGAATCCTTTCATTTTAGGCATAAGGTGTCTTCGGCAATATTACCGACAACAATGCGGGGTATCTTTTTATGAGAAAAATTAACCCTCATGCGAGTCACTAAACGGGTCTTTTTGGTCCCTTGTTTCAAAAACGTTTAAAAACTCCTTTAAAATGTGATCGTATCAGATCAAAATATTCTACAAAATTATTTGTCATAACATTTTACTATAGGTCCCCGAATACACCAAAACTCTAGATGGTACCTAAACGCCAGGAATCTGCCAAAATTAAAATCACGTTTTAGGGTTAATGCTGTACTTTATCTGAGTTTATTAAGTTTTGTCCCACAAAACTTCATTCTAGATAGAAGACGTCAAAGACAAAAATATTCTCCATCAAATTTCAATATAAGTCGCCGAATAAATGAAATATGTATTTGCAGTATATATCAAGAAAACATATACATCAAGTTTGCCAACAAAACACCCAAATATTGTTTTAATAAATTTGTTTTGTTCTTTTAAAGGTTTGATAAATGAAAGTAACATGAAATTTAGTTTTAGACGAAAGGTGTTAAAAGAAGAAATATTCTACACAACATTTTACTGTTAGTTCCTGAACAAATTGGATATCTAAGTAAAATACTTTGTTAAGAAAATGACGTTACAAAATTAGATATTATAGGTAGAAATTATTTGTTAAACTTTTAGACTCTTAATTAAAATATATTCCATACTGAGTCAAAATCTCTT
The DNA here is from genome assembly GCF_047663935.1 of Musca autumnalis. NCBI lineage: Eukaryota > Metazoa > Arthropoda > Insecta > Diptera > Muscidae > Musca > Musca autumnalis. Next base: position 188,543,648 of record NW_027412088.1, on the reverse strand, counting down.
AAAATACTTTACATTTTGGGGATTGTGTCAAAAGAAGAAATGTTCCAAAACAAATTTCATTGAGTCTCTGAACAAAAGAAATTTGTAACTATAATATTTAACATCTCCAGAAGTGTTCGCTTTTTGTATATGATTTTGGACCATATTCTACCGTTTTTATACACATTTTCGTTATCTGCGGTCACAAAATATATTTTTTGTTGACTTTGTTTCATAATAAATTCTTTCAGAAGATTATGTGTGCTCGATCCAAACTGTTTTTGAAATATCTATGGTAAATATATATATAGGGAACACGATTTTTGAAAAAAATATTTTTTTTAAAGCACTCGATTTTTGAAAAAATTATTTTTTTAAAGCACTCGATTTTTGAAAAAAAATATTTTCTTTAAAGCACTCGATTTTTGAAAAAATTATTTTTTTTTAAAGCACTAGATTTTTGAAAAAAATATTTTTTTTTTTAAATTAACGATTTTGAAAAAAATATTTTTTTAAAAATCAACGATTATGAAAAAAAATGTTAAAAAATCCACGATTATTGAAAAAAATTTTATTAAAAAATCCACTATTTTTGAAAAAATATTTTTTTTTAAAATCCACGATTATTGAAAAAATATTTTTTTAAAAAATCCACGATTATTGGAAAAGTATTTTTTAAAAAATTCACGATTAATAAAAACATACTTTTTTAAAAAATCCACGGTTATTAAAAACATACGTTTTTAAAAAATCCAAGATTTTTGAAAAAATATTTTTTTAAAAATCCACGATTATTGAAAAAATATTTTTTAAAAAATCCACGATTATTGAAAAAATATTTTTTAAAAAATCCAGGTTTGTTGAAAAATATTTTTTAAAAATCCACGATTATTAAAAACATATTTTTTTAAAAAATCCACGATTATTAAAAACGATTATTAAAAACATATTTTTTTAAAAAATCCACGATTTTTGAAAAAGTATTTTTTTAAAAAATCGAAGATGTTTGAAAAAATATTTTTTTTAAAATCCACGATTATTGAAAAAATATTTTTTTAAAAAATCGAAGATGTTTGAAAAAAATATTTTTTTTTTTAAAATCCACGATTATTGAAAAAATATTTTTTTTAAAATCCACGATTATTGAAAAAATAATTTTTAAAAAATCCACGATTATTAAAAAAATATTTTTTTAAAAATCCAGGTTTGTTGAAAAAATATTTTTTAAAAATATGTTTTTAATAATCGTTTTTAATAATCGTGGATTTTTTAAAAAAATATGTTTTTAATAATCGTGGATTTTTTAAAAAATATTTTTCAACAAACCTGGATTTTTAAAAAAATATTTTTTTAAAAATCCAAGATTATTGAAAAATATTTTTTTTAAAAATCCACGGTATTTAAAAAATATTTTTTAAAAAATTCACGATTATTGAAATAAAATTAAAAAACCATTATTGAAAAAATATTTTTTAAATAATCCACTACTAGTAACAAAAATATTTTTAAAAAAAAATCCACGATTATTGGAAAAACATTTTCTAAAAAATCCACGATTATTTTATGAACCTAACAAAATATTTTTTTTAATAATCCACGATTATTGAAAAGATATTCTTTAAAATGCAGTAAATTTTATCAGAGCAGGAGTAGCTGCCATCATTATAGTATATAGGACCATGCCTAAGTCATATTCGTCAAGATGTAATTTCTTTTCGCATTTCTTCATGGTTTTTGGTCTACAGATATCAAACCGACCACATTTGAACAACTAACTACAAAAATGTACCTTAGATCTTTATAAACATCTTAGTAGAACATACGAACTCTGTATAAATGGTTTTCAAAGGTCAGAATAGCAAAACAAATGAGATTTGTTTTGATATTTTTTGTGGTTCTGGTCCACAGATATTAAAACGTTCAATATTCAAGACAAAAACAAACTACAATATTGTAGCATAGATATCAGTAAAAAACTTTCTGTAACATACGAAATGTCTGTGAAAGGTCAAAATAGCATAACACTTCAGAAAATATTAGATTTTCATACTTTTTTTCTTCGATTCTGGTCCATAGATACCAAACCGTCCAAAATTTATAAATAAAGTCTACTACAAAAATGTACCTAAGATTTCAATAAACAACTTTCTAGAACATATGGACATTCTCGGAATGACGCTTTAAGCTGAAATCAATTATTGTTAACGTTTTTTCCTACTCAGGTCTGTAAATAACAAACTCTTCAAAATTCAAGAAAATTTTAAATGTCATGTATTTACGGCAGCGACGACCACAGAAATACAACCAAAGCGTAGACATGTATGAACGTATGAGTGAAAAAAGCAACAACCACATTATATTTTTGTTTATTTTCATTCATTTACACTGTACGTGAGAGAGAGAAGCAAATGCAAAAACAACTCAGTGGGCGCCCTCACTATACGGTCTAAGCAAAGAAGCTCGACTCTGATTTACGGACATGAACAGGAATGAATGGGCAAATATAACACTGTGAACCGAAATTTTGGGGGGGTGGAAAATTCCTTTTTGTTGTGAAAGCCCTTGATGACTATATACATAAACCCAAAGGTCAGATCCGCCGTGAGTCGATCTTCTGACTTATGGCATGATGAATTTTTTGCTGGAGACCCTGTAATCCATCAGAAATTAACGTTATATCTTTGTTCGTTGTTGGTTTAGCTTCTCTTTGAGACGACATGTCTTCAGTCTTCTTTGCCTTCTATCACACTGCGGTGTCAGAATATGGTTAATAAAACATGACAACTAACCGTAAAATTAACATTATTTTCTTTCGTCATTCTTGACCTCCATTATTTCACGTATCAGCAGCATCACCCACAGTTTCTGTTTTTTGTTAAGTTACCAAAATCAGGTTGCTTTTTTCCTAAGAAAAAAGTTGAGCATATTTTGCAAAACAAGGCTATAAATTTTCCAACGACACAATGAAAAATAACTATAATTATCATCAGAAGAAGAGAAGAAAAAAATGGGCAACAACAGCAAGTTATGTGGAGTTTTTTCCGAAGAAGAAAGAAAACAAGTACATATTAAATTTGTCTTATTTCCTTCTTTTTACTTCCGAAGGGAAATATGTGCATGGAAGACAAAAATGGTTTTCATTTTTTTTCGCCCTTCCAAGAATGGCAATTGCCGTCGAAAAAGAAAAAAAACTTAAGTTGAAGAAATCAAAAACATGAAAGTAAAAAAGAGGACTAACTATCGAAAGAATGTATACAGCTAAAGAGGTGCTAGAGAGAGGCAGAGAGAGATCACAAGAAAATGAAGTCCTAAAAAGTTGTTTTGCCTTGGTTTTTATGCTTACAGACGCATGTTTTTTGTTAGCAGCCCCAATGAATGCTAACTGAAAATCACAACAACTGGAAAATAAGGACAAGCATTGGGGAGTTTACTTTGCTCTCCCCTGACTATACGCTGTTGTTTTCTTTGCAACGTACTGTAATCACTTGCTTCCGCTTGCCGACAAGAAGTGGTCATAATCATTGGCATGCTTCGGCAAGCTCAGTGTGCCAGTTGTTATTTTTAAGTACTAGAATCGCATTAGACGTACATATTCTAACGCAAAGACCAAACCAAGACGAGACGAGACTACCATTATGCCATGTTGAAGACAAGAACGTTGTTGTTAGCCATCAAACAAGTCATGCATACACCAAAAAACCAACAAAAGAAAATCGGCAACAAACTCATGCAGTGCTCGCTCCAACAGAGACATATCAAATTACTGAGGGAGCTCATGAAGATACTGAGAGGGGCCCAGTTTGAAGACTCAGATTGGAAGCAACAGACAAACATGACGATGCAACCCACTCACACTTTGCAACTACTCCTCTATTCATTTGGTTAGGAGAGGCAGGGATTCCCACAGAATGACGTTAACATGCATAGCCGAAAAACACTTGCAAACATTTATTGGATCTTTGTTACTGTTGCTGCTGTTGTCGTTGTTGCTGATGCTACTATTGTCGTCACTGTACTTTGTAAGAACAACCATTAAGCAACAATAAAAGAAGACGATAAATGAAATAAGTTGAATATTAAAGAACAAGCATGACCAACATGGCACAGCAGAAGGGCATCATGTTGCCCACTTAAAATTAGTATTTAATATGACGTAGAGTAGTTGGGCTTTACATGAGGAAGGAAAAGAAAAGGACGAATGAAAAGAAGATAATTTTTAAAAGGGTAAAGGTGAGGACGAAATGGCTGCAAGGAAGTCTTTATGGACTAGCTGATGGGAGACTTTATAAATAGCTTTAGAGCAGTTTTTTGGACAAGCCGGAGAGAGTCTTTATAACGAGCTGACGGGAGTCTTTATAGAGAAGCTGAATGAAGGCTGTATAGATGAGATGGAGGCAGTATTTTGAGACGAGCTGAAGGATGTCTTTATAGAGGTGCCAGAAGTGAGATTTATAAGCGAATGGGAGGAGTCTATATAGACTTAAGGATGGGGGTCTTTATAGACGGACCGAAGAGAGTCTTTATTGATGAGTGGAAGGCGTTTTTAGACAAGTGAAGGGGAGTTTTTATACACGATCCGGAGAAAGTCTTTTTAGATGAGCTGAACGCAGTTTATGATCTTCTATGGGATGATCCTATGGTTTTTAGGGCATTCTACAAGAAGACCCCATGGTCTTTCATAAGGAAGCCCTTGTGATCGTTTGTATCTATACGAAATAGGAAGACCTCATAATTTTATATAGAACATCTATAGTATAATTTCATGGGCTTCCATAGGAAAACCTCAGGATTCTATAAGAAGACATGGTCTTCTATGAGAAGACTTACTGATTTTCTATATGAAGATCTTATAGTCTTCTGTAAGGAATACCCTGAATGAAAATAATATAATTTTTAAAAGGGCAAAGGTGAGGACGAAATGTCTGAAAGGAAGTCTTTATGGACCAGCTGATGGGAGACTTTATAAATAGCTTTAGAGCAGTTTTTTAGACAAGCCGGAGAGAGTCTTTGTAACGAGCTGAAGGGAGTCTTTATAGAGAAGCTTAAGGAAGGCTGTATAGATCAGATGGAGGCAGTATTTTGAGACGAGCTGAAGGATGTCTTTATAGAGGTACCAGAAGAGAGATTTATATGCGAATGGGAGGGAGTCTATATAGACTTAAGGATGGGAGTCTTTAAAGACGGACCGAAGAGAGTCTTTACAGATGAGTGGAAGGCGTTTTTAGACAAGTGAAGGGGAGTTTTTATAGACGATCCAGAGAAAGTTCTTTTAGACGATCTGAACGCAGTTTATGATCTTCTATGGGATGATCCTATGGTCTTCTATAGCAATATGAAGGCTTCATGGGCTGGAAAGATCTCATTGTTTCCTATAAGAAGACCCAATAGTTTTCTCTATGGCAGACTTAACGATGCTCTATAGAAAGACCTCATGGTTTTTAGGGCATTCTACAAGAAGACCCCATGGTCTTTCATAAGGAAGCCCTTGTGATCGTTTGTATCCATAGGAAATAGGAAGACCTCATAATTTTATATAGAACATCTATAGTATAATTTCATGGGCTTCCATACGAAAACCTCAGGATTCTATAAGCAGACATGGTCTTCTAAAGGAAGACATCAGGGCATTCTTCATGGTCTTCTATGAGAAGACTTACTGATTTTCTATATGAAGATCTTATAGTCTTCTGTAAGGAAGACCCTATATTCTTCTATTGGAAGACTACATAGACGGAAAACCGCAAGGAAAGTCTCATGGTCTTCATAGAAATACCTCATCATGGTATTCTAGGAAGACCTCATGGCACTCTAAAGGAAAAGCTCATCGTCACTGGACTTCTATACGCAGACTTTATGGTCTCTGGGTTTTTAACACTTTCGGTCTTCTTTAAGACGAGAAGTCTTACTATCCTTTTGCAAGAAGACCTTTCGGTATTCTATAATAAAGGATTTTAAAATGCGCTCTATGCCTCTGAAGAAAAGAGATAGAGATATATCCTCAGCCTATGAGAATTGAAACTTTCATCTACGGACAGATCGAATGTATTTGGGTCTTTTCAGACTTTCGAGGCTCTTTTTGAACTTGCAGATAAAAATGTGGATTAGAATCAGGGAATGGACCGACATAGTCGATTATGAAAGTGGATGTTATTTTGGGAGTCATATCCTTCCATCGATATCGCGCCCACTAGTAATTTCAGTGGGTCATGCTATAACTTTTGGACCAGTATGCCAGGAAGCTTGAACTTGTCCACGGAAGACATAATGTCGCTGTAAACAGGACCACAACGAAGAGCATCGGTATACATTTCCAAGGGATCTTCGAACAGACCCTAAACTGCACCTAGACACAAATGTTGAACTTTTGTGGTGGACAAATATGGACAAAATATTAGGAGATCCAAAGTTTGGACCAACTTTGTTCAAGAGATATTGTGCATACCATTCAAGTGACATTATATGACAAAATATGACAAAGGCCAAAATTTGTACCAAATCGGTTGATAACTTCGAAAGTTATCGTGCTCTCCATCCAGTACATATGGTGCCATAGGGGTTTTTACAACATTCGGTCTGTTTTCTCAAGAAGTATGGACTTGCCGTCGTAATTGAGGCAGCGAATGCAAGTTGTTTCAACAGAAATCAAAGTGATTCGAGAGCAGGGTCCTATTCCACGAAACAACTTATCGCTTTTCATTTTGCATTTATCAAAAAGTAGTTATTTTGAAAAGTGATAACCCTTTTTTGTTCCACAAAATTACTTTTCAATTTCCCTTGCACTTAGCAGATTTGTCTATCACTGTTCTTTTAGCACAGTTGTTGTGCTCTCTTGCTCAATTTTTCCGCCATCTTGGTAAGTCTCTCAGTTCTCTTGCAAAGTGGGAATGATATTTGTTCCACAGAACGTTTTATCATCTTTGCATTATTTTTTACTTGGCAATAATAAATAAGACATGTAAAATTGAGACAAGCGAAAAAATGAAAAGAAACTGATATTATTAAAAGTAAATAAAATAAAATTAAATTAAATAAATTAAATTAAACTGAAATAAAATGAAGCAAAATAAAATAAATTAAGTATAAAATAAAATAAAATAAAATAAAATAAAATAAAATAAAATTAAATAAATAAAATAAAATAAAATAAAATAAAATAAAATAAAATTAAATAAATAAAATAAAACTAATAAATAAAATAAAATAAGTTAATATGAAATAAAAATAAAATAAAATAATTTTAATAAAGATTAAATAATAATTAAATGAAATAAATTAAAATAAGATCAAAATAAATCAAATGAAGTAAAATAAAATAAAAAATAAAATGAAATAAATTAAAAAATAAATAAAAATAAAACAATATAAAATGAAGTGAAATAAAATAAAATTAAGTGAAATAAAGTAAAGAAAATTGAAATAAAATAAAGTAAAATAAAACAAAAAAAAATTAAGTGAAATAAAATAATCTAAAATAAAATGAAGGCAAATACAAATAAAATAAAATACAATAAAATTAAGCGAAATAAAACAAGTAAAAAGCGATATGTTCGGCATAGAGTAATTAGTTTTCTTTCTCCACAAAGTGGAGAAGTTACTTGCCAAATTATAACTAATTCGTTCTAGAAATGTATCTAAAAACCTTAAAATAGCTGAAATCGGACGGTAGTGCTATATGGGGGCTGTAAAAAAAGTAGACCTATATCCATAATTTTTTGTGGAGACGTTTCTTGGTGATTGACTGAATTATACCTAATTCGGCCTGGAAATGTAGCTAATAACGCCAAAGTAGCTGAAATTAGGCAGTATATGGAGGCTATAATAAAAGATGGATCTATGTCGGTAAGTTTTGGAAGCATATTATAACTAATTCGTTCTGAAAATGTAGCTAAAAACCTTAAAATAGCTGAAATCTACGGCACTGCTATATGCGGGCAATAACAAAGCTCAATTTCCAACTTGATTTAAGACACGTGTGAACAGCATTTTATTCCCCTATCTCAACTCGTTCGGAAGATAGCGTGATTACAACAGACGGACGGACGGATGTGGTTAAATCAACTTAGAATTTTACGCTGATCAAAAATATATGTATATACCTTATAGGGTCGCAAATGATTATTTCGATGAGTTACAAATGAAATGACAAACCTAATATACCCTCCATATTATGGTGGAGATTATAGTAATAAATAAAAATAGTCTCTCAAATAGAGCTTAGTCTAAATGTAAAATCGAGAAACATCGATTTGTGAGGTTGTTCGCAGGGTGGAAGTTCGGAATGGGGTTGTTCGTAGGGTGGAATTTCGGATAGTGAGAGTTCGAAGTAGGATGGTTGATTCAGGGGGTAGAAGTTCGGAAAAATCTTTACAATTTCTTGTCATAACCGTGTTTACACTATTTCCTAACAAAATCACGCTTTAACAATGTACATTGGCAAAGAGAACGTTTACCTCGCAAATTTAAGGCAAACTTATCAAAATTTGATCTGCAAAATCAAAATGCAGAGTTTTCTGTGGAACGAAAGAGCAAATTTTTTTGCAAAATCTTAGCAAAATACGCTTTGCCGTTACAACTTTTCACTTAGCAGAAATAACGTTTGTGGAACAGAAATCAAGAAAAGAGCTGCATTATTTTGAAAAGTAAGCAAACTCACTTTATAATTAGCAACTTATCACTTATCAAAAAATTATGGTTCTGTGGAACACTTAACTTTGAGCATTGTCAAAAATATTGATAAGTGCAAAATGAAAAGTTGATAAGTTGTTTCGTGGAATAGGGCCCAGGTCTTAAAGTGAACTTATCCGAAATTTTGTGTGATCGGTACCCGAAGGAGTGGACAAATATATACCATATTCGAACCTGATCTATATCTAGGAGAAATGTTAGAATGTGTAATGTATGGACCAAATCCGTCACTCCCTTTAAGAGTTATCGTGAGAACATTTTTTCCGAACATTTTGAACTTTTGTGGGGAGGTACCTTGAGGAGAATACCGATATGGCTTAGCTTCGAACTTAAACTATGTTTTGACAAAATATTACGAATGCCAAATTTTGGACCAAATCGGTTGATCCGTTCGGGAGTTATCTTACGCTCCAACCACTACGGACGGTGTCATAGGCGTTTTTGCATCTTTCAGGCTATTTTCTCAGAAAGTATGGACTTGCCCCTGATGAAACTTGCACCGTCGTATGGGGGGCAGTGAATACCAATTGCTACAACAAAAATCAAAGCGATTCGAGAGCAGGTCCTAAACTGAACTTCTCCGAAACTTTGTGTGGGAGGTATCCGAAGGAGTTTACCGATTAGGACCATATCGGAACCTTATCTAAGTCTGATAGAAATTTCGTGATGTGCAAAGTATGGGCCAAACCCTGAGTTGATCCTAAAGACGACCATGAGGTTTTCCTATCGAAAGTCATGCAGGTTCATAGATAATAAGTCCATGGGAGCTTTTTTAAAGCACACCATGAGGTTGTCTACAGAAGACCATGGATGGTTTCTGTAGCAGTCCATAAGATTTTCACATAGAAAAACGTTCACGATGTCTTCCTTAAAGAAGACCAGACCATAAGGAATTCTTATAGAATTCCATGGGGAGTTCTTATAGAAAACCATGAGGTATCCCAAAGAAGATCATCGGGGCTTGCTAGAGAAGAAGACCTTGAGTGCTTCCTATAGAAAACCATGAGGCTTACTATAAAAGGCCTTAAGGTCTTCCTTATAGAAGTTATGAAATCTTCCTAGAGGAGAACATGAGGTCTTCCTATAGAACACCATGAAGCCTTTCCTATAGAGGACGATTAACCTTCCCGTAGAAAACCATAAAAGTTCCTATAGAAAACCATAAAAGACCGTAAGATCTTTCTATAGATAACAATGAGATGTCTTTCTATATACAATACTAGGAGGTTTGCCTAAAGAATGCCCTGAGGTCGTCCCATAGAAGGTCATGTGGCATCCTCATAGAAAACCTTGTGGCTTTTCTATAGAAGTCCATAAAGATTTCCTACAGAAGACCATGTAGCAAATAGAAATAGAAGACCATGAGGTGTTGCTTGTAGGAAACAATGAGGCCTTCCAATATAGAGACCCAAAGATTTAAAAAAACCAAAAAGAGAATGAGGTCTTCCTTACAGGAGACCATTGGGTATTCCTATAGAAGACCAAGAGGTTATTTTTATAGAAAACCAGGAGGTAGCTTTCTAGAGTGCCCAGAGGTCATCCAAAAAAGCTGAAGTTGTTTTCCAAGAGAAGACAGTTGTATCTTCCTCTAGAAGACTTCGAGATTTTTCCTAGGTGGCCATGAAATCTTGCTATAGAAAATCATATAATTTTCCTACAGAGGATCATCAGACCTTTCTATAAAATACCATAACATGTTTCTATAGAGCACTTAGCGGTGTTTTTCTATTTAAAAGATCATGAAGCATTCCTATAGAAGACAATGAAGTCTTCCTAATAAAAGACTCCATTCTGCTCGTAAATAAAGCCTCTCTTCAGCTCTTCAATAAAGACTTCCTTCAGTTCGTCTATAATGATTCCCTTCAGCTAGTCTATAAAGACTCCCTTCAGGTAGTCTGAAGCTCATCTATAAAGATTCCCTTCAGAAAACTCCATTCTGCTCGTAAATAAAGCCTCTCTTGAGCTCGTCAATAAAGTCTACCTTCAGCTCGTCTATAAAGACTCCCTTCAGCTCGTCTATTAAGACTCTTTTCAGCTCGTCTATAAAAACTGCCTTCAGCTCGTCTATAAAGACTCCCTTCAGCTCGTATATAAAGACTCCCTTCAGCTCGTCTATAAAGACTCCCTTCAGCTCATCTATAAAGACTCCCTTCAGCTCGTCTATAAAGACTCCCTTCAGCTCGTCTATAAAGACTCTCTTCAGCTCGTCTATAAAGACTCCCTTCAGCTCGTCTATAAAGACTCCCTTCAGCTCGTCTATAAAGACTCCCTTCAGCTCGTCTATAAAGACTCCCTTCAGCTCGTCTATAAGGACTCCCTTCAGCTCGTCTATAAGGACTCCCTTCAGCTCGTCTATAAAGACTCTCTTCAGCTCGTCTATAAAGACTCCCTTCAGCTCGTCTATAAAGACTCCCTTCAGCTCGTCTATAAAGACTCCCTTCAGCTCGTTTATAAAGACTCCCTTCAGCTCGTCTATAAAGACTCTTCAGCTCGTCTATAAAGACTCCTTTCAGCTCGTCTATAAAGACTCCCTTCAGCCCGTCTATAAAAACTCCCATCAGGTCGTCTATAAAGACTCCCTTCAGCTCGTCTATAAAGACTCCCTTCAGCTAGTCCATACAGACCCCCTACAGTTCGTCTACAAAGTCTCCCTTCAGCTCGTCTATAAAGACTCCCTTCAGCCCGTCTATAAAAACTCCCTTCAGCTCGTCTATAAAGACTCTCTTCAGCTCGTCTATAAAGACTCCCTTCAGCTCGTCTATAAAGACTCCCTTCAGCCCGTCTATAAAAACTCCCATCAGGTCGTCTATAAAGACTCCCTTCAGCTCGTCTATAAAGACTCCCTTCAGCTAGTCCATAAAGACCCCCTTCAGCTCGTCTATAAAGACTCCCTTCAGCCCGTCTATAAAAACTCCCATCAGGTCGTCTATAAAGACTCCCTTCAGCTCGTCTATAAAGACTCCCTTCAGCTAGTCCATAAAGACCCCCTACAGTTCGTCTACAAAGTCTCCCTTCAGCTCGTCTATAAAGACTCCCTTCATCCCGTCTATAAAAACTCCCATCAGCTCGTCTATAAAGACTCCCTTCAGCTCGTCTATAAAGTCTCCCTTCAGCTCGTCTATAAAGACTCCCTTCAGCTCGTCTATAAAGACTCCCTTCAGCTCGTCTATAAAGACTCCCTTCAGCTCGTCTATAAAGACTCCCTTCAGCTCGTCTATAAAGACTCCCTTCAGCTCGTCTATAAAGACTCCCTTCAGCTCGTCTATAAAGACTCCCTTCAGCTCGTCTATAAAGACTCCCTTCAGCTCGTCTATAAAGACTCTCTTCAGCTCGTCTATAAAGACTCCCTTCAGCTCGTCTATAAAGACTCCCTTCAGCCCGTCTATAAAAACTCCCATCAGGTCGTCTATAAAGACTCCCTTCAGCTCGTCTATAAAGACTCCCTTCAGCTAGTCCATAAAGACCCCCTACAGTTCGTCTACAAAGTCTCCCTTCAGCTCGTCTATAAAGACTCCCATCAGGTCGTCTATAAAGACTCCCTTCAGCTCGTCTATAAAGATTCCCGTCAGCTCGTCTATAAAGATTCTCTTCAGCTCGTCTATAAAGACTCCCTTCAGCTCGTCTATAAAGACTCCCTTCAGCTCGTCTATAAAGACTCCCTTCAGCTCGTCTATAAAGACTCCCTTCAGCTCGTCTATAAAGATTCCCTGCAGCTCGTCTACATAGCCCCCCTTCAGTTGTTTATAAATACTCCTTCATCTATAAAGACTGGATTTCGCTCGTCTATAAAGACTCCCTTCAGCTAGTCTATAAAGTCTATCTTCAGCTCATCTATAAAGATTCCCTTTCTGCCCGTAAATAAAGCCTCTCTTCTGCTCGCCTATAAAGACTCACTTCAGCTAGTCTATAAATACCCCTTCAACTCGTCTATAAAGACCCCCTTCAGTTTGTCTATGAAGACTCCCTTCAGCTAGTCTATAAAGACCCCCTTCAGTTTGTCTATAAAGACTCCCTCCAGCTAGTCTATAAAGAATCGCTTCAGCTCATCTATAAAGACCCCCTTCAGCTCGTCTATAAAGACTCCCTTCAGCTCGACTATAAAGACTCCATTCATTTCTTCTATAAAGACTCCCTTCAGCTAGTCTATGAAGACCCCTTCAACTCGTCTATAAAGACTCCCTTCTGCTAGTCTATAAATACCCCCTCCTGCTCGTTTATAAATACTCCTTTATCAATAAAGACTAGATTTCGCTCGTCTATTAAGACTCCCTTCAGCTCGACTATAAAGACTCCATTCATTTCGTCTACAAAGGCTCCCTTCAGCTAGTCCATAAAGACCCCTTCCACTCGTCTATAAAGACTCCCTTCACCTCGTCTATAAATACTCCCTTCAGTTCGTCTATAAAGAATCCCTTCAGCTCGTCAATAAAGACTCTTTTCAGCTCGTCTATAAAGACTGTCTTCAGCTCATCTATAAAGACTCCTTTCAGCTAGTCTATAAAGACTATCTTCAGCTTATCTATAAAGATTCCCATTCTGCCCGTAAATAAAACCTCTCTTCAGCTCGCCTATAAAGATTCGCTTCAGCTAGTCTATAAAGACCCCTTTAATTCGTCTATAAAGACTCCCTTCCGCTAGTATATAAAGACCCTCTTCAGCTCGTATATAAACCTACCTTCAGCTCATCTATAAAGGCTCCCTTCAGATCGTCTGTAAGACTAAAGACTCCCATTCCCTTGTCTATAAAGAACACCTTCAGATCGTCTACAAGGATTCCTATCAGCTCGTCTATTATTGACTATCATTTGATCGTCTAAAAAGACTCCCTTTTGCTCGTCCCCAAAGACTCCTTTCAGCTTTTCTGTAAAGACACCTTAAAGCTCGCCTAAAATTCTCTCTTTCGCTTTTATATAAAGACTTATGTCGCCCCTCGTTCTTACCTTCTGCTTTAGTGTTCTTCCCCCATACAATTAAAACACAATTTACGATACTTGACAATGGTTTCTATTTACGTTACTTTACTTATTCACTAATTGGTTTACATTAAACATCTTGAGGATACACTTGTGTGGTGAAGAAGATGCAGTTTTCTGCACAAAAAATATCTACTAATTAATGAATAGTGCATACGCTAGTGCCTAGAATTTGGTCTCCTCAACTGATAGGAAAATAACACTCCCATTGAAAAAAGAAGGCCTATTCCTAGAAGAACATTACTTCCAACCATAGAAGAGCACTCTATCTATCAGGAGTCGGTATGGAATAAAGTTTATATAAATCCGCTTATATTGAAAGAAGACTTCTTTGAATCCTCCCCGACGCCTCTTATATATTTCCGAGGCTTTATGGCTCCTTTATATATTTCCTGCGGCAGCCAGTTTTTATTTTCCTAAAATAAACAAAGAATAAAAGTGAGGTTAAATTGAAACAAAACGCTTAATCGAAAATACCTTTGGAGCTGCACGAACTTGAGTAACCCAGGTAGAATTGCGATATTTTCGCGGTACCACAAATTTGAAAATTGGACGAAAAAATGTAAAGTAAATAATTTCCGCTATGGAAATAAAACTAAAGCCCATAAAGAGGCCCAAAATGCCGCCTATGTTTGCTGGAAATAGAAAAGCAATAACAATCTGAAGAAGTATTAAAGTTCCCTTTAACTTACACAAAAACTCTGTAAAACCAATATAGACACTTTTCAATTCCGAGTGAGTAACCGATTCACGATAATAGAAATGCAATACGGCAATGTTCCGATGTACCTCTTCCTTGGACATGTTGTACAGTATTCTGCTCTGTATACTGTAATTGCTTGCAGCCAGCGGTGATGAAAATGTATCCGCCATAAAATTCACATCGAAACATGTTGTCAGACAACGTGACAGACATTTATTTGCAATTGTTTGGGGGAATTGTTGTTTGGCCCTTTCGATACAAAATAGACGACTGATATTACAAAATTTGCAATTTTTTGATAACGGTGGGAGATAATATGGTATGCAACCGCAACGTTCTATTAGGTAAGCTGACAGGCATTCATTTTCACAATGGTCTCGGGTATAATAGCGATAATAGATCAAAGGTTCTTCGTTGAGAAATAAACATTGACGTCGGTCACGACTTAGAGAACGCAATTCACGTGATGATTCGGTGAGTAAGGCATCCAAACGAAATCTTGTTTCCGAACCCAGAGGTACAATAACACCACCCTCACTTATCAGAGGTCGATCAATGGGACTTGCAAGATTTTACTTTAAAGCCGGCACTACCGCTGGAGGAACAATAGTATTCATCAAGTTCGGCATTCAGGATGAGAGAAAGACCCATTGCTATGCCAGTTCCTGGAAGGTGGTGAAGAGAGAGAGAGAGAGGAGGAGAGAGAGAGTGGAAGAGGGAGAGAGTGAAATGTTTTCTAGGTTAACTTACCGTGTGTTTGTCGTGGAAAAAATTTTGGTGGTAATTGTTTTGGATAACCAATCTCGGGATTCCAATCAACCGGCTCAGTAGCGGAACTGGGTTTGACTTCGTCCATTGTTTGATAGCTGTTAAATATGTTGTATTTTAAGGGGCAATAATGGAATTTTATATGCTTAGAAGATTTCTACTATGTTGCAATCGAAATACGAGATGTGGGAATAGTTTTATTAGCATAAGTGGCGTTCTTCCTGTTCCAAAGAGAACGTATTGGAATAACGTCTTTTCTATTCGTTGAAAAAGACATGCTTCTCCGTAGGAGGAGGTATTCTAACCATAGAAATAGACCTCTTTCAACCATAGAAAAAGATCTTGCCAAACAATTATAATGTTTGAGTTCCGCTATCAAAAGCTGGCATGTTGTAGTGTTATTGGGTAACGATAAATCGGTGAGTGTGAACTATTGACCAGCTGACCATAATAGAGTACGATCTCATAGTACGTTTACACATAACCGGATTTAATAAATCCACTGCAGCAGTGCATTCTTTTTTAAGTAATTTCTGGTAAAAGAATAAATATTTCGAAATAGTTTGCCCTTTGTTTGTTAGTCCTTTACCAGAAATAAATTAAGCAAGAAAGCCAACCTATTTTGTACCGATGACTTAATGCCTCAAGACAGATTAAATGTTTCGTTTTGACTTCTGTTCGTTTCGTGGGGAGTTTTTGGTGCAGATGAGAGAGATTATCGTTAAACAGGGATCTATTTTTAGTATACAATCCACTTAAAGAGATAACAAGTAAAAAAGTATCAGCCGACTTTGCCGACAGAGATATGCCCTCAGCCTATGTGAACTAAAACTTTCATCTACG
The DNA here is from genome assembly GCF_047663935.1 of Musca autumnalis. NCBI lineage: Eukaryota > Metazoa > Arthropoda > Insecta > Diptera > Muscidae > Musca > Musca autumnalis. The sequence continues at coordinate 188,527,697 of NW_027412088.1, read as the reverse complement.
GACAGATCGAATGTATTTAGGTTTTTTTTTTTCAGAATATTGTGGCCCTTTTGGACATTTGAACTTGCCACCGACTTGGATAAGGATTAAAGTTCAAAAGTGTTGCGGAGGAGCTCCTTCAAGTACCTCTTCTGCAATACTGTTGAATGGACATAATCTATTATTTTTGGGAGTCATATCTTTTCGATAGACATCACGTCCGTGAAGTCATTTCAGTGGGTCATTGTATAACTTTTGGACCAGTATGCCAGGGAGCATGGACTTGTCCACGAAAAACATAATATCGCTGTAAACAGGACTACATCGAACAGCATCGGTATACACATTTCCAAAGGATCTTCGCACTGACCCTAAACTCCACTTGGACACAAATGTTGAACTTTTTTGGGGGAGATACCCTAAGAAGAGGACCGATATAGGCCATTTTAGAAGTTAAACTAAATTTGGACAAAATATTAGGAGATCCGCTGTATACAGGACCACATCGAACAGCATCGGTATACGCATTTCCTAAGGATCTTCGACCTGACCCTAAACTGCACTTAGATGCAAATGTTGAACTTTTGTGGGGTAGGTACCCTAAGGAGAGGACCGATATAGGCCATTTTAGAAGTTAAACTAAATTTGAACAATATATTAGGAGATCCGCTGTAAACAGGACTACATCGAACATCATCGGTATACACATTTCCAAAGGATCTTCGAACTGCAGCGTTCAAAATATATCGTGCATACCATTTTAGTGAAATTTTTTAAATATTGTTGGGAAGTACCGGAAGTTGTTGACCGTATTACCCATCTTCAAACTGAAACTAAGTTTGGACAAAATATGCCGAAGGCCAAATTTTTAACCAAATCGGTTGATGAGTTCGAGAGTTATCGTGCTCTCCAACCACTACAAATGGTGCCATTGGGGTTTCTTACACCTTTCGGGATGGTTTCTCAACAAGTATGGACTTGCCCTTGAACAAACGTTTTCCGTCGTAATGGAGACATCAAATGAGAGCAGTTCTTAAAGTGAACTTATCCGAAATTTTGTGTGGAAGGAGTGGAAGGAGTAAACAAACATAGTCCATATTCTAGCCTGATCTACATCTGGTAGATATATTTTCGGATATGTAAAGTATGGAACAAATCGGTCACTCCCTACAAAAATTATAGTGCTCACAATTTTTCCGAACATTTTTGAACATTTGTGGGGCACCGATTTGGTTTGTCTTCGAACTTAAACTATGTTTGGATAACATATTAAGTAGGCCAAATTTTGCACCGAATCGGAATCTTGCGCTCCAACCACTACACACGGTGTCATAGGGGTTTTTTTGCACCTTTCAGGCTATTTTTATACCCTCAGCATTTATGCTAACGAGGGTATATACACTTTCATACGGGCAAAATGTGCCTCATCGAAATAATGGTTTTAGACCCCAAGTATGTTTGGACGAAATGTGTTTCAGACAATTGGAGTCGATTGAGCAATGTCCGTCCGTCTGTCTGTCTGCCTGTCTGGCTGGCTGGAGCGCACGATAACTCTCGAACGGATAAACCGATTCGGTTCAAATTTTGGCTTTCGTAATATTTTACCCAAACTTAGTTCAAGTTCGAAGATGGGCTATATCGGTCCACTCCTTCCGCTACCTCCCCCACAAAAGTTAAAAAATGTTCGGAAAATTGTGCGCACGATAACTCTTTAAGGGAGTAACATATGTGGTCCATACTTTGCCCATCGTGAAATGTGTACCTGACTTAAATAAGGTTTCAATATGGACTCAATCGGTCCACTCCTTCGGGTACCTCCCACACAAAATTTCGGAAAAGTTCAGTTTAGGGCCATCTCTCGAATCTCTTTGATTTTTGTTTTAGCAACTTGTAATCACTGCCCTCCATACGGCGGTATAAGATTCATCAGGGGCAAGTACATACTTCCTTAGAAAATAGCCTGAAAGTTGCAAAACACCCCTATGACACCGTGTGAGGTGGTTGGAGCGCAAGATATCTCTCGAACGGCTCTGCCGATTCGGTCCAAAATTTGGCCTTAGTAACATTTTGTCCAAACATAGTTTAAGTTTGAAGATAAGCCATATCGGTCCACTCCTTCAGGTACCTTCCCCACAAAAGTTCAAAAATGTTCGGAAAAATTGTTCGTACGGTAACTCCTGAAGGGAGTGGCCGAATTGGTCCATACTTTACACATCCTAATATATCTACCAGATATAGATCAGGTTCAAATATGGACTATATTTGTCCACTCCATCCGGTACCTCCCACACAAAATTTCGGATAAGTTCACTTTACGACCTGCAATCGAATCACATTGATTTTTGTTGAACCAAGTTCCATTCGCTGCCTCAATTACGATGGTAAAATTACTTTAAGGGCACGTCCATACTTCTTGAGCAAACAGCCCGAAGAGTGTAAAAACCCCCTATGGCACCATACGGAGATCCACTTCCATAACGGTCAATGTCGATCCATTCCTTCAGGTATCTCCTCCGCAAAACTTTTGATCTGTAATCCTAATCAACATTTTGGACGGTTCATACAGCCAAAATGTTTAAAACCCCCTAAATACATATGTACGTTTTTGGGGAAAAAAAATATTTCAATATACACAGGCGGGGGGTATATCTCTGTCAGCAAAGCTGACTGATACTCTTTTACTTGTCTCAGGAAGTATTGACTTGCCCCTGATGAAACTGTTATTATAACAAAAATTAAAGCGATTTTAGAGTAGGTTCTAAACTGAACTTTTCCGAAATTTGTGTGGGAGGTACCCGAAACAGGTGACCGATTGAGCCCTTATGGACTCATCTTATCTAAGTCGGGTAGAAATGTCACGATGTGCAGTGCATGGACCAAATCGGTTACTCCCTTCAAGAGTTATGGTGCGAACTAATCTTCCGAACATTTTCGAACTTTTGTGGGAGGGGTATCGGAATGAGTGGACCAATATCACCCATCTTCGAACTTAAACTAAGTTTGGACAAAATATTACTAAAGACAAATTTTTGACCGAATCGATTGATCCGTTCGAGAGTTATCATGCCCTCCAGCTATCCAGGCAGACAGACAGACGGACATGGCTAAATCAATTCCAAATTGTCTGAAACGGGTTTCGTCCAAACATATTTGGGGTCTTAAACCATTATTTCGATGAGACCCTCGTTAACATAATCCGAATATGCAAATTATGAGAATGGATTTGTATTTTATGACACAACGTACTGATCATCTATTAGAGGTGATTTAGGCTTCTATTGGGCAGACCAGCTAGTCCAAATGAGGAGAGAAAGTGAATAAGTATTCTATGAGAAAAAGTGTTGGCCCTCTACGAGAGGACCTACGGGTGAGTCTAGAAAAAATTCTATTGGTCCTCTATGAGGAGGTTAATTAGTCATCTATGAGAAGACCTATCGGCCTCCTGTGAAAATTCCAATAAGTCCCCCTCCTCATGGAGGATGAAAAAGCGAATTAGTACTCCGTGAAAAAAGTACTGGCTCTCAATGAAAATGCAAATTGGTTTCCTATGAGAGGACATACGTCGTGGTGGTATGTGGGTACCTACCATACGGTCTACCCCACAGTGCTCTTAACACCGGGTGAATACAATGCGTCTACCAACGCCCCCGCACAGAAAGTACGAGTACCAATTCGCTCACACGTATTTGGACGTGATCGCCACCTTGGTTAGGAGCGGAGCCTATCTAAACTCCTGCCTTTCTATGGGTCAGGCACCCGGTTGCAATGCAACTCCACATTCGAGCCGAAACTCTACCCGCGATTTGGGTCCAAACCACAGCCACCGCGATGCTCCCACAAGGGGGCCAACACCAACTGCCAGGCCAGATCCGAGGATCTGGGGGGCACCTGGCACCCGCGGTACCAGAATATAGCCTCCGGTCAAGCTTCGTGGCCAATGACCACTACCAGTTGGACTCCAAACAGTCCCGGACTGGTGACCTCCTCCAAATAAGCCAGCGGAATTAACAAACAACACAGGACCACAAACAATTAACATGCTGCCCTCACGGACTGCACAATGGGCCCACAGGGACCGCGGCAACGGACAACACAACACAAACACTAGACGAAGCCACCCTCACGGATGACCGGCACGACATCCACACCAGAGAAACACGACGCCGCACCACTCAACTTCTCCAAACCTCCTCCAACACAACACGCCCAACTGTAGAGATGACTATGTGGAGGAGTTACCTCCACTAAGTCTAGTCCTTCTCCTATCAAACACTTCACGTGCATACCTACTTAAACAACTAAAGGTCCGACTGTCTCCAAGTGCCCTACTGAAATCCCACCCCGCCCCTCCATACGTTATGCCCATACTGACTAAAACTCTAATGTCATCATAGTAAGGACATTCCGTCAGTATATGACTCCAGTCCTCAGTCATCCCACACCCACATAAATCTGTCCTGGACAGGCCTCTTGCATATAAAAATGCATTTAGAGAGCCATGCCCCGTCAGTAAGAATCCCAGACTCATGCTAAAGCTGAAGTCTGGGCGGTCCAGTACGAACGTTGCGTCACGAATAAATTCGTACGTCACCCGCCCTTTGTCGCTGTCCGTCCACCTAGTCCGCCACCTAACAGCAGCACGCTCCCGAAGGATTGCACTGCGCCGCCTAACATCCCCATCCTCCAGATCAGAAGGCCCGAGCCAATCATCCTCAGACAGTTGCAAGCCACGCTTCAGCTTGTACAGAACAGTCCTACATCTCGCTTCCAGATCAAAGGGCAGGGCGCCAAGTAGCACCTGCATTGCGTCCGTGGACACAGTGCGACACACTGGCAGGCATACTCACATGACCACACGTTGACACGACAAGAGCTTCTTACGTCCAACAACAGATTCTGCTGCAGCACACCATACAGGCGCCCCATATGTTGCACAGGCAACAAAGAGTCCACCATATATGGTGCGCACGGAACGTCTGCTCAAACCCCAGTCGGTCCGCAAGACCCTTCTGACCATTCCAGCTACAGCAGTCAACTTGTCCTTCAAACGATCGAAGTGCGGCAGGAAATTCATTCTCTCGGCCATAGTTATCCCAAGGTACTTGACCTGCTTGACATACCGTATGCCGTGGTCACCAAATCGAACGTGGGGAGGTCGACTGTGTGCTAATCTGCCTTTCAGCAGCATTAGCTCAGTCTTCTCCTTTGACACCTCAACACCCACTCGGTCACTCCAGACCCCCACGATACCCATGGCCTCCTCAGCACGACGTTCCAGTTCGGCACGAGCCTCACCTTCAATCATGATGAGGAGATCATCAGCATACGCACAGATCTTGAAAGTGGTCGCTAACTCCCGCAGCAGAGAATCCATCATGAGGTTCCAAATAAATGGACCACAGATAGACCCCTGAGGGCAGCCTCGCTCCACATCTGTCCAGACCGTCTCATTGGCTCCCACGACACAAGCCCTTCGTCCACTGAAATAACTGGACCAGAGAAGAAACTCCCGACACCCGATCTCAGACAGCTTTGCGAGCACGCTATTCCACGAAAGGAAGTCAAATGCGTCTTTGAAGTCGACAAATATGCCTAAGACATATTTGGCACTTGACCCGCTCAGACTATTCTGCACATGCATCCACGCGTCCACAGTACCTCTACCCTCGACAAAGCCGAACTGATGCGGTGAAGGACTCACGCCGCGGCACTCCCCAAGCCTTGCCACCATAATCCTCTCCAGCACTTTTCCAAGCACTGGGAGAAGGCTTATGCCCCGATACGAGCGAGGATTACTCCTTACCCGATCAGGCGACTTGAGGAGCACCACGACGCGAGCTTCCTTCCACGCACGCGGGAAGTACCCCTGGTTAATGCAACCACCAAGGACGGACTCATACATATTGGTCATCAATATGAAGAAGAATTATTCATTTGTAACAGGACATATAAGCTCCCTATAAATATAACAATTAGTAAGAAGACCTGCCATTCTAAATGAAGATTCCTAAATGAAGAGTCCTCTATGACCATGCTATGAAGAATGAGAGCACCAAAACATTTTTTATGAGAAGAGTTACTTGTTCTCTATGAGAAAACTTGTAGCTCTCCATTAGTAGACCTATTGAAATGAGAGTACATATTGAGAAGACCTATTGGATACCTCCTGATCCCCTATGAAAATGTCTACTGGCCCATTATGAGAAGACATGTTGGTCGCCTATAAAAAAAAATTTCCTGCCCTCAATGAGGGGACCTACTGGTCATCTATGAGAAAACCTATCGATACGATTTCGATAAGACACATTTTACCAGTAGGAAAGTGTATATACCCCCGTTAGCATAAATGCTGAGCATATAAAAATGTGATGTGCAGACCTCCTCCATATAACAAAGTGAGATAAGAATGCCACATGTGGTTTGTTTGAGTTAGTTTACAGTGCTTAATCCAAACTAGTTTCTACTCACTCTCTTGTATAAAGAAGATTTGGGTGCAAAGCATTGGTGACACAGCAAAGGCCTCGTCAGTTAGGATGTCACGAAACAGCGAATGGCAATTCATATCAACGTTAAATATTTTACATGCCACAAACATACGAGAGCAAGGCTGAGAATGCTGAAAGAGAAAACAGTTCACAACGTTATATTCAGGGTCTATACAAGGTCGGCCAGTGAGACCTCTTTTGACAATAAACATAATAATGTAAAGTAATAATATATTTCAAAACTCAATAAGGTTTGGAGGCACAGAAAATAGAGAAATCTCTTTTTGCCTAAAAAAAAAACAAAAACTCATACCGCTGTTATAAATTCCGATAGCTCCAAATCGTTGTTTTTAAATTCCTCCAAATGTTCCAATTGGGGATCAAGAGCTGTCTCGGCATAGCATAGGTATTTTAAGGCTGCATATTCTTTGGAATGTCTAAAGGAAAAAAACATGCCTTGTAAGAAATTAACGTTAAAAGAAAACCAAGAAAACTGCTGACTTTGTATAATTCACCACTTTGGAATACATGGCCTGATTCATGTTACACACAGTCAAAGCTGGCAAGGGAAGCATGGAAATCGGTATTGACTCTGGATTAATGCCAATGATCACCGGTGTATTTTCCCACTTGGCATAGATGTTGGATATAAGGTGAATCACAACACCGGAACAGGTTACAAAGGCGGAAAAGAAGAAAAATCCTGGAAACATTATTAGAAGTTCTAAAAGGTCTTAACTGCTCAACTTACTTTTCCCAATTCGTCAAGGAATTGTCTACCAAATATTTTAGGCCATGCAATGTTGTCTCCTGCAAATATTTCTTGAGGTTACCCAGACAATAGATTTCCAATTGTTCACTTCTTTTCAGTTTCCTTTGCGGTGGCGGAGAATATGCCATACTTTCAGAGTCCATTGTCAAAGGCTGAATGAGAAAATGCCTGAGAATCTAAATGAAAATGACTTAATTGGTGAAAGGATATTTAAAGGTTAACAGCGAATGTAAATGACCTGCAATTGTTTACGTCATAACTCATTTAGATTTAATTGGAATTTGCTTTCAAAAGCACTGCAAGAAATGAAGATAGGCCCAACCAATAAAGATAATGGAGTTTATTCTGAACGAAAATGCTCCATTAGTTTGTCTTTCCGCCGTTTCCACATAAAGGGGAAATTGTGAAAACTCTCGGGGAATTGACATATACAATAACTCCAAAATATTAAGGATGACCCAGGAAACGTGGAACCAAAATACACATGGAGACTAATTTCTATATGGAGGAATGCAGTTAAGCAACAACAGCAATCTCCTTTTCGGATAAAGAGCCATATTTCCGTGAGACAATGAAACTCTGGGAAGTTGCCTGGGTAGAATGGTAAGGAGACGCCTTTTTAAAGCGAAATAGCCAAAAAAATGTTTGGATTATCCACTATAAGCTGGCTTTTGCTTATCAAAATATTCAGGCTTAATCCCATAGTCGTTGCCATAATATTTAATTAAAAAAAAAACAACTTTAATTTATTAGTGGGAAAGAGTTGCCAAGGGGTAAGGTAGGGAAGACTATATTTTTGGATTTCGCCTCAGTTATTTTTTTATACCCTCCACCATAGTATGGAGGGTATATTAAGTTTGTCATTCCGTTTGTAACACATCGAACTAATCATTTGCGACCCTATAAAGTATATATGTATATTCTTGATGAGGATCATAATCACTCTAGCGTCCGCAATAATTGAGATAGAGTGCTGAAATTACACCCGAGGGTCTTTTTTCCATAGGCAGGTCAAGTTCGAAGATGGGCTATATCGGTTCACTCTTTGGTATAGCCCCCATATAACGGTACCTCCGGATTTGAGGTATTTTGACGTTCTTCGCCACATTTGCAGACCGAATTAGCTATAATTTGGCACTTAGGGTTCATAGTGATCAACAAACTTATATCCCCAAGGATATGGGCATAGGTCCATGTTTTGGTATAGCCCCCAAATAGCGGTACCTCCCGATTTTCGGTATTTTGAGAATTTTATCTACATTTTTTAACCGAACTAGCTGTAATTTGCCATTTGAGGTTCTCAGTGGTCATGAAATATCTCCACCAAACATCGTCAACATAGGTCCATGTTTTGGTATAGCTCCATATAGCGGTACCTCCCGATTTTCGGTATTTTGAGAATTTTATTTACAATGTTTAACCGAACTAGCTGTAATTTGCCATTTGAGGTTCTCAGTGGTCATGAAATATCTCCACCAAACATCGTCAACATAGGTCCATGTTTTGGTATAGCCCCATATAGCGGTACCTCCCGATTTTCGGTATTTTGAGAATTTTAGCAACAATTTGTATCCGAATTATCTGCAATTTGACATTTGAGGTTCTCAGTGGTCGTGAAACATCTCCCCGAAACATCGTCGACATAGGCCCATGTTTTGGTATAGATCCCATATATCGGTACCTCCCGATTTTCGGTATTTTGAGAATTTTAGCTACAATTTTTAACCGAACTAGCTGTAATTTGCCATTTGAGGTTCTCAGTGATCATGAAACATCTCTAGCAAACATCGTCAACATAGGTCCATGTTTTGGTATGGCCCCCTTATAACCGTACCTCCCGATTTTCGGTATTTTGAGAATTTTAGCTACAATTTTTAACCAAACTAGCTGAATTTGCCATTTGAGGTTCTCAGTGGACATGAAACATCTCCCCGAAACATCGTCGACATAGGCCCATGTTTTGGTATAGCTCCCATATATCAGTACCTCCCGATTTTCGGTATTTTGAGAATTTTAGCTACAATTTTTAACCGAACTATCTGTAATTTGCCATTTGAGGTTTTCAGTGGTCATAAAACATCTCCAAACGAAACATCGCCAACATAGGTCCATGTTTTGGTATGGCCCCCTTATAACCGCACCTCCCGATTTTCGGTATTTTGAGAATTTTAGCCACAATTTGTATCCAAACTATCTGCAATTTGACATTTGAGGTTCTCAGTGGTCACGAAATATCTCCACCAAACATCGTCAACATAGGTCCATGTTTTGGTATAGCCCCCATATAGCGGTACCTCCCGATTTTCGGTATTTTGAGAATTTTAGCCACAATTTGTATCCGAACTATCTGCAATTTGACATTTGAGGTTCTCAGTGGTCATGAAACATCTCTAGCAAGCATCGTCAACATAGGTCCATGTTTTGGTATGGCCCCCTTATAACCGTACCTCCCGATTTTCGGTATCTTGAGAATTTTAGCTACAATTTTTAACCGAACTAGCTGTAATTTGCCATTTGAGGTTCTCAATGGTCATAAAACATCTCCAACGAAACATCGCCAACATAGGTCCATGTTTTGGTATGGCCCCCTTATAACCGTACCTCCCGATTTTCGGTATTTTGAGAATTTTAGCCACAATGTGTATCCGAACTATCTGCAATTTGACATTTGAGGTTCTCAGTGGTCATGAAACATCTCTAGCAAACATCGTCAACATAGGTCCATGTTTTGGTATGGCCCCCTTATTACCGTACCTCCCGAAATAAAATAAACAAAAAATGGTTCTGGCGTTGGCAGTTCGGAATGGGGTGGTTCGCAAGCGTGGAAGTTCGGAATAGGGTGGGTCCCAAGCGTGGAAGTTCGGAATGGGGGGTCCCAAGCGTGGAAGTTTAAAAAATCCACGCCTATTGTCTTATTTGGTTGCCTATAAAAATCTTTGAAAAATCCACGCCTATTGTCTTATTTGGTTGCCCCTAAAAATCTTTAAAAAATCCATGCCTAATGTCCTTTTTGGTAACTCCCAAAAATCTTAAAAAACACGCCTATTGTCTCTTTTGGTTGACCCTAAAAATCTTTAAAATTTATTTATCTACGCCTATTGTCCTTTTGGTTTCTCTTAAAAATCTTTAAAAAAAATCCACGCTAATTTTGGTTTGAAGGGTAAAAGTTCGGAAAAAAGTAATTCGATCCTTATAATTTCTTGTCATTACCGTGTTTTCCCTATTTTCGAAAAAAAATCTCCCATCGAAAAGATTTAAAACCTTTACTTGCTTTAACAATGTACATTGGAGGACTTTTTATAGAAGAGCTAAAATTTTGCTTGTAAAAAAGTTTGAGGTCTTCTTATTGAAGACCTCGGAAAAACTTCAACGATTTTCTATAGAAGGGCTAGCGTCTTCTATAGAAGATTGTTGAAGTCGTCTTATAGAAGACCTAGACGTCTTCTTATGACAGACGTGTAGGTCTTCTTAGAAAACTATTTGTAGGCCTTCTCATAGAATACCTGGAATTCTTCTGATAGAAGAATATAAACCAGGAGAACTTTTTATAGAACACCGGGATGTATTTTTATAGAAGAGCTGGAGAGCATCTTATAGAGGACCTTGATATATAATTATAGAAGATATTTAGCTCCGTCGATTGGACTATTATTGCGACCTACAGAGCAGCTACAAAATCGGGTAAAAATTTTGTTTTTGTGTTCTTATATAGAACCTGGAGGAACCAAGGATATATTCTACGAGCGCCTAGAGAGAGTATATGACCGCTGCCCTGGCCACAACATTATGATTGTTCTAGGAGATTTTAATGCTAAAATTGGAAGGTAAAATATATTTGGTCCCACGGTCGGCAAATTCAGTCTTCATGAGGTAACATCCGACAACGGAATGAGGTTGATTGATTTTGCAGCGGCAAAGAACATGGTAGTGAGCAGCATCAGATTCCCACACCTCGACATACACAAGGCTACGTGGATATCCCCGGATGGGAAAACAAAAAATCAGATTGGTCATGTTGTGATAGATGGAAGACACTCGTCCAGTGTGTTAGATGTCCGATCGATTAGAGATGCGAACATCGATTCGGACCATTTCCTTGTAGCAGCCAAGGTACGCACTCATCTTAATGTTGCGGCAAAAGTGCGATCTAACACAGGACGGAAGTTGGATGTCGAGAAGCTGCAAACACAACAGACAGCACAAGCCTACTCCGCTCAACTGACTCGCATGCTGGAAAACAGCACTCCTTGTCACGATAATGTAGAAGCACGTTGGTAAAGAATAGCCCACTCCCTTCAGACTGCCGCAAAAACCATACTTGGGTACCAAAAACCTCCACCTAAAAAATTATGGTACGATCAGGAGTGTCGTAAAGCTACAGAAGAAAAGAACGCGGCATATAGAGCAACAATCCATTCAGTAGCAACACAAAGAACGAAAGAAACTTATCGGAGAGGAGAGAGGAAAAGCGTATTTTCAGGAAAAAAAGGAGCAAGAAAAACGGAGCCAAAAAAAACTCGAGATGTTCAGGAGTCAGAATGAAGTCCGTAAATTTTACCAGAGTGCAGGCACATTCTCCTACAAAGATGACCAAGGGAATCTGGTAACTGATACAGATAGCGTACTGAGGGTCTGGAAGGAGCACTTTATGAAGCTTTTGGTATCGAATATGGATGGTGATGAAGATACCCCAGAACCAATCGTAAATGACAATGTTGAATGTCTACCACCTAGCCAAAGCGAGGTTACGACAGCCATTAATCGGCTGAAAAACAATAAGGCAGCAGGAGCTGATGGACTTCCCGCCGAATTGTTCAGGGCCGGTGGCGAAATGCTGGTAAGGAGTATGTATCAGCTTATTTGCGAAATTTGGCAGGAAGAAAGTATACCCAACGATTGGAACCTCGGCCTACAATGTCCCGTACATAAGAAAGGAGACAAAACGGTTTGTGCAAATTACCGAGGTATAAGTCTCCTTCCCATCGCATATAAAGTGTTGTCGAGCATACTGTGGTAAACGGTTAAAACCCATGGTCAATGAAATAATCGGGTCATACCAATGCGGGTTTAGACCTGGTAAGTCGACAATTGACCAAATCTTCACACTGCGCCAAAGATTGGAGAAGACCGACGACTATAAGGCCGCGTTCGACAGCCCAATTAGAGCAAAGGTGTTTCAAGCCATGCCTGAGTTTGGCATCCCTGCAAAACTAATTCGACTATGCAGGATGACATTGGCTGACACAAGATCAGCGGTTAAAATAGGAAAGAACCTCTCCGAGCCTTTCAACACAAAACGAGGTTTCAGACAAGGTGACAGTCTATCGTGTGACCTATTTAATATCCTACTGGAAAAGGTCATACGAGATGCGAATATATATACGGCCAGAGACAAAAACAGCACGATATACAATAAAGATGTAATGTTGCTTGCATACGCAGATGACATAGACATAATAGGTATATCAGCGCGAGCCGTAACAGCCACCTTTGCAAAAATTGAGAAAGAGGTCTGCCAAAGTGGGTCTGGCAGTCAACGGCGATAAGACGAAGTTTATGCTATCAACACGCAAGTCGTCCAGTAGACTCGCACCAACTACCTCGGTACCGCCATAAATAAAACCAACAATATAAGCTTTGAAATAAAGAGAAGAATAATATTGGTTTAACAGATGCTACTTTGGTCTAAATTAACAGTTTAAAAGCAAAACCACCTCTCGTCAAACAAAACCTACACTTTACCGGACACTAATACTACCCGTTCTTTTGTATGGATCTGAAGCATGGGTACTTGCGAAAGCAGATGCGGCAGAACTGGTGTGTTTGAGAGAAAAATTCTTCGAAAGATTTATGGACCAATATGCGTTGAAGGTGAATACCGACGTCGTATGAACCACGAGCTATACCAGCCGACCGACATCGATATACAACGATATCGTTGGTTTGGCCATGTCATCAGGATGGATAAAGATGCCCCCGCCAAAAAGGCATTTGAATACGAGCCACTTGACGGTATACGCCCCAAGGGAAGGCCAAAACTCCGATGGAATGATCAAGTTGAAGAAGATATCACAAAACATGGCGTCCAAAATTGGAGAAGTAAGGCAAAAGATCGGTGCGTTTGGAAATCTATTCTTAGTTCGGCTTATGGAACAAGACGTTCTGTTTAGTATAAAAGCCATCTAAGTAGGTAAGTAAGTAAGGAGGTTCCAATAGAACAAAAATTGGTCTTCCTATGAAAGATCAAATAGCTCATCATATTTATATCCATCCACCTGTCATCCAGTTCCTTGTCACGTTCGATGGCAAAAATCTACAAAATTTTTATGATCTGTACTAACGCCCCGTGTGTGTAATTGATTTTATTGAACTTTCCGGTCAACTCACACATACATCGAGAAATTGCTTCTACCCATATCAAAACTGCGGTTGAATTTTGCACCATTGACGAAGTGATTTATTACTTACTTACTTAGCTGGCCTTTTACAGAACATTTGTTCCATAAGCCGAACTAAGAAAAAATCTCCAATCCTCTCTGTTTGCTGCTGTATTTTCCCAATCTGGGATATGTAACTTTCTGATATCTCGTTTCACTTGTTCGCTCCAACGAAGCTTTGGCCTTCCAGATCTGCGAGAACCTCCATACGGCCCGTATTTATACGCCTTTTTTGCGGGTTCATCATCACTCATTCTTATAACATGGCCTAGCCATCGCAATCGTTGTATCTCGATTCGTTCAACTACATTGATGTCATTGTATAGCTGATACAGCTCGTTGTTCATACGACGCCGATATTCGCCGTCAACACAGATTGGCCCGTAGATCTTTCGAAGAATTTTTCTCTCGAACACACCAAGCACTGCCTTATCTGCTTGAGCAAGTACCCATGCTTCGGAACCATACATTAGCACGGGTAGTATCAGTGTTTTGTAAAGTGTTACTTTTGTTTGACGAGAGGTGGCTTTATTCCTAAACTGCTTACTCAGCCCAAAGTAGCATCTGTTAGCCAACACTATTCTTCTTCGTATTTCACAACTGATGTTATTTGTTGTGTTTATGGCGGTGCCGAGGTAGACGAAGTCCTTTACTACCTCAAAATTGTAGGTACCAACATTCACAGATGGTGCGGGGTTTGTGGACATATTACGCGTTGATACCATCAACTTGGTTTTTTCGCCGTTTACTGCCAGACCAACTTTAGCAGATTCTCTTTCGACTTTTGCAAAGGTGTCAGTTACTTCCTTTTCCGATCGACCCATGATGTCAATGTCGTCGGCATAAGCCAGTAACATATGGCTGTTCGTGTATATCGTTCCATTTCTTTTGACCTTCGCGTCTCGTATGACCTTTTCCAGCAGGATGTTGAATAGATCACACGACAGGCCGTCTCCTTGTCTGAAACCTCTTTTGGTAACAAACTCTTCGGAGAGGTTCTTTCCTATTTTAACTGAGGATCTCGTCTCAGTTAATGTCATTCTACAAAGCCGAATGAGCTTTGCAGGAATACCAAAATCAGACATGGCTTGGAACACCTTTGAACGTATAGGGCTGTCGAATGCTGCTTTATAATCGACGAAAAGATGGAAGGTGTCGATCTGCATTTCTTGGGTCTTTTCCAGGATTTGTCTCAAAGTAAATATCTGGTCAATGGTGGATTTGCCAGGTCTAAAGCCGCACTGGTAGGGTCCAATAATTTCATTGACCATAGGCTTTAGTCTCTCACACAATATGCCAGATATTATCTTATATGCAATAGGGAGCAGACTTATGCCCCTGTAATTGGAGCACACAGTCTTATCACCCTTCTTGTGGACTGGACATAGGATGCTCACGTTCCAATCGTCGGGTACGCGTTCTTCCTGCCAGATGGTGCTAACTAGCTGATGCATACACCTTATCAGCGTGTCGCCTCCAGTTTTGAACAGCTCGGCTGGTAGGCCATCTGCTCCTGCCGCCTTATTATTCTTCAGCCGGTTTATTGCTGTCCTTACCTCATCTTGGCTGGGCGGTATACATTCAATACCATCTTCTGGGATTGGGTCTGTGGTATCTTCGCCGTCTTCACTGCTATCGGATACCAACAGTTTGGAAAAGTGTTCTTTCCATATCCTGAGCACACTATCTGAATCAGTTACCAAATTTCCTTGTTGGTCTCTACAGGAGGACATGCCTGTACCAAAGCCATCAGTTTGATGCTTCACTCTTTGGTAGAATTTTCGAACTTCGTTCTATCTCCTGTACATCTCTATTTGTTCACACTCCCTCTTCTCCATCTCTCTCTTTTTCCTGCGGAAAAGACGTTTCTCCTCTTTCCTTTTCTCCCGATACCTCTCTCGTGCGCTACGCGTTGCTACTGATTGTAAAGTAGCCCTATATGCCGCATTTTTTTCTTCGGTAGCAGCACGGCACTCCTGGTCATACCATGGATTCTTTGGTGGAGGTCTCTGGTATCCAAGTACTGATTTTGCGGCTGTTTGCATGGAGTGGGCAATGTTTTGCCATTGTGCTGATATGTTATCGGGACGAGAAGCGCTTTCATTAAGCAATTGGGTCAGTTGAGTGGAATATGCTGTGGCTATCTGTTGTGTTTGCAGCTTAGCGATGTCCAACTTTCGTGTTGTGTCCGTCCGTGCTTTATTTGCAACGTTTAGACGGGTACGTACCTTTGCTGCAACGAGGTAATGGTCCGAATCTATGTTTGCTCCTCGGAACGATCGTACATCCAACACGCTCTATGAATGTCTTCCATCTATCACAACATGATCAATTTGATTTATTGTTCTTTGGTCTGGAGACAGCCAAGTGCCCTTATGAATATCGAGATGCTTAAATCTGGTACTGCTAACTACCATGTTTTTTGCCGCTGCGAAGTCTATCAGCCTCATTCCATTGTCTGATGTTTCACTATGTAGACTGAATTTCCCGACAGTTTGTCCAAAGATATTCTCCTTTCCAATTTTGGCATTAAAATCGCCTAGAACAATTTTAATGTCATGGGCAGGACAACGGTCATATGTTTCTTCTAAGCGCTCGTAGAATATATCTTTGGTCTGTTCGTCCTTATCTTCGGTTGGAGCATGAGCGCAGATTAAGCTGATGTTGAAGAATTTTGCTTTTAATCGAATTGTAGCAAGTCTTTCATTCACTGGAGTGAAGCTGGATACCAGATGTTTTAGTCTCCGACTAACTACAAATCCGCAACCAAACTCATGCTTTGTGTCATGGCAGCTATAATACAGTGCGTCACCTTTAGGTGTTGTTGTGACATCTTTGCCAGTCCATCGTATTTCCTGTATGGCAGTAATGTCGGCCTTGTACTTTTCAAGTACATCTGCCAGCGCGTAAACTGCACCTTCTCTATAAAGAGTGCGAACATTCCAGGTGCAGATTCGCAGATCATGGTCCTTAAAACGTTTGCGGGGTTCGTCAACTTTAGAGGGGTTTGTTTTTCTTTTCTTTCGTTTTTTCATAGTAGACTGTTTTTTCTAGGGATGGGTTACTAACCCGACGCCCAAACCCAAGTTTTTAACGTTCTTATGGGAGAACGCGCGGCACATGTTAGCTCACTACCTTTAACGGGTGTTAAAGGCAGTTCCCCAGGTGACACCACGGGGAGGTCAGTGTCCACTTGAGATGAAAGAGGGACCAAGATAAATCCTGGGCTTTGCCATGTTAAAACCGGTCAGGACCGTTCCTTGGTATCTTCCATCCCCTACGTCACCCGAAGTGATTTATAGTCAAGTGATATATTGTTGCTTTGTGGAGGGCAACTCAAGTGTGAAAAATACTACCAAAGCAAACACTAATAACAACACTTCATATATTTCATCACCTCATCTGCCACACGGCTTTTGAATGCTTTCCGGGAGTATGATAACTATGAAGAGGATATCGGAGGTTGATGCTGTGTTTGTTTGCAATTTAATTTTATGGTTTTGTATTATGCCACGCCACAATGAACTGAATCAACAAATTCCGTTTGTTTGCCACTAATTGGAAATTTTAAATTCACTGCGTATAAGTAATATAGGTAGATTTGTTGATTATACGCAATCGAAGGCCAATTTATACAATGTTGATGATTTGTGAGGGGTTTAAAGTAAAATGTGAGTGTTAAAAACCATAAGTAAAAGTCGGCAAAATGGAATCGTACTAAATTGGGCGCAAAGGATTTAACGATAATTATAAAAAATAATAATAACAAAATACCAGAAAACTCGATCTTCAGATGTTAATACCTTTCATAAAATTAGTTGCAAATCATACAGGTTTCTGCCTTAATATCCGCTTAAAATACTTCCACTCTATCTCTCTGACAAATTAAAGGTTCCGAGATATTCATCTGATTTATTTTTTTAGAAATGCTCACGCCATAAATGTTGTTTTAAAAAATCAAGGTATAGAGTGCTAAGCAGAGTTGGGCAATCTATTTCATAGTTCATTGTATTAGTAAAATAACGTATGATTAACGTCATACAAAACTAACGTGAGGTATTACGTATACGCAGTTTGTTCATACAAACGAACGGAGTCCATTGAACTAGATAGTGAACTAGGTCGTTCAATTGAAATATATTGGCACAACTCTAGTGCTATGGATGTAACATTTGATACTCCTCATCTTTGACCTTACACCAACAAACCACACACAAACCATTGACTTGCTTATTACCTATCTTATGTGCAGCAAAGCGTTTCATTTAACTTTCATTCGAATGCAAATATCGTTCATACATATGTATGTACAAGTATATACCCTGAGGCGTGGAGACAATTTGGAGATTCGTTATGAATAACGAATGTCATTTGAATATTTAAATGTGCAGATATTTGCAATATTTGAGGGAACTCGGGGCATAACACATGAATAATTTAGTGGCAAATATTTGCAAAATTTAAATATTCATTTAAATTATTTGTGAAAGTTGAACACTAAGATTGTAATCACTAAATTCAAACAAAAAAGGTACTCATAGGAATATAATTGATATTTTCGACGATAAAGCTTATACGCTCCCATATCCTAAACACGATTTTACCACCAATTATACAGGACAAGCGTTTTCCTAAGATGCAAGTCGGAAAGTAAATTGTTTGTCAACAGAAATCAGGATCCAAACTACTAGATGTAGGTTCAAAGCCCAAATTTTAAATTTGTGTGGTAGGTTTGGATCTTAATATTCCACCATCACTTACTTACTTAGCAGGCCCACTACATATCATTTGTTCCATAAGCCGAACTAAGAAAAGATCTCCAACTCTCTCTCTGTTTAGTGCATTGCTTTCCTGAATACCGCGCCTTGTCATATCTTCATCCACTTGTTTGCGCCATCTATTCTTTGGCAAGCCAATTCTGCGTGCACCGCCATGTGGCTCGAATTTATACGCCTTTTTAGCGGGTTCATCATCGCTCATTCTTATTATATGGCCTAGCCAACGTTGGATATCGATACCTTTAGCTATATTGATGTCGTTGTAAAACAGATACAGCTCGTGGTTCATACGACGTTGATATTCACCGTTAACGCAGATTGGTCCGTAGATCTTTCGAAGAATTTTTCTCTCAAACACGCCAAGCGCTGCCTTATCTGCTTGCACAAGTTCCCAGTCTTCGGAACCATACATCAGCACGGGTAGTATCAGTGTTTTGTAAAGCGTTATTTTTGTTTGACGAGTTGTGGCTTTGTTTTTGAAGTCCTTACTTAAGCCAAAGTAGCATCTGTTGTCCAATTCTTCTTTTTATTTCACAACTGATGGCGTTTGTTGTATTTGCGGTGGTGCCGAGGTATACGAAGTCTTTTACTACCTCAAAGTTATAGGAACCAACTTCAACAGTTGGTCCGATCTCAATGGACGCATTGCGCGTCGACACCATCGGCTTGGCCTTCTCGCCGTTTACCGCCAGACCCACTTTAGCAGATTCTCCTCGACCTTCATAAAGGTATCGGTTACTTCTTTTACTGATCGTCTATATCATCACCACAAGCAAGTAACATGTGACTATTGGTGTAGATTGTGCCACTTCTTTTGACGTTTGCCTCTCGTAAAACCTTTTCTAGCAGGATGTTGAAAAAATCAAATGAAAAACTGTCTCCTTGCCTGAAACCTCTTTTGGTACAAAACTCTTCGGAGAGGTTCTTTGCTATTTTAACTGAAGATCTTGTGTCAGTTAGAGTCATTTTAAAAAGCCGAATGAGCACTGCGGGGATAATAAATTCAGACATGACTTGGAATACCTTTGAAAGTAGCGGGCTGTCGAAGGCTGCTTCATAATCGACAAAAAGTCGATCTGCATCTCTTTGGTCTTCTCCAGGATTTGCCGCAGGGTAAATATCTGGTCAATGGTGACTTGCCGTGTCTAAAGCCGAATTGGTATGGTCCAATTATTTCGTTGACCATGGGCTTTAGTCGTTCGCACAATATCCCTGACACTATCTTGTAGGCGATATGGAGAAAACTTATGCCCCTATAGTTGGAGCATAAATTCTAATCTCCTTTCTTATGGACGGGACACAAAATGCTCAGGTTCCAATCGTCGGGTACGAGTTCTTCCTGCCAGATGGAACTAACTAGATGCTGTCTTCACCTCATCTTCGCCGGGTGGTATACATTCAATACCATCTTCTGGGATTGGATCTGTGGTATCTTCGTCGACTTCCCTACTATTGAATACCAACATTTTGGAAAAATGCTCTTTCCATAACCTGAGCACACTATCTGTATCCGTTACCAAATTACCTTGCTGGTCTCTACAGGAGGATGCGCCTGTACCAAAGCCATCAGTTTGATGTTTTACTCTTTGGTAGAACTTTCGGACTTCATTCTGGCTCCTGTACATCTGGATTTTTTTACACTCCCGCTTTCCATTTCTCTATTTTTCCTCCGGAAAAGACGTTTCTCCTCTCTCCATTTCTCCCGATACCTCTCTCGTGCACTACGTGTTGCTACTGATAGTAGATTAGCCCTATATGACGCATTTTTCTCTTTGGTAGCAGCATGACATTCCTGGTCATACCATGGATTCCTTGGTGGAGGTCTCTGGTATCCAAGTATGGATTTTGCGGCTGTTTGCATGGAGTGGGCAATATTTTGCCATTGTGCTGATATGTTATCGGGACGAGGAGTGCTTTCATTAAGCAATTGGGCTAGTTGAGTGGAATATGCTGTGGTTATCTGTTGTGTTTGCAGCTTACCGATGTCCAACTTCCGTGTTGTATCTGTTCGTGCTTTATTTGCAACGTTTAGGCCGGTACGTACCTTTGCTGCAACAAGGTAGTGGTCCGAATTTATGTTTGCTCCTCGGAGCGATCGTACATCCAACAGGCTCGATGAATGTCTTCCATCTATCACAACATGATCAATTTGATTTTTTGTTCTTTTATCTGCAGACATCCAGGTGCCCTTATGAATATCGAGATGATTAAATCTGGTACTGCTAACTACCATGTTTTTTGAAGCTGCAAAGTCTATCAGCCTCATACCATTGTCAGATGTTTCACTGTGGAGACTGAATTTCCCGACTGTTGGGCCAAAGATATTCTCTTTTCCAATTTTGGCATTAAATCGCCTATTATAATTTTAATGTCATGGGCAGGGCTTTTCTTCAGTCTGTTCGTCCTTTTCTTCAGTGGGAGATTGAGCGCAAATAAAGCTGATGTTGAAGAATTTAGCTTTTATTCGAATTGCAGCAAGTCTTTCATTCACTGGGGTGAAGCTGGAGACCAGGTGTTTTAACCTTCGACCAACTACAAATCCGCAACCAAACTCATGCTTTACGTCATGGCAGCTATAATACAGTGCGTCACCTTTAAGTGTTGTTGTGACGCCTTTCCCAATCCATCGTATTTCCTGTATGGCAGTAATATCGGCCTTGTACTTTTCAAGTACGTCTGCCAATGAGAAGACTGCACCTTCTCCATAAAGAGTGCGAACATTCCAGGTGCAGATTCGCAGATCATGGTCCTTAAAACGTTTGCGGGGTTTGTTTTTCTTTTCTTTCGTTTTTCCATAGTAGGCTGTTTTTTCTAGGGGAGGGTTACTAACCCGACGCCCAAACCCAAGTTTTTAACGTTCTTATGGGTGAACGCGCGGCACATGTTAGCTCACTACCATTAGCGGGTGTTAAAGGCAGTTCCCCAGGTGACACCCTGGGGAGGCCAGTGTCCACTTGAGATGAAAGAGGGACCAAGATAAATCCTGGGCTTTGCCATGTTAAAACCGGTCAGGATCGTTCCTTGGTATCTTCCATCCCCTACGTCATTTTTTTCTCTTCATGTATGTATGCAAATATTTGCGTTGTTGATTTGTTCATTCAGTCCATTCATAAATAGTGTGTGTGAGAGAGAGAGTGAGAAAACGGTAGGAAATATGGCATCCACTCATTCATGTTTTTAGGTTGTTATTATTTCAAGTATCAGTTTTTATTTCGTGGAGGAATTTATTTGCAATTTTTTAGTTGTGGTTGTGTTCGTTTCCAGGTGATGCTGGGTGAGCTCTCGAAACCGAATAACGCCACTAGAAGTGGGTCTTATGGATAAAGATAACTGATTTTCACTTTCATCAAAAAATGAAAAAAAAAACACGACACTACCAACCAACGTGGCAAAAAAAAAAAAACCAAAAAAGTTGCTACTATTTGGCCATTGCCGTAGGAAAAAAAAGCTGTTAACAAATAACGTTGTTGTTTACTGCGGACCATGACAGTTTTTACTGGTTTCATGCTATTTTCCGGTAACCAGCATATGCAAAGTTAGCTGGAATTGGAAACTTTAGAAACAAAAAAACGTAAAGAAAGAACATGAGTTGAGGGAAAATATTGCGATAAATAGAGAGAGAAGGGTGGTGGAACAAGAAAGCATTGCGAAAATCTTGACTTTGAATACATAAAAAAATGCTGTGATTTCAAAAAAAAAAAAAAAAAAAAAAAATAATAATAATAATAAAAACAAGTAAGAACAGACTATAGTCGGACGGGGCCGACCATGTGATACCCTATACCACTATCCCTGTGCACTAGCTTTCCGGGCTAGCTGTTATAAGATGTGCATTAGAAATTTTACCAATTTTCACACAAAAGTTTTGATCAATTTAACCCGCTAAATATTATCCGATCATACCGTTGACTTGCACGCTACTTCTTCATCTCAAACCAAAACTACGTTTAAAATTTCGCGCCGATCGGACTATTATTGCGACCTACAGAGCGGCTACAAAATCGAGCAAAAATTTTGTTTTTGGTCCATTTCATCCCTTTAACATTTCACGATCATCGCCAAAAACTAATCAGTTCTATTCTGGTCCAAACCCGACCTCCATACTAAATTTCGTGACAATCGGTCCATAATTGCGGCCTCTAGCTTGATTACAATTTTTAATGGACGGACAGACGGACGGACGGACGGACGGACACACATCGCTAAATCGCTTTATCTCGTCGAGATATGAAGTTTGGTATACCACATGAGGGGTCTACGACGAATATTTCGCGGCGTTACATGAATTTTTGGGAAAACAAACTTATTATACCCTTTTCCACATTGTGGTATAGGGTATAACAACACAATAAAGCAAGAAGTTGTTGATCTCTTCTTTGTTGAAATAAAATGCTTTTGATTGTTTCGGCAAAAGATTAAATTGGATCATACGCATGTTGATGTATGTATGTAAATAAACAACACACACAGACATACGTATGTTGGTTCATGCATACCAGCACATGCATGTTTCGTTGATATCCTTGCTAAAGATATGCCCTCTTGTGGGTGGGTGTACGATTTTTCTTGTATTTGAAGGTGAACAGGGTTTTAACGATGCAAAAAAAAGATTTGAAAACAATGCGTTATGGTCCAGTGGCCGCAAAAGAAATCTATAAAAGGTTTGGTGGAATAAAACCGGGGTCTATAAAGAATGTATCCCACACATTTGGACATGCCCCATAACATGGCTTTAAAGAAAGAAAAAAACAGTCCCCTCTTTAGCAAATGTTTTAGCTACGCCATTGAAATCCCATGTTTGGCTAACATAAAACAATAATTTTTACTTAATTTGTATGTTGTTCTCCTTTTAGTTTCTTTTTACAAATGGCCAACCAATCTACGAACACTGCCTGGACAATTATTTTTTCTTTAGGGGAAATCTTTTTCTAGTTTTTCTTTTCCTGTTTGGCAAAACTATTAATTGGTATTTCCTATAAGTCCATTTTTATTGTTGTTATATTGGAGGAGGGGCGAGTAGTGGGAGGTAGTAACAATAAATTCTCTTTAAATGGAATTGTTATTGTAGCATTCAAACGTGCCTATGATTTCATATGATTACTTCCTGGTTCTCCATTAGAGCGCAATAATAATACTCAACATTATTGCTGGCGAACGGGAAGGCAGGAAGAATGAATGGCTTCTAGTTAAAGAACAACTACAGTCGTTACAATCAATTACAGCTATGTATACACGTTGTAAATAAGAGGAAATTTCATGTAAAAACTTCTATTCTGCCAGGCTGAATAGAAAATTTTCTATGGAAAATATTCAATTCAGGTTTAAAAGTAGTTTTCCTGTGGAAGCAGAAGAAGGCCAATTCCTCTTCTATAAAAAAGGTATATTTAAGACATACTCCTTTTTCATAAAAAATACCTTCTAGTCTTCTTCAAGAAGACCTACTGATCTCGATTGAGAAAGCATACTGCGTTTTTTAGAAGACATATTGGCCTTCTATAAGAAGACCAACTAGTCTTCTATGAGAATATCTATTGGTCTTCTATGAGTCACCCTACTGGATTTCTTTGAGGAAGAGCTACTGGTCTTCTATGAAGATACTTTCTGGTCTTCGTTGAGAAGACCTACTGGTCCTCTATGAGAAGACCTACTGGTCTTCTATGAGGAGACCTACTGGTCTTCTATGAGGAGACCTACTGGTTTTCTATGAGAAGACCTACAGGTCTTCTATGACCTTCTTGGCTTCTATAAGAAGACATAATGGTCTTAAATGAGATAAATTATTTGTCTTTTTGGGAAGAGTTACTGTTCTACGTTGAAAAGACTTACTGGTCTTCTATTAGAAGCCCTACTGGTCTTCTATAAGAAGACCCACTGGTCTTCTATGAGAATATCTATTGGTCTTCTATGAGTCACCCTACTGGACTTCTTTGAGAAGAACAACTAGTCTTCTACGAAAAGACCAACTGCTCTTTTACAAGAAGACACACTGGTCTTCCTTGTGAAGTCCCAGCAGTCTTTTATGAGAAGACTTATTGTTCTTCCATGAAAAGACCTTCTGGGCTTCAATAAGAAGACATACTGCTCTTGAATGAGACAAATTATTGGTCTCTTTAGGAAGAGCTACTGGTCTTCTATGAAGATACCTTCTGGTGTTCGGTGAGAAACCTACTGGTCTTCTAGGAGAAGACCTACTGGTCTTCTACAAGAAGACCTACTGGTCTTCTACAGAAAGACCCACTGCTCTTCTAATAGAAGACCCACTGGTCTTCCCTGAGCAGTCCTACTGGTCTTCTAAGATTTATTTGTCTTCCATGAGAAGAAACCTACTGGTCATCTATGAGAAGGCCTACTGGTCTTCTATGAGAAGACCTACTGGTCTTCTATGAAAAGACCTACTGTTCTTCTCCAAGAAGACCCACTGCTATTCTAATAGAAGACCCGCTGGTTTTCCCTGAGAAGTCCCACTGGTCTTCTATGATAAGACTTATTGGTCTTCCATGAGAAGACCTACTGGTCTTCTATGAGAAGACCTACTGGTCTTCTATGAGAAGACCTACTGGTCTTCTATGAGAAGACCTTCTGGTCTATGAGAAGACCTACTGGTCTTCTATGAGAAGACCTACTGGTCTATTAGAAGACCTACTGGTCTTCTATGAGAAGACCTACTGGTCTTCTATGAGAAGACCTACTGGTCTTCTATAATAAGACCTACTGGTCTTCTACAAGAAGACCTACTGGTCTTCTATGAGAAGACCTACTGGTCTTCTATGAGAAGACCTTCTGGTCTATGAGAAGACCTACTGGTCTTCTATGAGAAGACCTACTGGTCTTCTATGAGAAGACCTACTGGTCTTCTATGAGAAGACCTACTGGTCTATGAGAAGACCTACTGGTCTTCTATGAGAAGACCTACTGGTCTACTATAAGAAGACATACTGGTCTTGAATGAGACAAATTATTGGTTTTTTTGGGAAGAGCTACTGGTCTTCTATGAAGATACCTTCTGGTCTTCGTTGAGAAGACCTACTGGTCTTCTATGAGAAGACCTACTGGTCTTCTATGAGAAGACCTACTGGTCTTCTATGAGAAGACCTACTGGTCTTCTATGAGAAGACCTACTGGTCTTCTACAAGAAGACCTACTGGTCTTCTATGAGAAGACCTACTGTTCTTCTATAAGAAGGCATACTGTTCTTCTATAAGAAGACCTACTGGTCTTCTTTGAGAAGACCTACTGGTATTCTATGAGAAGACCTACTGGTCTTCTATGAGAAGACCTACTGGTCTATAAGAAGAACTACTGGTCTTCTACAAGAAGACCTACTGGTCTTCTATGAGAAGACCTACTGTTCTTCTATAAGAAGACCTACTGTTCTTCTATAAGAAGACCTACTGTTCTTCTATAAGAAGACCTACTGTTCTTCTATAAGAAGACCTACTGTTCTTCTATAAGAAGACCTACTGTTCTTCTATAAGAAGACCTACTGGTCTTCTATGAGAAGACCTACTGGTCCTCTATGAGAAGACCTACTGGTCTTCTATGAGAAGACCTTCTAGTCTATGAGAAGACCTACTGGTCTTCTATGAGAAGACCTACTGGTCTTCTATGAGAAGACCTACTGGTCTTATATGAGAAGACCTACTGGTCTCCTATGAGAAGACCTACTGGTCTTCTATGAGAAGACCTACTGGTCTTCTATGAGAAGACCTACTGGTCTTCTATGAGAAGACCTACTGGTCTTCTATGAGAAGACCTACTGGTCTTCTATGAGAAGACCTACTGTTCTTCTATGAGAAGACCTACTGGTCTTCTATGAGAAGACCTACTGGTCTTCTATGAGAAGACCTACTGGTCTTCTATGAGAAGACCTACTGGTCTTCTATGAGAAGACCTACTGGTCTTCTATGAGAAGACCTACTGGTCTTCTACAAGAAGATCCACTGCTCTTCTAATAGAAGACCCACTGGTTTTCCCTGAGAAGTCCCACTGGTCTTCTATGATAAGACTTATTGGTCTTCCATGAGAAGACCTTCTGGGCTTCTATAAGAAGACATACTGGTCTTGAATGAGACAAATTATTGGTTTTTTTGGGAAGACCTACTTCTCATAGAAGACCTTCTGGTCTATGAGAAGACCTACTGGTCTTCTATGAGAAGACCTACTGGTCTTCTATGAGAAGACCTACTGGTCTTCTATGAGAAGACCTACTGGCCTTCTATGAGAAGAGCTACTGGTCTTCTATGAGAAGACCTACTGGTCTTCTATGAGAAGACCTACTGGTCTTCTATGAGAAGACCTTCTGGTCTATGAGAAGACGTACTGGTCTTCTATGAGAAGACGTACTGGTCTTCTATGAGAAGACCTACTGGTCTTCTATGAGAAGACCTACTGGTCTTCTATGAGAAGACCTACTGGCCTTCTATGAGAAGACCTACTGGTCTTCTATGAGAAGACCTACTGGTCTATGAGAAGACCTACTGGTCTTCTATGAGAAGACCTACTGGTCTATGAGAAGACCTACTGGTCTTCTATGAGAAGACCTACTGGTCTTCTATGAGAAGACCTACTGGTCTTCTATGAGAAGACCTACTGGTCTTCTATGAGAAGACCTACTGGTCTTCTATGAGAAGACCTACTGGTCTTCTATGAGAAGACCTACTGGTCTTCTATGAGAAGACCTACTGGTCTTCTACAAGACACCTACTGGTCTTCTACAAGAAGACCTACTGGTCTTCTACAAGAAGATCCACTGCTATTCTAATAGAAGACCCACTGGTTTTCCCTGAGAAGTCCCACTGGTCTTCTATGATAAGACTTATTGGTCTTCCATGAGAAGACCTTCTGGGCTTCTATAAGAAGAGATACTGGTCTTGAATGAGACAAATTATTGGTTTTTTTGGGAAGACCTACTGGTCTTCTATGAGAAGACCTTCTGGTCTATGAGAAGACCTACTGGTCTTCTATGAGAAGACCTACTGGTCTTCTATGAGAAGACCTACTGGTCTTCTATGAGAAGACCTACTGGTCTTCTATGAGAAGACCTACTGGTCTTCTATGAGAAGACCTACTGGTCTTCTATAAGAAGACCTACTGTTCTTCTATAAGAAGACCTACTGGTCTTCTTTGAGAAGACCTACTGGTCTTCTATGAGAAGACCTACTGGTCTTCTATGAGAAGACCTACTGGTCTTCTATAAGAAGACCTACTGTTCTTCTATAAGAAGACCTACTGGTCTTCTATGAGAAGACCTACTGGTCTTCTATGAGAAGACCTTCTGGTCTATGAGAAGACCTACTGGTCTATGAGAAGACCTACTGGTCTTCTATGAGAAGACCTACTGGTCTTCTATGAGAAGACCTACTGGTCTTCTACAAGAAGACCTACTGGTCTTCTACAAGAAGATCCACTGCTCTTCTAATAGAAGACCCACTGCTCTTCTAATAGAAGACCCACTGCTCTTCTAATAGAAGACCCACTGCTCTTTCCTGAGAAGTCCCACTGGCCTTCTATACGAAAATTTAATCGTCTTACATACGCAACCCATCTGATTTTCAGTATGACGACCATCCGGATTTGTTTGAAAGCCTATTAATCTCAACAAAATAGCCTATTTGGAAGAAGAAGTGTTTCTACATTAATATCATCTGATCTTCAATAAGGGAACGTACTGAACTTTCCATCATCTATATATACATATAATTGTTTCACAAACATCCCAGACGGGACAAGGGAGAAATAAAATGTTTCAAAAATATTTTTTAAAATCAATTTGTTCGTAACCTTTTTTATTTCAATGGAATAAACGTTATTTTAGTGATTAATAGGCAAAAGTTCATTCATCCGTTCTACAGGAAATCATTTTTTTTAGAAAAAAGTGTCGAAAATTCGTAACCCTAGCGTCCATACCAATGCACCAATTTGGCACTCATCATCTGTAAGATTATTAATTTATCTTATGGAGAGAGGTTGGACAACAGCATCTCAAAAATCTGCCATAAGAAAACCATATGAAATTTCCTAACAACGGCTTTCCATGTTAGAATCGAAACATATCCCTAAATTCATTTACCAGTTATTTAAGCAAATAGCTCTTCTCTTCCCTAGGAGAAGGTCCCCAAACAACAACAACAAGAAATAACAAAAACAAAACCAAATATATTATGATGGCTTTCAACCCTTAAATTTATAGGTAAAGTTTTTGGCCACATTCTGGACACAAAGCACCCATCAGTTATGCTAATGGAAACATCTTTTTAAGGATAATTTGGAAGCCATGTATCCCTGCTTCAACCATATGCATATCTCTAATAACACACTCATGCTCATGAAACAAATCTTATCCCTCTCCTGAGTATTTTGGATTTTTTGAAGTGGTTTACCTACTTTTGAAAGTAATCTTCACAACACATATACCATCAGCTCTTCCAGCAAACCTAAGAGACCATAATTCATCCATCCTTTAGCACAGTTTAAAGAAAGGAAAACTAGACTATTTGGGGAATTTGAAGCTAGACGAGGCGGAGAAAGGACGGAAGGAAATGTTAAAATATGGCATGTCACAACCTCGAGGCATGCAGTTAAACATATTAGCAACAGCTATGATGCTCTTTCGAACATGTTCTCCGATACTCCTCAGCCACCTCTTATATGTATGGATGGATTTGAAATGTATGACCTAAAATATGATTAAGTTTGCTCAATTGACCTTAACTCTTTTATTATGGTGGGAAAAAAAGCACACAAGCCAGGCAACAGCATATTTCTTGGGTTATGTTCATCAAGACATCAATATTTGTAGGAGTTTTAAATCCGCAAATTTACTTGCATAAATATGTGTGGGTGTTTCGCCTGTTGATTTTTATAGCTTGTTTTGTTTGTATAGCCACCCCTTTATTGTAAATATGATTATCTATAACATAATTCTTGAAGTTTATTGCTTAATCAAATAAAGACAAAAATATGAAATATGAAAATATGAAATATGTAAGGGTAGGCTGACTAGAATTTCTTATAACGAACAAGTAAGAAAAGCGTTCGGCCGGGCTGAACTTTTTATACCCTCCATCACGAACTGTATTGATGTGAATAGGAACAATTAGTTTAATTTCGTTTTATTACAGGAGTAGTACATATATCTTGGGTGACGTAGGGGATGAAAGATACCAAGGAACGGTCCTGACCGGCTTAAACATGGCAAAGTCCAGGATTTATCTTGGTACCTCTTTCATCTCAAGTGGACACTGACCTCCCCGTGGTGTCACCTGGGGTAGCTGCCTTTAACACCCGTTAAAGGTAGTGAGCTAACATGTGCCGCGCGTTCACCCATAAGAACGTTAAAAACTTGGGTTTGGGCGGAGGGTTAGTTCCCACAGAAAAAGCAGCCTACTATGAAAAAAACAAAAGAAAAGAAAAACAAATCCCTCTAAAGTTGACGACGCCCACAAACGTTTTAAGGACCATGATCTGCGAATCTGCATATGGAATGTTCGCACTCTTTATAGAGAAGGTGCAGTTTACGCATTGGCAGATGTACTGGAAAAGTACAAGGCCGACATTACTGCCATACATGAAATGGGAAAGGCGTCACAACAACACCTAAAGGTGACGCACTGTATTATAGCTGCCATGACATAAAGCATGAGTTTGGTTGCGGATTTGTAGTTGGTCGGAGGTTAAAACACCTGGTCTCCAGCTTCACACCAGTGAATGAAAGACTTGCTACAATTCGAATAAAAGCAAAATTCTTCAACATCAGCTTTATATGCGCTCATGCACCCACTGAAGACTAGGACGAACTGAGCAAAGATATATTTTATGATCGCTTAGAAGAAACTTATGACCGCTGCCCTGCCCATGACATTAAAATCATTCTAGGCGATTTTAATGCCAAAATTGGGAAGGAGAATATCTTTGGCCCAACAGTCGGGAAATTCAGTCTCCACAGTGAAACATATGACAATGATATGAGGCTGATAGACTTTGCAGCTGCAAAAAACATGGTAGTTAGCAGTACCAGATTTAATCATCTCGGCTGTCTCCAGATCAGAAAACAAGAAATCAAATTGATTATGTTGTGATAGATGGAAGACATCCAAGGAATCCATGGTATGACCAGGAGTGTCGTGCTGCTACCTGTGAGAAAATTGCGGCGTTTAGGGCTACTTTACAATCCGTAGCAACGCGTAGCGCATGAGAGAGATATCGGGAGAAAAGGAGAGAGGAGAAACGTCTTTTCCGCAGGAAAAGGAGAGAGAGATGGAAAAGCGGATGGGAAGTCCAAAAATTCTACCATAGAATCAAGCATCAAACTGATGGCTTTGGTACAGGCACATCCTCCTGTAGAGACAAGCAAGGTAATTTGGTAACTGATACAGATATTGTGCTCAGGATATAGAAAGAACATTTTTCAAACCTGTTGGTATCCAATAGCAGCGAAGACGACGAAGATTCCACAGACCCAATCCCAGAAGATGGTATTGAAGGTATACCGCCCAGCCAAGATGAGGTAAAGACAGCAATAAATCGGCTGAAGAATAATAAGGCAGGTGGAGCCGATGGCTTACCAGCCGAGCTGTTCAAAACCGGAGGCGACACGCTGATAAGGTGTATTCCTCAGCTAGTTAGCACCATCTGGCAGGAAGAACGAGTACCCGACGATTGGAACCTGAGTATCCTGTGCCCAGTCCACAAGAAGGGAGATAAGACTGTATGCTCTAACTATAAGGGCATAAGTCTACTCCCTATTGCCTGCAAGATCGTGTCAGGGATATTGTGCGAACGACTAAAGCCTATGGTCAACGAGATAATTGGACCATACCAATGCGGCTTTAGACCTGGCAAGTCCACCATTGACCAGATATTTACCCTGCGGCAAATCCTGGGGAAGACCCAAGAGATGCAGATCGACACCTACCACCTTTTTGTCGATTATAAAGCAGCTTTCGACAGCCCGCTACGTTCAAAGGTATTCCAAGCCATGTCTGAATTTGGTATCCCCGCAAAGCTCATCCGGCTTTGTAAAATGACTTTAACTGACACGAGGTCCTCAGTTAAGATAGGAAAGAACCTCTCCGAAGAGTTTTGTAGCAAAAGAGGTTTCAGGAAAGGAGACAGCCCTTCCTGTGATCTTTTAAACATCCTGGTAGAAAAGGTTATACGACAGGCAAACGTCAAAAGAAGTGACGCAATCTACACCAATAGCAACATATTACTTGCTTATGCTGATGATATAGACATCATGGGACGATCCGTAAAAGAAGTTACCGATACGTTTACGTTGGTCTGGCGGTAAACGTCGAGAAGACCAAGTTGATGATGTCGACGCGCAATGCGTTCATTGAGATCGGACCAACTGTTGAAATTGGTTCCTGTAATTTTGAGGTATACTTCGGCACCGCCGTAAACACAACAAACGACATCAGTTGTGAAATAAAAAGAAGAATTCTATTGGCCAACAGAAGTTACTTTGGCTTAAGTAAGCATTTCAAAAACAAGCCACAACTCGTCAAACAAAAATAACGTTTTACAAAACACTGATACTACCCGTGCTGATGTGTGGTTCCGAAGCCTGGGTACTTGTGCAAGCAGATAAGGCAGTACTTGGCGTGTTTGAGAGAAAAATTCTTTGAATGATCTACGGATCAATCTGCGTTGACGGTGAATATCGACGTCGTATGAACCACGAGCTGTATCTGCTATACAACGACATCAATGTAGTTAAACGTATCGAGATGCAGTGTTTGCGTTCGCTAGGCCATATAATTAGAATGAGCGATGATGAACCCGCTAAAAAGGCGTATTAAGTCGGGCCACATACATGGCGGTGCACGCAGAATTGGCAGGTCAAAGAATAGATGGCGCAAACAAGAGATGACAAAGCGCGGTATTCCAGAAAGCGAAGCACTAAGCAGAGAGAATTGGAGATCTTTTCTTAGTTCGGTCTATGGAACAAATGTTCTGTAAATCGGCCAGGGTTAAGTAAGTAACCCTCAGAGTTTTTAGGTTCTCTTAAAGAACATTTATAGGCTATCTTCGCTCTAGTATATTTCTATAGGAAGAATAGAAGTGTTTTCCATTGGAACACTTCTATAAAGCCTGAAAGTTGCCAAACTTAAGCAATAACAAGTAAAAAAGTATCAGTCGGCTTTGCCGACAGAGATATACCCTCAGCTTGTGCAAATTGAAACACTATTTTTAACAAAAAAACTTATGTATTTAGGGGGTTTCAAAATTTTGGTATGAACAGACAAAAATTTTGATTAGGATTAAAGTAAAAAAATTTTGCGGAAAAGTTACTTAAAGGAATGGACCGACATAGACCATAGGGGTGCCATAGGGGGTTTTTACACCCTTCGGGCTATTTTCTCAAGAAGTGTGGACTTGCCCCTGAAACAACTTTTACCATCGTAATTGAGGCAGCGAATGTAAGTTGCTTCAACAAAAATCAAAGTAATTCAATAGCAGGTCTTAAAGTGAACTTATTCCACCCATAAACATGGTGTCATACGGTTGGTTTTTCAACTTTCAGGCTATTTTTTCAGGAAGTATGGACTTGCCCCTGAGGAAACTTGTACCTTCGTATAGCGGAATAGCAGTAAATACAAGATGTTACAACAAAAACCAAGGTGATTCGAGAGCAGGTCCTAAACTGAACTTTTCGGAAATTTTGTGTGGGATGTACTCGAAGGAGTTTACCGATTGAGTCCATATTGGAACCTCATCTAAGTCTGGTAGAAATTTCATAATGTGCAAAGTATGGACCAAATCGGTTACTCCCTTCAAGAGTTATCGTACGCACAAATTTTCCGAACATTTTCGAACTTCTTTGGGGGAGGTACCGAAAGGAGTGGACCGATATAATCCATCTTTGAACTTGAACTAAGTTTGGACAAAATATTACGAAAGCCAAATTTTGGACCGAATCGGCAGATCGGTTCGAGAGTTACCTTGCGCTCCAACCACTACACACGGTGTCATAGGGTTTTTTGTAACTTTCAGGCTATTTTCTCAGGAAGTATGGACTTGCCCCTAATGAAACTTACAGCGTCGTATAGAGGACAGCGAATACAACTTGCGTAAACAAAAATCAAAGCGATTCGAGACCAGGTCCTAAACTGAACTTTTCCGAAATTTTGTGTGGGAGGTACCCGAAGGAGTGGACCGATTGAGTCCATATTGGAACCTAATCTAAGTTTGGTAGAAATTAAACGATGTGCAAAGTATCGATTATTCCCTACAAGGGTTATCTTGCGCACAAGTTTTGCGACAATTTTTGAACATTTGTGGGGGAGGTACCTGAAGGAGTGGACCTATATGGCCCATCTTCTAACTTAAATCGAATCTGGACAAAATATTTCGATACCCAAAATTTGAACCGAATCGATTGATCCGTTCGAGAGTTATCGTGCGCACCAGCCAGACAGACCGACATTGTTCATTTGATAGAAGACCTGCAGTTCTCCTTGTAGAAAGCATGTAGGTATGCTGATAAAAGACCTGCAAGTTTTCTGATAAAAAAAACCTGTTGGTTTTCTGATGGAAGGCCAGTGGGTTTCTTGATAGTACAGCAGTAGGTCTAATAGTAACCAATCAGTTCTTCTGGTAAAAAACATGTAGATCTTCTAACAGAAGACCTGTAAGTTTTCTGATAGAACACCGGTGGTCTTTTGTTAGAAAACCATTAGCTCTTCTGATAGAAGACTTGTAAGTCTTTACGCGCAGAGAAAAAATATTTTTCGCTTTTGTTGGAACAACAATATCTATTTTTGTTCCAACCATTCATTTGTTTTCTTCAGGCATTGCAATTGCAAATCCAAAATGCCATCGTTTGCTCCAAACATACAAAACAAAAACAACTTGCGATATTGTAAAAATCATTGACAATATCTATGGTAGGAACTATCATAATCAAGAATTTTTACAAAAACTACTCCATTGCGCTTATCCTCCAAACACCTAGATAAGGGGATAATGGGATCTCATACAAACAAAACTCACCAACGGCATCGAATACCGAGAGAAGAGAATAAAATTGCCGAAGAAAAGAAAATAATATTGTCCAGCAGACAAAAATTATTGTTGGATATGACAACAACCGTTGTTGGATATGACAAAAACAATTGTTGTAATTAACAAAAACTATTGTTGGACTCACAATACTACATGCGGAATCTAACAATATCTTTACAATACATATTTTGTTCTTCGAATATTATTGAATCAACCATATTTTTTCCAGGCGTTTCTATTACAATGTTTTTTATAGAAGATCATTATGTGGAGACGCATAACAGTGGGAGTAGTTAATTTGGTTTGCATATGTAGCTACGAGAGTTTTTGAATGTTTCTGTTGAATTCGCATTTAAACTAATTCGTTGGTTACATTTATTCTTGAGCTCGAGTCGTCATAAAATTAGGGAAGAGATCTTTGTTTCAATACAAAGATCTAAGGGAACTGATGAGTCCAAGTGGCGTTGGGCGAAACTAGTCTTCCCTGCCCTTCCCTAAAGTAAATCAATTTTAACTACACCAAATTTATAAAAAACTTGTTGTTTTTTAAAATTTGAAAACAACAAATCTGTGATTAAGCTGGTCTTACTTTAAAAATAAGAAGTAAACGCATATAATCAACAGGAAAACAACTTTGAATTTTTATTCAGGGCTAACTAGAGCCCGTTGTTTCTTTATTGTTGGTTGATCAATAATTGATTGAATATTGGGAATTCCATCGACTTTATACATAATTTCTTCATAGTCAGCAAGATCGAGGAATTCCCGCTTAAACATATAGTTGACATTTACTCTTACTCTATTTGACATACAGAATACTTCTTACATGCTGAATCTTACAAACTAAGAGAGAAACGAGAAGAGGGGTGGTTTGCTATGAAAATATTCTTTCATTTATTAAATATTCTTGTTGGCATTGTGTGACATTGTATTTACGCTACTTTGTTGTACTACACACACATCACAACAAAACTGTCAAAGTTAATCTAAAAAAAAGAGGACCATTATGGCTACTTCTCTTTCGATTAAGAACCAGTAGTTTTTCTTGCTCCCAAATGGGGTTCTTGTGTTAGATCAGTGGGTTTTCGTTTCACAAAAAATCAGTAAAGAAGATCTCATGTAGTATGCTGTAGAATAAATTGTCTTATAGAGGACTACAAATTCTTCTTTTATAGAACGACATTAGGGCCTTCTTAGTGAAGTCTACAGGGTCTTCTTCTTCTGAAAATACCATTAGATGGTCATAGTTATTCTCGCAAAAGACCAGTAGGTCTTGTTATATGGACCGGCGGGTCTTCTACATATTTAGGTATTCTATAGGAAAATCTTTATTCCATTGGTCTTGCACTTTTTGTTCTTATAAAATAACAACTATTTATCTCCTATTATCCGTATATTCGAGGGGTACATAGATTTCTTTATAGGAGGCCAAAAGGTCTTCTATGACAATACCTCTTACTCTATTGTTAGATAATTCCAAGAATACAATTTCTCAATGGTGTTTAATATGGCTTCAATATGTTACACTCGGTCTAACGAATAAGTTAATAACCATGATCATAATTACAAATAATTAAATTGTCTATATGAAGAGAAAAGTGGAAGCCGTGTCGTATACTTTGTGTCAATACATATACGCGCCATGTTCAGGATAAATTTTAATAGCTGATATAAGAATATATGCCAGTCTACTTTTCGGCAATGCTTCCACCTCCAAATGTATGCCCATCTCCAGCTTTTTCATTATTTCTTCGAATGTTGGTAATGGCTTTGTTTTTTATGTTTTTTGTCTTATTGCCACGACGTTTTGACAGTCAATTTAGTTTAGTTTGTTTTTCTGTTCGTTTTTTGTTTCTTTGGTAAAATATTTTTTGTTTTCCATTACACTGTGCAACAAAATTCGTATCAAATCAAAATATTCTGCAATATTGATCATCATAAAATTTTACTCAGAACTTTACTCTCAGAATACACCAAATCTGTAAATCTATTCTAATCGTCAGGAATCTCTGAAAAGGAAAAACACTTTTTAGGGTTAAAGTCGGACTTCATCTGAGTTTATTCAAAATTGTCCAACAAAGCATAATTTTAGAGGGATGACGTCAAAGACGAAAATATTCTTCGTCAAATTTCACTATAGGTCACCAAAGAAATTAAGTCTCTATTTACATTAAATATCATGAAAATATTGGTATCAGTTTTGCTGAAAAAAGGAAAATATTTACCAATTTTTTTGTAGAAAAAATGTTCCTTCTTTTTTCAAGTTGATACATGAAAGTAATATGAAACTTGGTTCTAAGTGAAAAGTGTAAAAAGAAGAAAAATTCTACGTAAAATTTCACTATGAGTTTCAGAATAAAGCATATATCTACGTATAATATTTTCTTAAAAAAAATAGGTTACAATTTTATATATTTTAGGATGAAATTACTTGTTTTAATTTTGTACTGTTAAGTTTACATAATTCCATACTGGGCCAAAATCTAACAAAATCCTTCAATTTTTGGGGATATTGTTAAAGGAAGAAATGTTCCAAATCAAAATTCACTATGAGTCTCCAAACAAAAGGTATCTGTAACTATAATATATAACATCCTTAGCAGCCCCTGTTTTTGATATGTATTTTAAGGTCATATTTTACGATTTGTATCCAGATTGTCGTTATTATTGAACACCAAAAATATTTCATCGATGTTTTTCGTTACGAATACGTCCCGAAGGAGTTGCGTGCTTCATTTAATACGGTTTTTTTAAAATTTATGGTGAATATATATTTGTAAAATATAGAAAACCCTGATCGTACTTTGAAAAATTGCCTATTTTTATGCTTGAAATTGCCATGAAATGATTATAACAAATGCAGTTAGGATATAGCTAGTTTTTCGATTTCTGGGATGAATTCCGTAAAATTCAACAAAGCCGGCGCACAATGGTTCAGGAATCGATTTTCCTGGCCAAAAATCAAAATTTTGTTTTGTCAAAGATATTTAATTTCTATATGGGATTCGATAGTAAACATATTGAAACTAAGGAAACCAAAAAATTAGGCCCAAATATTGGAAGGTGTGTGCGTGGCGTGCCCCTAAAGACGAGCATTTTACCCATTTTTGGGAAATACGTCATTTTTGAAAATTTCTGGAGAAAGACGAAGCTATTTCTCTGAAACTATAACAGTTATTGTTTTCTTTTTTTTTGTAAGGTAGGTAGGATTGTGGCCTTTAAAAATCGTTTTAGTAAATTACCGTAGCGTTTACAGAACATGATCTATTTTATTTTTCCTCAGGTACTAAATTTTATGAAATTCCAAATTTAGTGGACTAGAACTTTTGTGGAACAACATGGAACAAGGTACTGTTTTCACTGAAAGATGCCCGAAAGTCTCCTCTTCCAGCCCATATATACTTTTGTACCCGTCCCGTTCCGTCCGTTTAACACTTTTTTCAATTTATTGAAATTACATGGGTAAAAATGTGTGTTTTTCTATACTGTTTCCATATAAATTACAGTTTTTTGACACAAATTACAACTTTTTTGAGTATATGAGTTTTTCTACGAGTTATATAAGTTTTATTAAAACCCAAGGAGAATTTTTTTAATTTTTGAAAAAAAATAATTTTTTTTGTAAATTTTTGAAAAAAAAATTTTTCGACATTTTTTCGAATTTTTTTTTTTTTTAGTTTTTTTTTGGTAATTATTTTGTTTATTTGTT
This sequence comes from Musca autumnalis, assembly GCF_047663935.1. Classification (NCBI taxonomy): domain Eukaryota; kingdom Metazoa; phylum Arthropoda; class Insecta; order Diptera; family Muscidae; genus Musca; species Musca autumnalis. Next base: position 188,489,529 of record NW_027412088.1, on the reverse strand, counting down.
GGAGTTTGACCATCTTTAATACATAGGAAGATATAAAAACCACAAAAACACTCATATTTTGATGAAATATAGTTAAAAAACTCAAAAGTTTAATTTTTACCTTGAATTTCTCTGCAACTACCAGACCGAACTTGACCGCTTATAATTCGTATGAAAGCTGATTGTGTTATCTGTCTAGCAAAAAAAGAATTATGAATATATCTCCATCCGTTCAAAAGTTACAGAATTTTGACCAGGAAAAAACGATTCTGAACCACTGTGCGGCGTTGCTACACTAAATATATTATTAAGGACCACGATAAAATCGTGCATCTTAGCACCCATATGTTATCTATATATTCACTAGACAATAGCCGTAGACCTCCAACGCATTTTCATATACAATATAAGGTACCCTTGACTTATCCTGTTTACGTAATTTTAATTTAAAGTACTAAAAATACGCAATTTTACAAAGTACGATCAGGGGTTTCTTTATTTTATAAATATATATTTATCATACATTTAAAAAAAGCCCTATTAAATGAAGCTCGCAACTCATCCGGGACGTATTCGTGTCGAAAAACATCGACGAAGTATTTTTGGTGTTCAATAATAACGACAATCTGGATAAAAATCGAAAATAATTTACCACAAAATACTTATCAAAAACAGGGGCTGCTAAGGATGTTATATATTATAGTTACAGGTATCTTTTGTTTGGAGACTCATAGTGAAATTTGATTTAGTGAATTTTTGTGTCGAATTTTTCTTCTTTTGACAATTTTCACCTGGAACCAAGTTTCATATAACATTCATGTATCAACTCAAAAAAAGAAGGAAAATTTTTTCTTCAAAAAAATTGGTAAATATTTTTGTGTTTTTTCAGCAAAATTAATAGCGCAATTTTCATGATACGTTATGTAAATAGAGACTTCATTTCTTTGGAGACCTATAGTGAAATTTAAGGAAGAATATTTTCGTCTTTGACGTTATCCCTCTAAAGTTATGTTTTGTTGGACAATTTTGAATAAACTCAGATGAAGTCCGACTTTAACCCTAAAACTTGTTTTTCCTTTTTAGAGATTCCTGGCATTTAGAATAGATTTACGGATTTGGTATATTCTGAGACCTATAGTAAAATTTTATGACGAACAATTTTGTAGAATATTTTGATTTGATACGATCACATTTTAAAGGAGATTTTGAACGATTTTCGAAAAAAGGACCGAAAAGACCCTTTTAATGAATAGCATGAGGGTTAAAATTTTTAACGCAAATATTTCCCATACTCTTGTCTTTAAAGTTGCCAAGGACAATATATGTCTAAAATGCACGGATTCCAAGATATCTCAAATCGAATATTTCGGAAACACACGAATTGGGAGGAAATTGCCCCGCCTACATTGGTTACTTTCCGATGTCAAGATGAAAAACGCCGATACCAGTATCTCATATTTTTAGCCCTAATTTCATAATCTGCGCAGTTTTTCCCATATTTTTTTTTGCTGTCGCACAGTGTTATTATTATTATCTTTCGAAAAATTAGCATATTGCTTATAATAGTCAAATATTTATGATAGGGCAAATCGATATATACATATGCTCGAAATCACTCAATTTTTGTGTTTGTGTTTGGTTAGGATTTTCACACATATGCATATACATATGTACATATGTATGTGAAACGTATGTTTGTATCTGACTCATACTTCTCTCGGGATGTTTCAAATCAATTTATTGTGCAAAAAAAAAACAACGGCACAATGTATCGCCGCCATAAGGAAATCAAGTTGATTATTGATAGATTTGATGACGTTTTTGAGATTTGCTTCTTCATGGCCTGCCACTGTTAAACTTGCCTCCGCCTAGTCTCCTCCCCCGTAACTGAAATACTATTATGACGATTCACTTCTATTGTCGCTTTTCGTTGATTGTTACAAATCGTTTAGTACATATTAAGGGATTATTGGAGAGAACGATGGCTATGACCATCTGACCATGATGATGATGATGTCTTGCTTTTATTATTATAATCTTATGATCCTTTATAACTGTCACTTTGAGTGGATATTTCTTGTTGTACTTCTCTTAAGGGCACATTTATTGTTCATATTTTGAAGCATACTCTTATTTGGCCATGAAGATAGTAAGTCATT